>NC_064627.1:866993043-867593043 GCF_023864275.1 Schistocerca cancellata | reverse complement strand
TCGTCAGTCCCCTAGAACTTAGAACTACTTAAACCTAACTAACCTAAGGACATTACACACGTCCATGCCCGAGGTAGGATTCAAACCTGCGACCATAGAGGTCGCGCGGTTCCAGACTGTAGCGCCTAGAACTTCTCTGCCACTCCGGCCGGCCAGTTTGTTTACTGTTGCATGTTACAATTTCTTCGATACTTTTCTTAATGGACTTTGATATTTCCACATCTTTTCAGCCCTCTGTCATAAATATTTCTTAACAGCTTCAGCATCGTTAACAGGAAAGAACTGTTGTTACGCTACACTGTGATCCCATTCCGTTACATTGTATTAAAAGGACAGAGCAGGAATTTTTTCCATTTCAAAAATGGGATTTGAAATATCCCAGCGTACTACGTTCTGGAGTTGTAAAGAAATAAACCCATTTTTCCCGTTCTTTTTCTTCTCCTTGTTCTTATTCTTCTTCTTTAAGGTAGTGTTTATTCCGTCTAGGAGAGTCGGTTTTTCGAGAACTTAACTTTGTGGTTAGATGCCCAGCCTGACTCCGCAGACGTCAAGACAGCCTAAACGAGAGAAGTCGCGGGCGCCATCTGTCTGTGGATCGAGTAAACTCTGTCCTGTGTTTGATAGTATAGGGTGCGGACAAAAATATGGAAAAGTCGTGAGAAATGCATGCTTGAAGACAAACGCTGATGCTAGCCAAGTCTGAATGTTGCACTGTTGCATTTGACCACGAAGGCACTTATGCTATGTCCTCAATACATTGAAAGTGTCAATCGTGATTAGAACAGTGTTCCGTGTAGTTTTCAGCGCATTATGACGGAGCTACGTGAATTCGATGATGTGTAAATTGTTGATGCTCGTATAGTGGATGCTTCCGTAACCAAGGTAAGTGTTTGGCGTTTCAATAGACACCGTATAGAGGATTTGTCACGTAAAGCGTACGAAAGTGTATGTTGAGTGATCGGTCATTGAAGAGGGTTGTGACAAAAACATAAGAAAACGACAGGTGCTTAATTCACACACGCATACTGTGTCACCACCGAAACAACACGGAGCTCCATAAGCTGGGAATCGCGGTGATCTGGAATTCTCAAACCACTTGCAAGTGATGCAAACGCCCGTTAACAAGGAAAAGTGGAGCTGAAGCCACAGAACTTAGACTATGAAGCAATGGAAAAATGTGTGTTCGAGTGAGCCCAGTTTCAGTTTCTAACTTCAGACCGAGTTTATGTCCAAAGAGTGAAACACGGATGTCGTTCGGTGATGACCTGGGTAGCCAGATCGCGGTATTCTGTGGTCCCCATAAACGAGGACGAGGAAGAGGAGGAGAAGGAGGAGGGGATTTGTGTTTAACGTCCCGTCGACAATGAGAGCGTTACTGACGGAGCGCAAGCTCGGATTAGGGAAGGATGGAACAGGAAAGCGGCTGTGCTCTTTCGAAGGAACCATCCCGGCATTTTCCTTAAGGGACATCACGGAAAACGTGGCCGTCACTGATTTGAAACCTTGTCCTCCCGAATGCGAGTCCAGCGTGCTGACCACCTTTCTACCCCATTCGGTCATGGCCCCCATGGCTAATCTGCAAGGTCACATTATTGCCAAGAAATACGTAACCATTTTGGGCGATGAGCCGCCTCATGGTACAGTGTTTGTTCCCCAGTGGTGATGCTGTGTCCCAAGAGTACAGGGTCTGTGTTCATCGTCCAGGACTTGTTTTGTGAGAGCGAGGATGAATTGTCGCACCTCTCTTGGCCACAACCGTCACCAGATTTCATTATTATTGAGCCTTTGTGGTCTACTTTTGAGAGAAGGATTAATGACAGCTATTGACATCCGTTATAGTTTTCTGATGTTGTCACTTTCTTGCACGAAGATTCCCTTGAAAACCATTCGGAAACGAGTGGAAGCTGTTTTGAATGCCAATGGTTCCCCTACACAGTGTTACGCGTAGTAATGTTCCGTGTTTTTGGTGTCCCCATATTTTTGTTCATTCCCTATAGTTTTACTGTTTGTGTAGACGGAAATAGTTTGGAATTCGCCATTCCGAGATCCACAGTGCCCAGAGCGTGCGGAGAATAGCAAATCTCTCACCACAGTCAACACAGTTACCGACGACCTTCACTGAAAGATCAGAGCAGCGGCGTTTGCGTAGCGTTGTCAGTGCTAACAGACAAGAAACAGTGTGTAAAATAACCGCATAAATCAATGTAGGCCGTGGGATGAACGTATCCGTTAGGACAGTGCGACTAAATTTGGCTTTAATGGGCTATGGCAGCAAACTTCCGACGCGAGTGCCTTTGCTAACTCGTGACCATATCGTTTGGACTGGAAAACCATGGCCTCGTCAGACAAGTCCCGATTTCAGTTGGTAAGACCTGATGGTACGGTTCGAGTATGGCGCAGACCGCACAAAGCCATAGACTCAAGTTGTCAACAAGGCACTCTGAAAGCTTGGCAGCGTAATGGGGTAGGCTGTGTTTATATGGAATGGACTGGGGGAATGATTTGGTCACCCAGATCGCCCGACATGAATCCCATCGAACATTTGAGGTACGTAATCGAGAGGTCAGTTCGTGAACACAATCCTGCAACGGCGGCACTTTCGCAATTTTGAACGGCTATATACGCATGTTTGCTCAATATTTCTACAGGGGACTTCCAGCGATTTGTTGAGTCCTTGCCGTGTCGAGTCGCTGCACTACACAGGGCAAAAAGAGGTCCAGCGTGATATTAGGAGGTATCCATCACTTTTGCCACTTCAGTGGATGCGCAAAATATTAGTAGCGGCCCTGAGCAGGAAAATGAGCTCTGCAGCGTAGCGGCAGTAGTCGCATGTGGCTCAGCTAGTAGACGGGATACATGGACTGACGTCACGTGAATCTATAATGTCTTCAATCTAGTGATTCGCAAAGTAGATCGTACTCAACCAAACAGTTTGTAGTATGCGGCTTCTCCAAGGACTTTGCGTGAATAAAAGCCCACTTAGATTGAGAGCCGTAGTTAACTCGTTCTTTTTGCCTCTTGACAGCAGAATGTAATTTGGAGAGGCTGCTGAATTGTAATGCTGGGGGCACCAATAGGAGGCAAACAGATGCAGTCGTACGGCGGGGAGTTGCCACAGCGGCTCAAAGGCGGCTCCCCGTCCGCCCATTACACAAATGAGTTGCTGCACGAGAGACCGTCTCAGTGTACAGGCGGCTCTGATGTTCCTCACGAGGAAATTTAACGTCTCAGACGCTGTGATATAAATCGGCAGAGCCATCCGCAGTCTCTCTTCTTAAGGATTAACTGAGGTGGAAACCATTTGTTTTATGAGTGCTATTAGTACGTACTTTCCTTTTGTTCCTCCTGTCAACAGCAAATGCTTAAGAGGATTTCACATTCCATTTGGGAACATTTAGTTTAACGTCCACACTATGAATGCTATTAAATCTTGGTATTTATGTAATGCTTTACTATATAGGTCAGTTACACAATTCCTTTGCTTCTAAAATTTTAATACCCTTGCATGGAGTCTACCCAATTTTGGTTTCCTTTCGTTACTTCCCACAATTTTACATGATCGTCGAAGGATTTCTTTCCCACAAAGATATGTGGTTTGCGTACAGTAACATGTTTGAGGCGATAGGCACGCTGTGGATTAGCACTATTTGGCACTGAGTCTCTTGCAATGGCTAAATGAGAAACAGTATAGCATGGTTTGGAGATAGGACAATGCATACTACATAGAACTGGTGATTAAAAGGTATTAGGTTGGTATTCCGGTTGCTGTCGATTGTCCTTTTTTATTTTTAGTTTGCTGTTGCTGTTTGTGTTTGCATATTGTCACTTTGTCATTTGGAGGTAAGGAATAGAGATGTGAACGCTAGAAAATGGAGTACCAAATGGAGAAATCAGAACATTTCCTACACATTCCTCTGAGTTCAGTTGAGGGGTGACAGAAGCGGAGGTAGAATAAAAATTTGCGCCGTGTATGAGAGTAATGCCACTGGACAGGACACAGGAAGAACATGGTTTTCTCGTTTTAGGGACGATTATTTTGGCGTTAGTGACCCTCCACATTCAGGAAGATCTTTGGGGTTTCTTAAAGGTCACTTTAATCCACAATGATCGATAGTGGTACTAAAGAGCAGGAAAATGAGATGAACTGTGATAATCCACCATCGTGCTGCATTTGAGTGCGATAGGAAGGTTCAAAACTCCGGTGTGTTGGTATCGCATACTCTAAGCCGAAATCACAAAAATCAGCGGCTGTCCGTAAGTGCATCTCTGCTTGCTCGTCATCTATTGGGTCGTGAACAACAGCGACCATTCCTATCCTGTATCGTTACAAATGTGGTGGCTTTATGCTAACGTAAGGAAAAGAAACGAACGGTTGTGGCCAAACAAAGCAGCGACTCCTCGTACCAAGACCTGCCCGCACTCAGAAAAGATAATGTTAAGCACCTGGTGGAACAGCGACGGTGTGTTGTACTAGAATTGCTTCTCCAAGGCGTACCCATGACTACTGCCACTTTTTGTCAACAACTGACCGTCTTGCAGACGTAATCCATGAACAACGTCCAGGAAGACTGCGTGAAGTGATACAACTCCACGATAACTCCCGCCCGCGTTCTGCTAGACTGATAAAAAACACTATACAAGAGTTGGGTTGGGAAGTCATCCGGCACCAACCTTATTTATCTGCTTTTTCAACCTCATATTTTCACCATCAACCGTCAAGGAACTTTCTTTCCGGATGAAAATGAGCTCCAAGGAGGTCTTCCCATCAAAACCCCGTGATTTCTACAGTCGCGTAATCGAAAAGTTACCCCAGCGTTAACAGACAGTTGTAAATTTCGAAAAAGAATACATTATTGATGACTAAAGTCTCTGTTGTGTGTGTGTGTGTTGTGTTTATTGAACTTAGTAAAACACGCCACGAACTTGTGCATCAACTGGCATCACAGCTATTGGTCTTATGTCAAAGCGGTAGGTGGATCAAAACAAAATGTCCAGACACTCTGTGACCAAAATGGTACTGAAACAGAGGATGACAGACTAAAGGTCGAAATACTAAATGTCTTTTTCCAAAGTTGTTTCACAGAGGAAGATTGCACTGTAGTTCCTTCTCTAGATTGTCGCACAGATGACAAAATGGTAGATATCGAAATAGACGACAGAGGGATAGAGAAACAATTAAAATCGCTCAAAAGAGGAAAGGCCTCTGGACCTGATGGGATACCAGTTCAATTTTACACAGAGTATGCGAAGGAACTTGCCCCCCTTCTTGCAGCGGTGTACCGTAGGTCTGTAGAAGAGCGTAGCGTTCCAAAAGATTGGAAAAGGGCACAGGTCATCCCCGTTTTCAAGAAGGGACGTCGAACAGATGTGCAGAACTATAGACCTATATCTCTAACGTCGATCAGTTGCAGAATTTTGGAACACGTATTGTGTTCGAGTATAATGACTTTTCTGGAGACTAGAAATCTACTCTGTAGGAATCAGCATGGGTTTCGAAAAAGACGGTCATGTGAAACCGAGCTCGCGCTATTCGTCCACGAGACTCAGAGGGCCATAGACACGGGTTCACAGGTAGATGCCGTCTTTCTTGACTTCCGCAAGGCGTTCGATACAGTTCCCCACAGTCGTTTAATGAACAAAGTAAGAGCATATGGACTATCAGACCAATTGTGTGATTGGATTGAGGAGTTCCTAGATAACAGGACGCAGCATGTTATTCTCAATGGAGAGAAGTCTTCCGAAGTAAGAGTGATTTCAGGTGTGCCGCAGGGGAGTGTCATAGGGCCGTTGCTATTCACAATATACATAAATGACCTGGTGGATGACATCGGAAGTTCACTGAGGCTTTTTGCAGATGATGCTGTGGTGTACCGAGAGGTTGTAACAATGGAAAATTGTACTGAAATGCAGGAGGATCTGCAGCGAATTGACGCATGGTGCAGGGAATGGCAATTGAATCTCAATGTAGACAAGTGTAATGTGCTGCGAATATACAGAAAGATAGATCCTTTATCATTTAGCTACAAAATAGCAGGTCAGCAACTGGAAGCAGTTAATACCATAAATTATCTGAGAGTACGCATTAGGAGTGATTTAAAATGGAATGATCATATAATGCTGATCGTCGGTATAGCAGACGCCAGACTGAGATTCATTGGAAGAATCCTAAGGAAATGCAATCCGAAAACAAAGGAAGTAGGTTACAGTACGCTTGTTCGCCCACTGCTTGAATACTGCTCAGCAGTGTGGGATCCGTACCAGATAGGGTTGATAGAAGAGATAGAGAAGATCCAACGGAGAGCAGCGCGCTTCGTTACAGGATCATTTAGTAATCGCGAAAGCGTTACGGAGATGATAGATAAGCTCCAGTGGAAGACTCTGCAGGAGAGACGCTCAGTAGCTCGGTACGGGCTTTTATTGAAATTTCGAGAACATACCTTCACCGAAGAGTCAAGTAGTATATTGCTCCCTCCTACGTATATCTCGCGAAGAGACCATGAGGATAAAATCAGAGAGATTAGAGCCCACACAGAGGCATACCGACAATCCTTCTTTCCACGAACAATACGAGACTGGAATAGAAGGGAGAACCGATAGAGGTACTGAAGGTACCCTCCGCCACACACCGTCAGGTGGCTTGCGGAGTATGGATGTAGATGTATATGTAGATGTATTGACGCCAACAGACGATCAGCTTCACCATTTCCGAGATACTCGTTCCTCGACTCTGGGTCGTAACAATCTTGATTTCCCAAACTTGGACCCGTATCGTAGCTTGAACGATAATCCACTCGTCTCAGCTACACTTATATACTTTCCTTATAATTTTGCGTGCCCGCAATGCCACCAGGCAATAGTGGTCATAATGTTTTGGTTCATCCAAAACATTAGACTTTTTCAAACGATAGAGTACAGCATCCGTCACCTTTTCTTGCAGGTTTTAATCTGTAATCTAGATTTCGGATAGGGTCTAGCCATTATCAATGCACCAAGTCTTTAACGAACTGTGACAGAAACCCGAACAATAGGGGACTCACGTACTGGAACATGCATTGGTACTATAAATAGTGCATTGATAATGGCTACCCACTAGCCGGAATCTAGATTTGCCGAATAAAAGCTGCAAAGAAAAGACTGATTGCTGTGCTCTAACATTGCTAATGAAAGATCTCCTGATGAATATGCTGCGGTACTTTGGCGTAGTAATGTTACGACGCAAATTCTTTAGTGACGAGTTTTGAGCTGCTAGTACACATCAGGCGTTGTATTAACTAGATTATTGCTAATTTTTTGAGTTGGAGGATCCAGAGCATATGCCATCCCGCATAGAAATCGAATACATGTAAGTTTTATTACTTGACAGAAGACGTGCAGTCACTACGGCAATACCTTGCTGGTGACGTAATTCACGCACGTCTACTGGTTGCTGATTGTTGTCGGCAGAGCAGTAGTAACAGCAAAATGGTTGTGTAAAGAGATTTCGAATGTGTACTAGACAGAGGATGTCACCTGAGTACCAACTTCATCAGTTGGGGGAGGGGGAAGGGAGGAGGGGGGTGGGGGGATTTCAGCCTTTCTAAAGCTGCTGTTGGTGGGGTGACTGAGAAGTGGAAATCCGAAGGAACAACCATAGGTAAATCAAAACCAGCCATTCCTGCTGTACTGATGGATAGGGCCCGCGGGTGTCCCATGAAATAAGCGGAAGGAATAAGTAGTGAGCAGCAGTCAGTTTAGTACAGTCGGTTTAGTAGAATGATTATGTATAGCGAGTTAGAAAGAATTACAGGGCGTAATATCTTTTTGTCAGTCCGGCGTCTGAATATTTAAACATTCGGTTGTCTTATTGCCATCTGATCTCCATTTCCAAACATAACTTGGATGCTGACTCTGTAGTGTAAGTTGCTGCAGAGAATAGACATCACATGTGCTTTGGGGACTAGCGAGTGTTCGTCACACCTCTGTCAACCAGCAGGTATCAGTTTTGCCTGGAGAGCTATAAGTAAGACGTGAGAACTGAGCAGCTGAGAACCTCACCCATAAAGCCGCGGCTACAGGAAGACGCGGAGATAAAGGCTGCTGGTTTTCATTCAACAATCACTTAACAATACGCTAAAATAACCTGGGGTCAAATAGGTATGGTAATATCTAGCAACCGACCCAGAACTTCAGGCACGACCAAGCCCTTCCTTTGGTGAGATAAAATGCCTATGTCCCCTCTCTCGCCCCTCTTTTCAGGCCTGATTACTGAATCATGTCAGCCTTAAGAGTTTTGTGTTTATCGTTTGTGCGTAATGGCATTACGAATTTGAATTTACTACATTTTTGGCAGCTCACGTGAAGCCACCTCTTCCACATTTTGTTGTCCAGCGAGGTACCATGTCATTTACTACTATTTCGTTTCAATATTAGTCTCTAAAGTGTGATGTTATGGTCAGTTTCACGATAAGTTTCAGGGATTTTATTGACTAAATCTCGGATAAACTATGCCTTGGGCTCCTGTTATTATATGGTAGGTATTATTTTGAAGATGGTGAAGGCGTGAGAGTTTGGTGTCTGATGCCAAAGTCTTTGTTTAGCTATAGACATTTAAGGATACAGCACAGCGTAAATAAGAGCGGCGTAAATAAGAGCGCTCAACTTTTACTTGTAGCATTAAAGACCGAGCACGAGCTCGAATAGGGGAAGATAGGAAAGCAAATCGTCCGAATCCTATTCATGACAAACGTTCTGGAAATCTGATTAATCGATCACAGTAAACATAAATCTGGATGGACGGACTGTGGTTTGGACCTCTGACCTTCCGAATGAGAGTTCAGAGCCTTATCCTTACGCCATCTCTGTTGGTTACCCGAAAAATGACACAGTTGACAAGTGACACCAGTTCTTCCTGTTTCTAAAGCCTGACAAGATTTAACACTAGAACCGCCGGAATTAGTACTATACTTAGAACCGCCGATGTGGTCAAAGTGACCAATTTCTTTGTAAGTACATGCTGTGCTGTTTAATGTAAATATTAATGACCTAGATAACAATGTATCACTTTAATTACGTTTAATAACAGTGTCACTGAATTTTACAACAACAATGGGAACATAATATTACTAATATTAAAGAACATAGTTCACAATATTTATATGCAATCATAGTAATTGTATTCCAGTAGTTTTAAAATTAATAGAAATTAATCTTACTGGAGAAACTAAGTACCCATGAATATGTTAAGAGAAAGACCAATCATATATGACCATGTATAGTACCTAATCCTACTGACAAGCATTACAAACTACTGTCTTTATTACTTTATTTGTACACGGCCCACAAACATATCTCTTGTATTTACTGCACACTTCATTTGTCTTGTTTCTGCATTTCCTCGTTTGGCATAGTTTTCGTACTTATGCAGGAATTTCTGCTTCTTCTCTTTCTTCATCACCATCGTCCTTTTCTTCCTTTTCTTTTCCATCCCTTGGCATCCTTTCCTGAGTTCTGGTTTCCATATAGGCTCTACGTAATTCTTCTGCTAGATTTAGGATGAAATTCCTCCTACTTATTTTGATCCCTGTCACTAGCTTGAAAATGGTCCACGCGTTGATGGCTGCTACATCAAGGATATTGTGAAATACGTGTACAGGCCATCGACGAGTACGAGAGCGGACAGAATATTTCCTCGTCATCTGGTCCAAGACATCTACAGCAAATTTTGTGCTATTGTAGAAGCTCACTGTTTCGGGAAGGTGTTTAGATTTATTTTGTATTTCAACATCTGTGTGCATGGTGCTATACAGAAGAACGTTTTTGTTCTTTTTCCCTTGGTAAACAGTCAGAGAACCACCTTCCCTTTTCAAGAGAACAGACGTATACAGAGGAGTTTTCATTTTTTTTATAGTGTTCGGAATTTCTTTTCTTGCACGGTTGATGGTGCCGACAAGACTAGTTTTCTCTTTTTCCAGTCTCTCCCCAAGTGTGTCCGTAGTGAAAAAAAATATCAGTAGTCACATTATTGCGATATGGAGCTACCAACTTCATTACTACTTGTTCTGGAAGTTTCCCATTAGGTGCCCTCTGTTCGTTCTTTCCTACATAAGGTTACCCATTACAAAGATATTTTGTTTCTACATCCGCTAGAAGCCAGAATTTGATTTCGAATTTATCAGGCTTATTCGGCATACATTGCAAATACGGACACCTGGTTCTGCTGGGTAAAAGTTATTCGTCCACAGTGACATTTGATCCAGGTATGTACACTCCTGGAAATGGAAAAAAGAACACATTGACACCGGTGTGTCAGACCCACCATACTTGCTCCGGACACTGCGAGAGGGCTGTACAAGCAATGATCACACGCACGGCACAGCGGACACACCAGGAACCGCGGTGTTGGCCGTCGAATGGCGCTAGCTGCGCAGCATTTGTGCACCGCCGCCGTCGGTGTCAGCCAGTTCGCCGTGGCATACGGAGCTCCATCGCAGTCTTTAACACTGGCAGCATGCCGCGACAGCGTGGACGTGAACCGTATGTGCAGTTGACGGACTTTGAGCGAGGGCGTATAGTGGGCATGCGGGAGGCCGGGTGGACGTACCGCCGAATTGCTCAACACGTGGGGCGTGAGGTCTCCACAGTACATCGATGTTGTCGCCAGTGGTCGGCGGAAGGTGCACGTGCCCGTCGACCTGGGACCGGACCGCAGCGACGCACGGATGCACGCCAAGACCGTAGGATCCTACGCAGTGCCGTAGGGGACCGCACCGCCACTTCCCAGCAAATTAGGGACACTGTTGCTCCTGGGGTATCGACGAGGACCATTCGCAACCGTCTCCATGAAGCTGGGCTACGGTCCCGCACACCGTTAGGCCGTCTTCCGCTCACGCCCCAACATCGTGCAGCCCGCCTCCAGTGGTGTCGCGACAGGCGTGAATGGAGGGACGAATGGAGACGTGTCGTCTTCAGCGATGAGAGTCGCTTCTGCCTTGGTGCCAATGATGGTCGTATGCGTGTTTGGCACCGTGCAGGTGAGTGCCACAATCAGGACTGCATACGACCGAGGCACACAGGGCCAACACCCGGCATCATGGTGTGGGGAGCGATCTCCTACACTGGCCGTACACCACTGGTGATCGTCGAGGGGACACTGAATAGTGCACGGTACATCCAAACCGTCATCGAACCCATCGTTCTACCATTCCTAGACCGGCAAGGGAACTTGCTGTTCCAACAGGACAATGCACGTCCGCATGTATCCCGTGCCACCCAACGTGCTCTAGAAGGTGTAAATCAACTACCCTTGCCAGCAAGATCTCCGGATCTGTCCCCCATTGAGCATGTTTGGGACTGGATGAAGCGTCGTCTCACGCGGTCTGCACGTCCAGCACGAACGCTGGTCCAACTGAGGCGCCAGGTGGAAATGGCATGGCAAGCCGTTCCACAGGACTACATCCAGCATCTCTACGATCGTCTCCATGGGAGAATAGCAGCCTGCATTGCTGCGAAAGGTGGATATACGCTGTACTAGTGCCGACATTGTGCATGCTCTGTTGCCTGTGTCTATGTGCCTGTGGTTCTGTCAGTGTGGTCATGTGATGTATCTGACCCCAGGAATGTGTCAATAAAGTTTCCCCTTCCTGGGACAATGAGTTCACGGTGTTCTTATTTCAATTTCCAGGAGTGTAATTCAACTGACAGTTTTCAATAAAATGGTTCCAAGTAATTGATATAAGTGCAAATTTGTTACTTTTCAAACGTTCCCACCGTGTATTTTTTTCATCAAAAGGCAGATATTTCAAAATTTCTCGAAACCTGTTTCTGCTCATTGTGTCAGTGAAAAATGGGGCTCCCCACTTTTTCGACCACAACTCATCTACTACAATACATCTGTCACCTAGTGCACCACGAACATATAATAAAGCAACAAATGCATCTAATTCTTCTAAATGCAAACTCCAGGAATCATTTCCAAGAAGCCGTTGTGCCTCTGCTTCTGTGCATTTCTTCATGTGTTTCAACATTGATTGATCGACTAAAAGGTCCCAGGCACTCGAAACATTATCATTTGAGACGTGCCGCTTTGCGTGTGGAGTAGGTCCTCGTGTTTCTTTCAATATATTCTGTTGACCTATCCTACCTAGAGTAACACTGAAGTCTGCTACAGTCCACTCCGCGATCCCGTCCTTCCCCAGGAGTTTTGAGCCAGGTTCTGGAAGTCAACCCTTACTTCGTTCTCCTCTTTTACGTCGATTCTGTATTGGTCCACTTACAGCAGGTGCATTTCTTTTTTTTACCCAGGGTAGGTCCTTCTCTAGCATTTTTATATTACTGCTTGGTCCTGGTTCAGCAACTGCGTGAGGAAAGAGACAATTAGAAAGCTACAACTCATTATAAAGATAACATACCACACAATAAAATAGCAGTAACAGAAGTAGCAGTAGAAGTGTCAGCTCTATTATAATAGTGATCATTATTCATATAGTAATAATAATAATAATAATAATATAAGTGAATGTAAATTACCTTCATCTTCAGCCTCGGACCTGTCACTCTCCACATTAGTGACAGGTTGGTAATCTTCATCTGTAGAACCTTCCACAAGGTCCTCAACTTCAAGATCATTTTCAGCATCCCATTCGTACAAAAGGGTGACAATTTCTTCACCTGAAAGTGGCCGTGGCCGTGGCTTGTATCGCTGTGACATCTGAGCCATGTGTACTGCTCTGAGACCAGTACTCAAAATAATCAGTCTTGTTTATGCGAACCCAGTAGCAAACAATAAATGACATATTGCAATGTTGAGCTTTTAAATTTAAAAAAATGCGAATAAACTTCAGTAACCAACATATTTAGTACATTGTTGACGATTGCTAAGAATAAATCCGGGGAGTGACGCACAACAATCTTTAAATAAGCTGATTTCAAATATACATGTAATGTGGTCAAAGTGACCACTCGGCGGTTTTAAGTATAAGTGGTCATTCAAAGAAAACTAATGAAGATAAAATAAATATTGGACCATTTATATGGCCTACATAAACATTCAGGAAAAGTCATTAACTCACAACAGCATAGATTAGAAACTGACCGAATAATAACATGTTAAAATATAAAAAGTGGTCAAATTGACCACTCGGCGGTCCTAGTGTTAATGTCCGCTCGAAACGAGTCAACGTGACTAAATAGCGCCACGTGCAGGAGAAAACAAGCACGCTGTAATGAGTAGCTGCTCTCTTCACTAGACCGTGACAGTTTTATTTAATCAACACTTCGCTCTCACGCACCCACGTACCGTGTAGGAAAACGGTGAAAAAGGCGAATTATCTGGCTTCTCGTTAGCGAAGACGCTTTTCTCTCACTCTCACTCGTACCGCACGGAGCCCCAGCAGTGGTCGCCATCTGGCCGTAAAACTAGCTGCAGTAGCAGGAGCAGGAAATAATATTCTAACCGGATAAAAAGGCGGGCGCGGCCGTGGCGTAATCTGGACGCGGTAAGCAGTAGCACCGGCCGGCAGCAGTGGCGGCGCCGCGGCCGTTGTTATCGGATGCGACCCGCCGCAGCCGCCCCTTCATTAGCGCGGCTCCGGCACCCCGCAAACTGCGCGTCCGTGCGCGGCGGCGTGCGTGGGCGAATGCGCGCGTGCGTGCAGCTCTGCGCGTCCCGCTGTGTGCGGCGTGCGGTCCTCGACTTCCTCGCTCTCATTCCTCCAACGCGCACACAGCAAGCAGTCTGGCAACTCTTCATGGTACCAGGAAAACAAATAAGGCAGTTTTGCTGCATTATTTTCTTGCATTGGAGTCGAGTCTCAGTGGTTTAGGCAACGGTCTCATGTCATTCAAAGATACGAGCGTGTTTTTTAAGTTACTACCGTTTTGAAATTAAAAAAAGACGTGCTAACATATCTCAATAATTTTATTTTTACACGAAAGCCTGTACCTTAATCTATGCAGTGACACCATTACAGTCTCGTTCTTCCTTGTTTACGTTGTGTACTGAGTGTTTAAGATGCCTCCGATAATCGTGAGTCCCGCCGACTGCGAAGTACGGGCTGTTATAAGATTTCTTAGTGCTAAAGGCCTAAAAGCGATCGTTATTCATAGTAAGATCTGTGCAGTTTACGGAGAAAACATTATGAGTGATGGAATGGTAAGAAAGTTGGTGAGGGCATTTAAAGACGGCCGCACAAATGTGCATGATGAACAACGGAGTGGGCGTCCTTTGGTCATTAATGAAAGTTTGGTGCTGGAAGTGGACAATAAGCTGAGAGAAAACAGACGCTTTACCATTTCCTCATTGCGGGGCGACTTTCCTAATGTTTCTCGTAGTGTTTTGTATGGCATTGTGACCGAGCACTTGAATTACCGAAAATTGTGCGCACGTTGGTTACCGAAAATTTTGACGGATGTGCACAAAACCAGACGTTTAGACAGTGCATTGACTTTCCTTGAGCGGTATCACAACGACGGTGATGATTTCTTAAGCCAAATTGTTACGGGCGATGAAGCATGGGTGGCCTACGTCACACCAGAATCAAAGCAACAGTCCATGGAAGTTGAGCAAGAGCATCGTTTTCCTGCAAGACAACGCCCGTCCGCGTGTGGCGAATCAGACCAAAGATCTCATCACACCTTTTCGATGGAAAACTCTAGATAATCCTCCGTACAGCCCCGATCTTGCACCCAGTGACTACCATCTGTTCATGCACTTGAAGAAACACCTGGCCTCTGAGCCTCTTCAAGACGATGACGAAGTCAAAACAGTAGTGACGCAGTGGTTAACAAGTCAAGCGGCAGACTTCTATGAGGAGGGTATTCAAAAACCCGTACAAAGTTATGACAAGTGCTTCAATATTAACGGAAATTATGTAGCAAAGTATATTAAGGTACAGGCTTTCATGTAAAAATAAAATTATTGAGATATCTTAGCACGTCTTTTTTAATTTCAAAACGGTACTTACTTAAAAAACACGGCTCGTAATATACACTGACGGCAAAGAGTCGCAACACCAAAAGTAATTACTGTAGATTAACTACATTTCGGGCGTCCATTTGTCTAGGTAAAATATTTAAGTGATGAACTTTGGAAGATCACAGAGGTTAATGTAAGCGCTGCTGCATTAATAACCAGTGCAACAGACAGAATGTCGAAAGCAAGCGTACAAACCTGCATGCATTTGGTTGAGCACGTGTCGCATGTCAGTTTGTGGGATGGAGTGGCATGCCTGTTGCACTTGGTCGTTCAATACAGGGCGGTTAATACTCGTTATGGATATGCTGCAGTTGTCGTCCGATGATGTCCCATGTGAGATCGATTGGAGACAGATCTGGTGATCTAGCCGGCCAAGGCAGCATTTCGAAACTCTGTAGAGCATGCTGGGTTACAACAGCGGAATGTGGGTGAACATTATCCTGTTGGAAAACACCCCATGGAATGCTGTTCATGAACGGCAGCATAACAGGTCAGTTCACTAGATTGACGTACAGATTTGCCGTCATGATGCCGGAGGTAATCACGGGAGTGCTCCTGTTGTACGGAACTACACCTCGGACCATAACTCCAGGTATAGCTGGAGTATGTGTTGTACCTACATTTCTGCCCGGCCTTTCTGCAATATCATACATACGAGGTGCGACAATAAAGTAATGAGACTGATGTGAAAAAAAATGTTGCTCACCGTTTTAGTCAAGTTTAGTGTTGTCTCCTTCAAAGAAGTTCCCTTCTGATTACACACAGTTTTTCCAGCGCTTGTGCCATTGATGGTAACATTTCTGGAACTCCAAGACCCTCGTCACAGCTTTTTGGACATCTTGTGTTGTTTGAAATTGGTGTCCCTTGACCGCCGTTTTGACGCTTGGAAATAGAAAAAAGTCGCACGCAGCGATATCTGGTGAATAAGGTGGCTGTGGTAGTGCTGAAATTTGGTTTCAGGTTAATAATTGCTGTACTGACAGAGCAGTATGGGATGACGCATTATCGTGATGCAGAATCCAATTATCAGCAATATTGGCGCGGACACGAAGAACTCTTTTACGAAGTCTTTCTAAAATTTCTTTGTAGTAATATTGGTTAACTGTTTGTCCAGGAGGCACCCTCTCTTTATGATCAATTCCCTTGGAATCAAAGAAGCACACAAGCATGCATTTCACTTTTGAGTTTGACATGCGAGCTTTCTTTGGACTGGGTGATCACCATTGCGAAATTCGGCGTTTTGTCTCTGGATCGTACTGAAAAAAACAACTTCCATTACCAGTGGTAACACGGCTCAACAATTCTGGATTGATGTCCTTTTGCTCTAAAAGATCGGCTGCCACATTTTTCCGTGTTTCTCGCTGTTGTGGTGTGAGATTTTTGGGGACCATTTTAGCACAAATCTTTCTCATACCAAGATCTTGGGTTATTATTAGACGAACCGTTTCTCGATTGATGTTCTTCTGCATTCATTTTCACGGATAATCATCGATCAGGTCGTACGTGTTCACGCACCCTGGCCAAGTTGACATCCGTCAGTGAGGTTGATGGTCGTCCACTGCAGTCTTCATCTTCAACATTCGTTCTGCATTCGCTAAACATTTTATGCCAACGGAAAACTTGAGCTCTGACATAACCCCCACTCCAAAAGCCTTCTGAAGCTTACCGTAAGTAGTCGTCGCGTTTTCACCCAATTTTACGCAAAAAGAAATGGGTTACTGATGCGCAATATTGTGCGGTTCCACTTCCGTGTCGAGAGACACAAACACGTGTTAACTTATTACAGCACAACTCACGACTGAGCAGTTGCATCGATGTGCCGCTTGGACTAGAAGCAGATTGTAGAGTAAGGTCAAAGGTATTGTGCGTACGCAAGCCTGCAGGGTTGCTTCATCTTGCAAAGAAAATCGGTCTCATTTCTTTATTGTCGCACCTCATATCGCACAAGGAACATCCAGTGTCTTATAATCCTATTACACGACCTCATTGAAATTCAGTGAGGAGTTGATAATAGCATCTTTGTCGCGTTAAAGGAAATCTTGACTAAAATCAACTCATCGACCAGTCTGAAAAGTAACTAACGCTCACGACCGTTACAACTAAAGCAAACCTGATCTGCATCCCCACAGTGGCGCTACTAGTGAGACTCTTATGCGACTGGCGCGAAATTTGGATAGAGATCATTTTTCAGATCTGAAACACGCTTACCAACTCTCGTTTACGTTGCACAGCTCCTCCTTGGCGTTGCGATTTCGTTTTCCTTCAGCGTCTGTAGGTATAGAGAGGTACCACGACTAGAAGAAATGTACACTTATATAATACTCGTATTAACCGAAACTGAACTTAATTCTATTCCGAAACAGGTTTCAGGAATTATTGTTTGTTTCATTAAATTATAAGCGCATCGGACGAAACTTAGGCACCCCCCACACCATGTAAGACCTCCTGCAGCATTGGTAATGGCCCCCATTTGGCGAGGAACAGAGCCCACAAGTTTCTTCGGGTACGCAATGCGCAGCTGCTCCCACTCACTGAGCTACCAAATTTCAGGGATCGTAGCTGCGACATTTTACCCATCCTAATACTGATATTCATGGCAGTCATCAGGTAGCGTATGAAGCTTTGAAAACATCAAATAAAACGCAAAACGATACAATTCGATTGTATAACATTACGAAAGAAGAATGAATTAAGTACCGTAGAAACCTATGGTATTGCGTTCACCTGGAGGAGAAGATTTCGTTTGAACAGTATTAAATAATATAAAAACGTTTCGTATGATGCTACCATGGAAGAGCACAGAGAAAAATATCCAGAAATAGAATTAATAATCGTAGAGGATGTAATAATAAAACAAGTCAAAGTGACTTTGATAATTACAAAAAATCGAAAAGCAATATATTTAGACAGAATTAATTCGGAGTAAATTAAATGCGGAGGAGTATCGCTGCACCTCAAATTGAGTCATTTGTTTAATATATTCTGGAACCGAAAAGACGTACCACGAAATTGGAAGAAAGTGAAGATACTATCGATTTATGGAGAAAAATATTTATGTGAAAACTGTAGACATTTAAGCTTACTTGCTACAGTAAACAGACTTAATGTAACAATTTTGAATATAACACTGGAAACAATAGCAGAAAGTTTACTAGTGAAGGAACAGGTCGGATGTAGAAATGGCCGATTAACGACTGGTCTAGTTTTTATTCTAAGACAGCTTATTGAAAAGCAAAGAGACTCCAAGACAGACACATATAATGTTTTCACAGATTTTGAGAAGGCTGTTAATAATGCGATTAGAAAAAGTTATAGAGAAAACACACAGCGGCAACCCTTCTCAGCTTGTATCACCTATCAAATGGCTATATGAAGAACAGTAAGTAATCTTAGACCTAGAATGCGTGTGTACAGAACCGATACAAATAAATGAACGAGAGAGACAAGGCTGTAGTTTAACCCCCGTGCTGTTCAATATTTACATTGACGAGGCAGTTCGCAGATGGAATTCTAGGATAAACTCTGGGGTACAACTAAACAATTCGGTGAAGCTAAAATCACTCCTAATATGCTAATTATCTTACACTGATTTTTTCAAGAGGAGATGATTTACAAAAAGAAATTTACAAACTAATTAAATATATACAGAAAACAACATGAAATAATCTTTTAGTAAATCTACATCAATGGCGTTTTGTGGAATACATTCAATGAGATCTACGATTGTAGTTAATAAAAAATATGACTGAACAGGTAAAATATTTTAATTATTTTGGATATAAAATAATATATGAATACGAAGAAGATATATGATGAAGTTGAATAAATTTGGAAGTATCTGTGGAGCAGTTAATAGAATTTTAAAGCGTAAAACATAGAAAGGGACACGGCTGTAATTTTATAAAGCAGTGGCACTGCCGAACCTATTATGTGGAAATGAATAGTGGGTACTAAATAAAAGACAAGACAAACAAATACAAAGAATAGAAATGAGACTTCTTCCCATGATGATGAGTAGATAAAATATGGAGGAAGATATTCGAAAAAAGTTGAAGATTTGGAGTGTGAAAGAAAAACTAGAAGAAAAAAAAAGGAAATAAAATGAACACGTCAGATAACGAGCTTAAAACAAGATAAAGAACTTTAAAACCAAAATTGTACGGAGATCCCGGCAGACCTAGAGAAAGAGGGAAACAGACTACAATTGGTCTAATACGGAAAGTGCAGAAGAAAAAGAACATTCCTAACATGTAACCCAGATATTCTGCATGAAATAAATATTACATGAGTTAACGGACCAGCCGATGTGTGACAGGGTGCCTGGTGTTCATCAAATAACGCATGCGTGAGACCCTATGTACAATACAGCTGTCGTCTTGGAAGAGGGGAGTGTCCACAGAGTATTAATCATTTGAAGGCAGAAATGTGCAGAGTGTTCAATAAGTGACGCAGCACACTTTTTTCTCGGCCGGCCGCACACAATTTTGACTCCTTCAGTGTTCGCTGCCGCAAAAATGCAAACGAACTTCTCCTTCTCCATGACAACGCAAGGTCTCACTCAAGTCCGCGCACACGCACAAAACTTTATTGAATTGTTCCTTCTCATCCACCCTGCAGCCCAGATCTCGCACCTTCCGAATTCGATCTGTTTGGCCCAACGAAGGATGCACTCCACAGGAAGCAGTACGTGGATGATGAGGAGGTTACCGATGCAGCAAGATGTTAACTCCGACGTCGGACAGTACAGTTGTACCATGCGGACAATCAGGCCCTCCCAACAAGGTGGCGTAAGATCTCGCATTGAACTTGGTTCATATGGCTCTGAGCACTATGGGACTTAACATCTATGGTCATAAGTCCCCTAGAACTTAGAACTACTTAAACCTAACTAACCTAAGGACATCACACAACACCCAGACATCACCAGGCAGGGTGACCCCGCCGGGAATCGAACCCGGGAACACGGGCGCGGGAAGCGAGAACGCTACCGCAGGCATTGAACTGGTACTATGTTAAAAAATGTAGCCCAAAGAGTAGGGAATAGTATTGTGTAGTGGAATCCAGAACAAAACCAACCTGCTTTCAGAAAAAAAAAGTGTTGCATTAAGTACTGAACGCTCCTCGTAGCATTACTTAATCAGCGAGAATAACGAAATAACAGTGTTGAACATAATCTGGATGAATAGGCTCAAATCATGGTACGATCCCAAAACAACACAGAAACACCTGCGGCCTGAACTAAACCCTCCACAAACTGCGCATTGAAGGCCCCTTTGGTGTTTGGTGCGTTCGGCGTCTTCCATCATTTGAAAAACAGGCAAAACTGCAACTCGTTGGACCACACTGCTCGAGTCAGTTACTGTGCCAATTTTCATGCACTCATCCGGCTTCATGTGGCACTGGTGAGAAATGTTCATTGCATGCTGTTACCTTTACAATGTTCTTTTGCAAATGGTTGAGATGGACCTGAATTCACAGATAGCAGAAATATCTGTGCTACTTGGTCCCTATTATCACTGACAAGACTTGACAAACCTCCAGCGCTGTTGGTTAGGAGCTTTTTCGACCACTGTTCTTTCGGCGTGTTACATGCCTGCGAGAAGTACACCGTTCCGTGTAAAAGCACTGGACACTCTGCGTCGATACACCGATGAAAATGACAACTTCATTCACTTTGTGCTCATGGGAAGCTCCAAGTACCATACCTCTTTTCTCCTGATCCGTCACGTCTGCTCGTGGACCCACCTTTTTACGATATTTTCTCACAGCAGAATGGTCTGGCGGCGGGGATGAGTATCACATCATCTACAACGCTCATAAACGACTACTGTGCTCTTGGGTGACATAATTTATCTGATGAGTTGATGATGTAATGTGATACACTTTCTTTTTCCTTTCAACAGGAGATCGTGTGCGAAAGTTGATAAAATGTTGACAGGACAACAGTTCCGCAAACCACTGCACCATCAGGATAATAGGTCCCGTAAACGTTTGTCATATGAAGATCACTGTAGGGCTACAGAAGAACAAACATCAAGGAGATTAGCTCTGCTGATAGATTTAACTATCGAAGGGTTTGTGTTCTAGCCGTGCATCGAAGTCACTGTTGTTAACGAAAACGGTTAGCGTGCTATACACTTGTGGCGTTATTATCGTTTAGTATAAGTGTAAACATCTTTAGCGCGACTGAATTATACCTTACACGTATTCTGTCACTTTCTAAATTCTTAAGGAAGAAAAAAAGAAAAAAGGAAAATTTGTGTGTGTTTGAAGTGCGTGTGTGTGGTGTGTCGGGAGATGGCGAGGGGGGTGGGGGAAGAGTTGGGTGTTAACCGATACGTGATGTCTTGCATATGAAATTCCGCATTGTATGAAAATAGGGAAAAAAGAACCTTTCCGCGCCAAACCGAAGTCAAAGGAATTTAAACTTGTAAATGGTCGAAACCTTCTCACTTTGTACGTCGTCTAGGAGCACGAAACCTTCGCAATAAAGATATTTCTATTGAAGGTGTGTGAAATGATATCGCACAAGGGAGGAGTTATGAGCTCCCTGCACAAGTGCATTGCGTGCTTGCGAACAGAAGGTGCTTCATACGGAAGCGATTTAAATGCATAGCGGTGGAGAGGTGTGGTAAGTGCATTGGTCGTAATAGGCAGAGGAGATACGGGTACCAAGCGACTTCCATTTGATTGTATGTCAGTACATATCTGACATCACTGATAGCTTCTAACAAAACTTTCAAGTGCTGACGTGCTGTAGTGTAAAATGCAAATTCGGTATCTATGATGCAGAGTATAGACCCTATGTCTGATGAAAATGAATACAATGAATTACTCTTAGGAATAAGATGAACCAAACACGCCGCTGCCTCTGTGGGAAAAGAGAACAGCTGAAGAACATTTATCTGCTTCAGTGTCAACTGAATAATGCAGAGTACAGGTTAAGGTGTGTCTGACTATTACTTTTCTCTCTCTCTCTCTCTCTCTCTCTCTCTCTTTCTGAAAGAAATTATCGTTTGCTTCGAACTCATGTTGTCTCTTTAATAGCTGAGTCGTTAGATCAGTGGTTTTTGTTTGCTCGCTTGCGTTCTCCATACCTCGAATATCATTTAGTGTTCACCAAAGTATCTTTCACCTACTTCTGTGTATCTCCTTGTTTTCTAAAACGCTGAACTTGATGCTAAATTTAATCTAATATGCTTTACTGCCCTTAAATACATTCTATTAATTTGTAACCCTTGTTTCTAAACCAACAGTGTGCATTCTTTTGTTTTACATGTATTTTTATCTGAAACTTTGTCGTATGTGATAACTTCGGATTACGAAGTGGTTTAGAGCCATCACAGGGGTGCAATTCCTTTTATTGTTTGATAAAATAAAATGAACTTATTTTTGAGGTGTCAAGGACAAACGTATTATTGTTCTTTGCTAACATGTATTTCTGGAGTTTCCGACCTCAATCCTTCTTTAGTTTTCGTCTCATTTTTACATTATAAGTCCCCTTAATATCTTGTGAGGTGAATTTCTGTCTGTTAATCTGTGCTCTATATTTGAATGATTTCCATGGAACGTCTTTTGTTTGTTTTTAAAATAAGATGAATTTTTGTAAGTACATGAAGCATTTATTAGTAAAGTTAAATAATACTTTAAAAATTACGGAGGAATTTCTTTGCAACCAGGCATATAAAATTTTTTTTCAAGAATCTGCTAAATAGAGTAAAAACAACGCTGGAGATTCATTCTGGTAACTACCAGTCTCCTTTTTTTAGTAAGGCCAGATCATGTTCTGACCAAATATTTAATCTTCAGTTAATAATCTGCCACCGGTTAGTGAATTCCAAATATTTTTTAATGACAATGTCATTTTTTAATGACAATGTCATTCTCTTGAAACAGGAATCGTTGATCAAAAATCCAAGAATTTGGTGTAAAATCTATATTGCCGAATCAGATTCGTGAGACACTTACAGACACAATACCTAAAGTGAAATTTTTGAGAGAAGTATCAAAGATCTTCGTAATAACCACAGATGTACGGCAAAGTGACGAAGCAACGGTCTATTCATTTCATCAAAAAGATTGGGAAGAGCAGAAAAAAAAGACAGATGACTTTGGTATAAAGTTCTGAACATGGCTGCATTGTCAGCGACCGTTTACAATGTAAAATTAAAACAATAATAGCCTTCGGTCGCATAAATGAAGTCTTTTGCCTAGGTTTCGGCAAATACTAAGTATGCCTTCATCAGAAGTAAAACAATCAAACTGGTACGTCACACATAAAAGAAATATCAAGTGATAAAGATTTAGTCACAAAATTTTAAAGTAGAAAACATAGAAGGCAAGCCAGACACATGTGTAAGCAGCCCGTAGTGGGTTTTTCTTCTGTGTTTTCTATTTTAATATTTTGTGACTAAAGGTTTATAGCTTGATATTTATTTTATACGTGGCATGCCAGGTTGAGTGTTTTGCTTCTGATGAAGGCACTCTTAGTAGTTGCGGAAACCTAGGTCAAAGAACTTCATTTTTGCGACCGAGGGCTGTTATTGCTTTAATTTTATTTTGACTTTAGTATACTTTCTGAAAATGTGTCTTCTGTTGTAGTATAAGTTAGTCTATCATAATAATAGCCAGCTTTACAATTTCTGCTGAAAAGTAAAGTGTCTGACATTAAAAATGCATCGATATTACTGAAAAAAGTTATTGGACAATCAAGGTTACAAAATTTAAATACCTTCTGGAGATAATAAGCAACAATAGCGTGGAAAAAGTTACTATACAGGAAAGAATACATAAAACGGGAAGGGCATACAATACAACTAATGACTTTTGCAATAAAACATGCGCCGGCCACGGTGGCCGAGCGGTTCTAGGCGCTTCAGTCCAGAACCACGCGGCTGCTACGGTCGCGGGTTCGAATCCTGCCTCGGGCATGGATGTGAGTGATGTCCTTAGGTTAGTTAGGTTTAAGTAGTTCTGAGTCAAGGGGCTGATGACCGCAGATGTTAAGTCCCATAGTACTTAGAACCATTTGAACCATTTCAATAAAACATGCCTGTATAAACATCTAAGAATAATACATTCCAATACAGTAGTGAAAACCAGGATGTCTAACGTTCAAGTAAAGTTTATCTAAATTAGAAACACGTGAAATATGGAACATTAGGATAGTATTCGGCCCACAAAATCCTATCGAAGGTTGGAAAACAAGCAGTAACGAAGAAATTTATCAGAACCTGGAAAACGTATCAATTGTAATGAGAAAAATAGGGCTGGTGTTTTTTGGGCGTTTGTGTCAAATGCAAGACAGTAGAGTAACAAAAAAAAATCATGAAATATTTATCGGATAAGGTGACAACAACGTTAGATCCACGAACTAAGAAAGGATTTAGCAAAACATAATATAAAAGCAGAAGGAACAACTGATGGAGAAGTATTTAGGGAAAAAAAGGAGGCTATGGAAGAATTCCAAGACAGGAGAGTGAAAAAAGAATTGCTCTGAAATGGTCAGAAGACAAGAGGAAAAAAAACGTAATGAAGAGATGAAGGAGTACGGAAAGTAAAATAACAATGTATAAGGAATTGAAATTGGCTCATGGTCTTTAGTTGGTCAATCTGAGAAAAAAATAAATGTACCGATATTGCTCTCCACGTCCCTTCATGACTTTTATTTAATACACGTATCGCCTACTGTCATAATTAAACTCATTCTTTCCAAGATGATTTAAGATTCATTCCTTTTATAACACTAACAAAATAATGTTACAGAAAATTTTTTGCGTGTTTGTGAGTGGCTCCTCAGTAGTTGTTGCCCCGTAAAGCAAGCCATCAACATATGGTTAATAACAGCTGCTCTCAGTGGCAGTCAGCAGTATATGTTGTGACCTGCCTTAGTGGTTTCCTCAGTCCTCACTAAGACTAAGGATGCTCCCGTGAGTTCATAGCAGAGTCATCGTCGAGCATGATCTATGTACAGTCTGGCTGTAAGCTGAAGACCTTCACTCGGTTGACTTCTTATGTCTCGAAATTCTCATATTTTTAAACATACGCAGCGTGGAAATATCTCTGAGGTGTTAAACTGCGCATATGCTTATCAGAGTTTAATGGCAATTAGAGGGAAGGGTTGTTCCACTTCAGGATGCAACATGTGTTACGTCTGAATGTTTCAAAGAGGTGCGGCATATGGTGCGAGTGTAGACATGCTGTCTGAGCACTCTGTTACAGACAGGAGTATTGAGTGAGACTGCAGCAGGACACGAAGTACTTGAATAATGATAACAAAACCAGCAGCTGTATTTGCACCCAACGTCGTTTATTCTTTTTAAAACATGCTACACGTTTCGACACCAAACGGTGTCATCTTGAGGCTCCGAGTGTAACCTGCCACCACAACTGTTTTCATGTGCAATGAACAGAACCGTATGCAGAGGGTCAAAATTTACTGGATTCAGTATCTTCTGTGGCAATAGCAAGCCACGGGGGGCTTGTTATTGCTACGGAAGATGGCAACAACTACTCTGGAAATAAGTGTGTGAAATAAAAGTAGTGAAGTTAGTGAAATGCACCGCGTCAGTTATCATTCTCCAGAATCAAACTCTTGAGATATATCCACTCTAATAGCTATGCGAAGGAGAATTCCAATCCAGTACAGTAAACCAAACATAGTGGGCACGAAAGTAATGACCAATAAAAAAAGAGTTGTGCACAAATGTGCTTTTAGAGTTATTCATTGAAGTTTTTTTTTTTTGTTTTTTTGTTTTTTTGCTGTGATCAGTATAGATACTTAAACGAACGTGGTCTTTGATATTAACAAATGATGTTCAAATTCAAATGGCTCTGAGCACTATGGGACTTAACATCTGAGGTCATGAGTCCCCTGAAACTTAGATCTACTTATACCTAACAAACCTAAGGACATCACACACGTCCATGCCAGAGCCAGGATTCGAACCTGCGACCGTAGAAGTATCCTGCGACCGTAGAAGTATAGCGGTTCCAGACTAAAGCGCCTAGAACTGCTCAGCCACACATGCCTGCTAATAAATGATGTAAATTGTTTAATTCAGTAAGTCGGGTTAGCCGACTACGTACGCATGGTGATGACGTATGGGTCTTACCATATCGGAGATTACACAAAAATCTGTGTTTCCTACGTTAACAACCTCTACTGCGGACCTTTAATATCGTAAACATAATGTTTACACACGTCCTAACCTCCGCATTTACTTCTACGTGTGCTGTATGGTAACAGATGAGTAATATCACGTTCAAAGCCTTCCCATGACTATTGACCACTCAATGTGAGGCTGCACTTTAATAATCCGGGAGCCGAACTTAGTTATTATATGATAATTGTAGGTCGTATAAAATCGCACACAACAAAAGGCGACGGCACTGTAGTGGAATGTTGGGTGAAATCAGTTCCCAACCGAGTAACGACCTTAATAATTGGGTGTTTTCTTATTTATAGCTTTTGTTTCCGGTCCAAAAGATATTATCCATTCTGCAGCATTGTCTGAGAAGACGTAAATTTAAAATTCTCTTCAGATATGTTTACGTTCACGCTAGCTAGGCCAAGTTACAGAAAATAACAATAGCTTGATATTATCTTATAAATTCAGTATGTTAGTGTTGTACATGAAAATAGCTTCCTGCACTTTAAAACTTGTGCCTTGCACTACGTCTACTTGCGCTCTGAAAACAGTCGGTTTCAGCCTGAAAACCAAACATACAGTAATCTTCGACAGTTGCTGGTATGTCAAAGGAGAAAACAAGTAATTCGCATAATGACACAGTGCGTACTCATATGCCATTCTAGCTTTCTCCACTGCGTCGCACCAGTAATATTTAGATTTATTCGCGCATATTGCGATGCGGTCTGGCCCGCAACTGTTTTCCATAGCGGAGGCGATTTCTTTGGAGGACAGTCGCTTGAGCTCCCTAGGGACGCCCGGACGGGCGAGCAAATCCCTGCGGCACCGACGACAAATTGAATCCGACGTCCACCGCCATGGCTCTCCGGCCGGCTGGCTGGCTGCACGCTGTCTTGCGTCGCTGTTGCGTAATCTTACCTTTTTATTTACGCAGCTAGTCGCCAGAATAAAAACAAATGCAAGAGGAGATGCATTTCATTCTACGTTTCTTCGGTTGAAAGGAAATGTGTTTCGTAACATGGCTGCGAGCACTTTACAGCGATATGAAAGGGCATGGGTGCACCGACGTTATATTTTACTGTCTTAAACATCTTATATCTTTTATTATTATCAGAGACCACGTTCGATTAAAGATCTATAATGATCTCGACAAAAAATTTTAATTTTTTTGTTTTTTTCTGTTTTTTGCATTTAAACCTTAATGTATAAATTTAATGAATAAGTCTATAAAACATTTGTGCGCAACTCTTTTTTTATTGCTCATTACTTACGTGTTCACTATATGTGACATGTGTAAAATGAATGTCCATTCCATACGCTGAAATTAGCACAGATTTTTTTATATTGTACTGGATTGGAATTCTCCTTCGCACCAGCTATCAGACTGCATATACGTCAAGACATTGATTCTGGAGAACGATAACTGACGTTGTGAACTTCACTAACTTCACTACTTTTATTTAGCACACTTATTTCCGTAGTAGTTATTGTCATCTTCCGTGGCAATAACAAGCCCCGCATGGCTTGTTATTGCCGCAGAATGTACGAAATCCAGCTAATTTTGGCCTGCTGCTTACGATTCTGTTCATTGCACATGAAAACGATTGTGGATGGTAGATTATGCCTCGGGCCCGAAGATGAGACAATTTGGTGCCGAAACTGGCAGCATATTTTAAAAAGAATAAACGACGTTGGATTCAAATACAGCCGCTGGTTTTGTTATCATTTATCAAGTACTTGGTACCCGGCTGTCGTCCCACTTTCCTTGACGGATTACCAGAGACTGTATCAAGAGGCCACTGTGTACTGTCCGATGATGAGCTATGAATCTCAGAAAATCGAATAGTTTGTGAACTCTTTCATCGACGCGTCATTCTTTGCTTGTGACTCAGCCAAAAACCTATATCTTCTTGCAAAGCATATTCTGTTTTTCTTCCACTTACCATCACTTTGCAAAAATTAAATCGATGTAATGAAGTTTGGATGTCTATCACTAACAATTTAATCGGATGCTACAGAATATTTCTCATTTTGAGAAAAGTGCGTTACACTTCTCTTCCTTTAATGTGAACTTCTGCCATTATTTTTATACTACGATTACAGTAACTTTTTGATTGATGTTCTGCGGTTTCACTGGGCTCCCTAAAATGCCAATCACAAAATAATTTTAATCGGAGTACAACGATTAGCTTTGCTTATACATGCTTTAAGATAAGTAGAATAAATGAAACACAGGCTTTTTCTTTACAGCTTTACAAAATACACCCAAGTTAAAAAAAAGAGTACTTTTTGCATTGAAGGAAAGCCGTTACAGACCAAACATAGCTGAAGAACGAGAAACTACTGTACGAAGCTGGTTATCTAATTGATGAAACCTACACGATTAACACCTACATAATACTTATCTAGCACCATGCCTATTTTCTTTTCTAGTAAAAGTGTAGAGCTCCTGGACTAGTCATTTCCTGGTTCCAAAGTCCGTCAACTGCACATACGGTTCACGTCCACGCTGTCGCGGCATGCTACCAGTGTTAAAGACTGCGATGGAGCTCCGTATGCCACGGCAAACTGGCTGACACTGACGGCGGTGGTGCACAAATGCTGCGCAGCTAGCGCCATTCGACGGCCAACACCGCGGTTCCTGGTGTGTCCGCTGTGCCGTGCGTGTGATCATTGCTTGTACAGCCCTCTCGCAGTGTCCGGAGCAAGTATGGTGGGTCTGACACACCGGTGTCAATGTGTTCTTTTTTCCATTTCCAGGAGTGTATTCCTCATGGCCCGTGCTTCTCTCCAGCTGTTATGCCACGTCTGGCTTTCAGATCCGAGATATTTTGTCTCTCATGTATTTTAACTTTGGGTTTTTGTAATCTTCACTCTTCTTGCTGTAGGTTACTAAGGGGTTTCAGTGCTGTCACTAGAATGTTGTATTTCCGCAAGGGATAGAGGGTGGAGAGGCAAACATCCTGCGAAGAAAAATTACGAAATGAAACGTATGAGACCGTCATAAACGTTTATAAACTTCAGCATGAAGAACAATATTATAAGAAATATAGCTGAATGTAGTGAAAATATACTAAAAGTTGTTCCACGTGCGTTGCAATAGTTTTGTCCAATGTTTCCTGGAAACCAGAACCTGGTTCGAAACACGACCTAATCGCAATTAAGGATAAGATCTACGGGTATTTTATTCAGTATAGTTGTAAGAGAACCACAGGGGCACTGCATCTGTGGCAGTATTACCAGGACATAATTTTGATCATCTTGTAACAGCCTTGTTCATGAGTTATGATCACTGAATGAGACCTGAATCACCGTTTCTGTTATATTTTGCATAAGTACTTTGCAACAGTATTGCATAATGAGTCACTTATTGTCCTATCTGTAGAATGAAGAATCAACTTTATTCAGGCATTGACGTCTGTTCTTTTGTTATTGTGCATAACAGTTCTGTTAATGTATGTTTGCATCTATTTTGCGACTGTTTTGAATACCTGTGTGGTAGAGTTTTTATTACTTAATGTAATTTCTGTATTTATCTCTGCTTAGACCGATTACAATTCCACAATTGATTTTTCACCCTAGACAGAGGCCATGTACTGTGTTTACGTATTTTCCTGTGTCGTGGAGCTGCCCTGTCTAGAAAGTCTAGTGTACATAGCAGGCCGTATCTGCTAGCCAGGCATTCGGCAGAATGTTTATGATCATTTTCTCCAGATTTCCTCACTAACCAATATTGATGCAATTTTGTTCTTCAATCATCAGTCTTCTGACTGGTCTGACGCTGTACAACTCGAATTGCTCTCTTGTGCCAGCCTCTTCATCTCAGAGTAGTCAGAAAAGCGCTTGCTACCTACGTCCTCACTTATTTGCTGCATCAATCCCAATGTCTGTCTTCCTTTACAGTGTTTTTAACATACAGGTCCATCTAGTACCATGGAAGTCATTTCCGATGTCTTAACAGATGCCCCATTATCCAGTCCTCTTTGTTAGTGTTTTCCATTTATTCCTTTCCTCGGCGATTCTGCGCAGAACCGCCTCCCTCATTCATTACCTTATCAGTCCACCTAATTTTCAACATTCGTCCGTAGCACCAGATCTCAAATGCTTCGATCCTCTTCTGTTCCGCTTTTCTCACAGTCCATGTTTCACTACCATATAATTCTGTGCTGCAAAATACATTCTGAGTAATTTATTCCTCAAATTAAGGCATATCTTTGATACTATTGACCTTTAGCGGCCAGGAATGCCCTCTTTGTCTGTGCTAGAACGCTTTTTATATCCGCCTTGCTCGGGCCATCAAGGGTTATTCTGCTGTGTATGTGGTAGAATTCCTTAACTTGATCAATCCTGACGTTAAGTTTCACGCTGTTCTCATTTCTGTTACTACTCATTACATTCGTCTTCCTTCGATTTACTCTCAATCTATATCCAGTACTCTAGAGACCGCTCGTTTCATTCAGCAAATCTTGTAATTCTTCTTCACTTTCACTCACAACAGCAATGTCATCAACGAACGTGTCAGTGATGTCCTTTTACCTTGAATTTTAATCCCACTCTTAAACCTTTCTTAATTTCCATCATTGCTTCTTCGATGTACAGATTAAACAGTGGGGGCGAATGACTGCATCCCTTTTCTTACACCCTTTTTAACCCGATTACTTCTTTCTTGGTCGTTTATTATTCCCTCCTGGTTCTTGTAAATATTGTACATTACCCGTCCCTCCCTATAGATTATCTGTATTTCTCTCGGCCTTTACTGTCGGAGGCATGCTGTATGTCTACCTCTGACGTTCCTTCACAGAAGGGAACGCCTAGAGTTGAGTCATCAATATACCACGTGGGTGGTCGAAAGAGGACCAATGTTGTTTTCACAGATGAGTCCCAATTTAGTCTGGAGAGTGATTATCGACGGATTCGCACCTGGAGGAAACGTGGAATACAATTTCGGTTCAAATGGGACTTAACATCCGAGGACATTAGTCGCCTAGACTTAGAACTACTTAAACCTAACTAACATAAGGACATCACACACATCCATGGCCGAGGCAGGATTCGAACCTGCGACCGTAGCAGCCGCGAGGTTCCGGACTGAAGTGCCTAGAACCGCTCGACCACAGCGGCTACGATTTCGGTATCCAAACATTGTGGAAAGAGACCGAGAACGGGAGGATCCCTAATGGTGTGGACAGGGATTATGTTTACTTCACGAACTCCTCTTCATGAAATTATACAAGTGAATTGGCGAGGTTTAAATGCTGTCAGTTATCGTGACAAGATCTTAAGGTCTCATTTGTGGCTGTTACGATGTGTTGTGTGCACAGACGTCCTAGTGATGGACGATAATGCTCGACCTCATAGAGTACGGATAATTGATGCTTTCTTGGAAACGGAAGATATTGGCACGCATGGTGTGGCCTGCTCGCTCTCCCGATTTGAATCCCATACAGCATGTCTGGGATGCACTACGGAGACGGCTTGCATCACGTCACCATCCACCAACCACTTTCCAAGACTGCGAGCAGCTCTGTAGGAAGAATGGGCGTAACTGCCTGAACATGAGACTGATGGCATCATTCACAGAATGCGCCGTCGTTGTCAGGCCTGTATTGCTACTCGAAGTAGTCACACCCCATACGGAGCGCATTAACCTGTTGTCGGAATGTGTGTGCAAATCCGTTAGATTGGAAAAAAAAACGAAAAACTTTTAGTCTACCGTCATTCATGTCGCAGTTCTTTACGTTCTGTACTCTTTGCTCGATTTCTGCTTTAATATCATCTGTTTATGCTATTTAGTGCACAATTAACGCAACCTTTCAAAATTTCCAGAATCATATTTTCACTCTGCAGCGGAGTGTGCGCTGATATGAGACTTCCTGACAGATTAAAACCGTGTGGCAGATTAAAACTCAGACTCGAGTCTCGGTCCGGCACACATTTTTAATCTGGCAGGAAGTTTCTCTCAAAATTTCCTTCTGTTACTTTAACTTTGCACACTAGTGTATTTCTGCTGTTACCCATGGTTTCTTCGCAGTTGCCTAATTTGTACCTAGTTTTTCTTTCCAACTTCTGTGATTGTCCTTTTTAGAGGTGTCAATTGCTCTTCAGCTGTACTGCCTACTGAGATATTCCTTCTTGCTGTATCTATACCCTTAGAGAACTTCAAGTGTGTCTCTTCGTTCCTTAAGTATCCCACTACGTTGTGTATTGATTCTGAATGCTTTAAACTTCAGCCTGCTCTTCATGACTACCACGTTGTGATCTGAGTCTATATTTGTTCTCGGGTACTGCTTGCAATCGAATATCTAATTTCGGAATCTCTCTCTAACCATGAGTAATCTTCCCGTATCACCACGCCTTTTCCAAGTACTCCTTCTCCTCTTGTGATCCTTGAACAGGGTATTACTTGTTACTGAAATTTATTACAGTACTTTGCGTTATGCAATAAATGTGTAAAAATACAACTGAGATGGTATTAATGAATTAATAACATCACGATGGAGTTCGCATCGTCAAAAATACCTCTCAGTACAGTCTCAGTCCCCTTGGAGGTTGTGCCCTTGCACTGTAAGTCTTTACGTTACCTGTCAGTTCTTTTAAACTACTATTACTTTGTAAGGCTTCAGCTTTTGTACAGCTCTTGGGAGTAGAAGATAGTGATTCAGCGGGCTAGATTGCTGAATTACAATGATTTCTCGGAGCATCTTTTCCCAAGGCAATCTGTTTAGTTCACTCTGGGTTGCAACCGATACATCATCTGCCAAAGTCCGGAGAATTGACCGTTTAATACGCGGCGATCGGAGCCTGCCTCTCTAGAACAGATTTTTAAACAACAGCACTTGCGCCGTACGTGAACGCCATACAGTATACATAAAATATCACATTTACAGCTTTGTACGTTTTTGATTGGAAACTGTGGAATCTAAAGCGCTCAGATCGAACCGGTTTGTGTGTTACGATAGTCATTATAGTGTTGTTTAAACTGAGTATTTCATTGATCTGAAGCAATATATTTAGTAATGTGTAGTTTCATGTATTTCATCATTGTACTTATGGTTTCTCCATGTGTCTTTTGCACACCACAACACAATGAGGTGTTTTAAAATGAAGCTTTATGTTTTTAGTTTATATTCTACCACTACCAGTAATGTAACTGGTTAAAATAAACGCTGGTGATTTTTGCTGCCGCCACATGTTACCCTTGCGAAGAGATCGGGAGGCACATTCGTGGTGAGCAGGTTGCGTGCTACGCAGGGGCACCCCGGCGCCTCTACGCCGGCCACAGCAGGCTATTAGCTTGGCTAATCGGCGCCTTTGTTGTGCAAATAGCCAGAGCGTAGCGCGAGCCGAGCCAGCGTCGATCTCTCGTCCGCGACGGCGTCGCAATAGATCGAGTCCCGCTGCCGCATGGCTCGACAAGTCTTGTCTTAGATAATGATATGGGTGAGCATTTTCAAGCACTGTACTTATGTACCTACGCTACGTAAAGAGAAATTCATTTAAATAATTTCTGTAATTTAAGGACCTATAAATTTACGAAAAGTTACCGCTCTCATATTTGACAGCGTGATTCCTATCCTAGCAGCAATAAAAAACATCTAAAGACGTTTCGTTTGTTGCATATTTTCGGTAGACAGTGGATATTAATGAATGGCATTTTTGCAAAACTGTAACCAAATGGACAACAAGTATCTGCGCTGCCCAGTTTGTAGTGGGTAGTGTTATTTTTTTTAAATACTCTTCGTGGAATGTTCGGTTTCAGATTTGTGAACAACTTTTCTTACTTCCTGATCTTAGAGTGCTCGGTGTGGTAACTGGTTTCTTATTCGTTGTTACACAATTACAGCATGCCTCACTGTCGCCACTGTCCACCTTCCTTCCATTTAATCTTTCGTCCCAAACAAGAATGTAGTTTAAAACTGGTTTTCGGGTCAAAACTTTGAAACTTGGCAGTGCTGTAGTAAATATTAAATTTGTGTGCCACTCTGAGAGTCTAATGTAGATATCAAAAAGAAATGTCATTGTTCCAAGAAAGTGCTACAATGGCACATTTTGTCGAAGGGGTCCCAAAATCTAATACTCTTCTACGTCGCACAAACGCCATGCTATCTCATTAGCAATAAATAGCTAACATAGTTCTCCTAAAGAAAAATTTATCGTAATGATAATACTCTTCGTCCCACAGTGTGCTATGGTGAAGGGCGTTTATGCCGAATGTTTGACCGTTAACACCCGTTTTTGAGATAAAGGCAAATGTATTGTTACTAACTGCCACTGACTTTAAAATGTTTGGCTAAGTTCCCATATAATTAGAATCAAATTTCACCCCTATCTATGTTAACAAGAAGTACAACGCTCCTTCAGCATTTTACATGTTACAATTTACAATACACTCGTACCTGCCAACGTGCAGCCTCAATTTGGGTGAAAAACTGCTTACGTCTCTGCAGTCAGGTACGAAATCCTGTTAACACATCCGGATGATTTCGTAAATATGGACAAACCTGCACAATCCTCTGCTCCATATCTTGAACTGCATCAACGCGAGTACGATATACTTCATTTTTGGCATGACCTGAGACATTATACTGCCATGAACAGAGGCTCCGTACAGGCAAAGTCCCAGGCTCTCGTCGATCTATACACCTTGGATCATATCAGCAGCAAAGTCTGCCGGTGCCCCAGCATGCATATACTGCATTTCATTTCACACAGTGGACCATGAGTGAAATTTAAGCTCAGTTAGATGGAGATTTTTTAAATTTTATCTTCGCTTTATGCTCGCATATTATGACATTTATGGATACCGAAAACCTCTTCTGTAGGAATCACTATCGGTCCCGAAAACAATAGCCCGTCTTAAACCTAGCTTGTCCTGTTCGCCCACGAGACCCAGAAAGTAGTAGATATCTGGACCGAGTTGATGTTCCTTAAGGAAAGCGTTCGACACAGTTCCGCATTGCATCTACATCTACATCTAAGTGATTACTCTGCTATTCACAATGAATTGTCTAGCAGAGTTAACAAAGCGAGTTAAAGTACGAGCGCACGGAATACCAGGCCAGCGCTGTGACTGGATTGGAAAGTTTCTAGCAAACGTAACACCGAATGTCATTCTTAACGGGGAGAAAACTTCAGATAAAAAGGTTATTTCTATGGTATCACAAGCAATTGTTATTCGACCATAACTTTTTGAGTTAACTACGTATACAAACAGCTTCTTGGATGACGTCGGAAATTCGATCAAGCTTTTCACGGCTGATGATGCTGTATACAGAGACGTCGAACTGATAGAAAATCTTAGCAAAATCCAGGAAGACAAGTAGAGGACCGACCTTCGTGCAGGGCTTGGCACTTCACCCTCAACATAAACAAATGTAACGCATTGCGACTGCATAGGCCTTGCTGTATGACTACAAGTTTGTGGAACAATCACTGGAAACAGTCAAATCCCTTAAATTTATAGGAATATGCATTCTGAACGATTTAAAATGGAATGACCACAGAAAACAAATATTAGGGAAGGCATAATGCCAGACAGATTCATTGGAAGAAACCTCAGAAAGTGTAGTCCACATACAAATGAGGGTCGTCTATACTTCAATATTGCTCACCAGTTTGAGATCCGTACTAGAGAGGGCTGATAGGGGTAATGGGGAAGATCCAAAGGAGAGCAATACGTTTCGTTACAGGTTCGTTTAGTAAGAGTGAAAGCGTCACACTGATGCGTACGTTCCTAGAAGTCAACCAAAGTGTCACTTCCTCTCACGAGAAGAATGTGAAGGTAAAATTGACAACTGACACGGAGCCTTACCAGCAGACATTCTTCCCGCCCACCATTCGCGGCTAGAACAGGAAATGGGGCTGGTTGGGGGAAGGAGGGAATAACAGTTGTACACAAAGTACTCTCCGCCACACACCATCAGGTGAATGTGGAGTAGATGTAGAAGTAAGTTGCTGTCCACGAGAGGAATCGTTAAATCTGATCATTACATTACTCCGAAGAGGAGCATGTGTCACGCTGCCGATATAAGAACGGGTATCTCACTTTTGAAGCGGATGAAACGTTCGGTAAATTTTTCCGTTTCGGCACCGTACGAAGCAGCAGAATGTACGCCGCACTAGGTGAGAAAGAGCTCTCAGATTTGCCTGCAGGCAGGGCGCCGCGTCGTGGATTTGCTGCGACGCTCGGAGACAGAAATTGGAGCCCGGCAGCGTACGGCGCGGCTGTATACAGTTAACGGTTTAAGCCAGCCGGATCCGGCTAAGCTGCTTAGGTCGCCTCTGCAAGATGTACTGTAGTGGCTGCTCCCGCATCGCCTCGCGGCAGAACACCGCCGCGCGCCAGATGTATGGCCTCTGCGGGCGCCGCTGCATCGTCTGGCCGGGGAAAGCGCAGGCGGCCGGCAGCCGTGCAGCCAGCGAAGTGGTCGCACCGACGTTCAACATTTGCTCCACGGCGTGTTTCAGACAGGATCACTCAGCTTCGTAAGACTATATCTTCTACATGAATGAAGATAGGAAGCCGGTACGAATTTTAACTTATCCGTGGAAACAAATTTTCCACTAAAAATCAGACTTTACAAGTGTATATCTCAAATCCTTTTATATTTTGGGCATCCACAGTTATAGAAGGGAATGATATTAAGAAGAATTCCGCTGACAGACGCTAAAATTTGTTTTACTGATAAACAACCGGTTTAAATCTCCATCATCAGGTGCAACCTACATGGTACAGACTCATGTATAACGGCTCAGTGTTTGTACACTATTAACATGCATGAATAAATTAACTAAAATGTTAAGGTTCAGGAACTGTGGTTCATGGTGTGGGTTCCTGTTGTCATGTCCTAGTTCATGAACCACGGGCAACGTATGACTGGCCAAGTAAGTGGTCCCGACAGTCGGGATACCAGTTACTTTGGAATAAGGCTGGGCATCTCGGACATATTCTGAGTCGTGGTCACCTTTGTGCTCATACGGCAAAGACTACCAAATCCGCCGGTTAGTCCCTCAACCGTTAGGGGTAAAACTCAATGGGACTCGGGGCAAGCAAGGCTAGCAACCTGCTTCCCTGGTACTTTAAATATGATGCTGGCAACAATCAGAGCAAAATGCATCGGACCTTTGGAGGTGACGGAGTCCCACCTCTAACTGACAAACCAGGGACTCCTAAGATACGACTTGGCAAACAAATGGTAATGAGATGGGGAGCTATTAATATCAATGGGGGCTACTCTGCGAAGAAAGTAGAGCTGGCAGAGGCTGCAAGTAAGATGGGGCTGGACGTTTTAGCTGTTAGTGACATTCGGGTAAGGGGTGAGAAAGAAGAGGAAGTGGGAGAATACAAGGCATACCTGTCAGGAGTCAAAGCAGGAATAGCACAGTGGGGTGTAGGGCTTTACATCAGGAAAGAAATGGAACCCAGCGTAGTTGCAATAAGGTATGTAAACGAATAACTGATGTGGATAAATTTGACAGTGTCTAGCAAGAAAATTATTATTGTGTCAGTATATTCGCATTGTGAAGGGACAGATCAAGATAAGATGGATAGTTCTTATGATGCACTCAGTGATGTAGTTGTTAGAGTAAAGGACAAGGACAGTGGTCTGCTCATGGGTGATTTTAATGCCAGGATTGGAAATCGAACAGAGCGTATGAAAAGGTTATGGGTAAATTTGGAGAGGATATGGAGGCCCACAGGAACGGGAAACAACTCTTGGATTTCTGTGCCAGTATGGGCTTAGTAATCACAAACTCCTTTTTTAAACATAAGAACATTCACCGGTATACTTGGGAAGGCAGGGGAACCAGATCTGTCATTGACTATATAATAACAGATCAGGAATTCAGGAAGGCTGTGAGGGACACACGTGTATTCAGGGGATTCTTTGATGACACTGATCATTATTTAATCTGAATTGAAATTGGTATTGTGAGGCTGAAAGTGCAGGAGGTCAGGTCCATATGTAGGAGGATAAGAGTGGAGAAACTTCAGGATAAGGAAATCAGGCACAAGTACATAACAGTGATCTCAGAAAGGTACCAGTTAGTTGAACGTAGTCAATTACAGTCATTGGAAAAGGAATGGACAAGGTACAGGGACACAGTACTAGAAGTGGCTAAAGAATGTCTTGGAACAGTAGTGTGTAAAGGTAGGATGAAGCAAACAGCTTGGTGGAATGACACAGTCAAGGCAGCCTGTAAAAGGAAAAAGAAGGCGTATCAAAAATGGCTACATACTAGAACTCGGGTAGACAGAGAAAGTTATATTGAAGAAAGAAGCAAAGCCAAACAGATAATTGCAGCATCCAAGAAGAAATCTTGGGAAGGCTTTGAAAACAGGTTGGAGTCTTTGGGTCAAACTGCTGGAAAACCATTATGGAGTGTAATTAGCAGTCTTCGAAAGGGACGTAAGAAGGAAATGACAAGTATTTTGGACAGGTCAGGAAAACTGCTGGTGAATCCTGTGGATTCCTTGGGCAGATGGAGGGAATATTTTGAAGAGTTGCTCAATGTAGGTGAAAATACGATGAGTAATGTTTCAGATTTCGATGTACAATGGGATAGGAATGATAATGGAAATAGGATCACATTTGAGGAAGTGGAGAAAAAGGTCAATAGATTGCAGTGCAATAAAGCAGCTGGGTGGGATGAAATTAAGTCGGAACTCATCAAATACAGTGGAATGTCAGGTCTTAAATGGCTACACAGGATAACTGAAATGGCCTGGGAGTCGGGACAGGTTCCATCAGACTGAACAAAAGCAGTAATCACACCAATCTTTAAACATGGGAACAGAAAAGATCGTAACAGCTACAGAGGTATCTCTTTAATCAGCGTCGTGGGTAAAATCTTCTCAGGTATTGTTGAAAGGAAGGTGCGAGTATTAGCTGAGGACCAATTGGATGAAAATCAGTGTGGGTTTAGACCTCTTAGAGGTTGTCAGGACCAGATCTTTAGCTTACGGCAAATAATGGAGAAGTGTTACGAGTGGAACAGGGAATTGTATCTATGCTTTATAGATCTAGAAAAGGCATATGACCGTGTTCCTAGGAGGAAGTTATTGTCTGTTCTACGAGATTATGGAATAGGAGGCAAACTTTTGCAAGCAATAAAGGTCTTTACATGGATAGTCAGGCAGCAGTTAGAGTTGACGGTAAATTGAGTTCATGGTTCAGAGTAGTTTCAGGGGTAAGACAAGGCTGCAACCTGTCTCCACTGTTGTTCATATTATTCATGGATCATATGTTGAAAACAATAGACTGGCTTGGTGGGATTAAGGTATGTGAACACAAAATAAGCAGTCTCGCATATGCGGATGACTTAGTTGTGATGGCAGATTCGATTGAAAGTTTGCAAAGTAATATTTCAGAGCTAGATCAGAAATGTAAGGACTATGGTATGAAGATTAGCATCTGCAAAACGAAAGTAATGTCAGTGGGAAAGAGATATAAACGGATTGAATGCCAAATAGGAGAAACAAAGTTAGAACAGGTGGACAGTTTCAAGTACTTAGGATGCATATTCTCACAGGATTGCAACACAGTGAAAGAACTGGAAGCGAGGTGTAGCAAAGTTAATGCAGTGAGTGCTCAGCTACGATCTACTCTCTTCTGCAAGAAGGAAGTCAGTACCAAGACTAATTTATCTGTGCACCATTCAATCTTTCGACCAGCTTTGTTGTATGGGAGCGAAAGCTGGGTGGATTCAGGTTACCTTATCAATAAGGTTGAGGTTACGTATATGAAAGTAGCTAGGATGATTGCAGGTACTAGTAGATGGGAACAATGGCAGGAGCGTGTCCACAATGAGGAAATCAAAGAAAGACTGGGAATGAACTCTATAAATGTAGCAGTCAGGGCGAACAGGCTTAGATGGTGGGGTCATGTTACACGCATGGGAGAAGCAAGGTTACCCAAGAGACTCATGGGTTCAGCAGTAGAGGGTATGAGGAGTCGGGGCAGACCAAGGAGAAGGTACCTGGATTCGGTTAAGAATGATTTTGAAGTAATAGGCTGAACTTCAGAAGAGGCACCAATGTTAGCACTGAATATGGGATCATGGAGGAATTTTATAAGGGGGACTATGCTCCAGACTGAACGCTGAAAGGCATAATCAGTCTTAAATGATGATGATGATGTTAAGGTAAAGTGAAATATATTTACCATGACTTGCTTTTTCTGGAATCCGTTACACTACACAGAGGTGACAATAGTCTTGGGATAAAGACGTGCACATACATAGAAGGTGGTAATATCGCATACACAAGGTACAAAAGGGCAGTACGTTGGTGGAGCTATCAATTGTACTCAAGTGTTTCACGTGAAAAAGTTTCTGACGTCATTATGGCCGCACGAATAGAATTAACAGACTTCGAACGCGGAATGGTAGCTGAACATAGACCCATGGGAACATTTCGTTTCGGAAATCATTAGGGAATTCAGTATTCCGAGATGCACAATGTCAAGAGTGTGCCGAGAAGATCAGATTTCAAGCATTTCCTCTCACCACGGACAATACAGTGGCCGGCGGTCTTCATTTAACGACCGAGAGCAACGGCGCTTGAGTAGAGTTTTCAGCGGTAACAGACAAGCAACGCTTCATGAAATGACCGCAGAAATCACTGTGGGACGTACGAAGCGTTAATGGTCTATGGCAGCAGACGACCGACGAGAGTGCCTTTGCTAACAGCACATCACCTGCAGCGTCTCTTAATGAGTAGTTTTTTACAGAATTTTAAATTTTTAGATTCAGTCAGTAATAAAGTAAAGTATTGAAAATTTAATTTTTGTTGCCCCTGGAGGCCGTTAGATAGGAATGCTTCAACTGGAAACGGGTTCCAGGACAGCCGCTTAATAGTATGCACTAAGGTGGCGAAAGTCATTGAATAGCGATATGTACACATGCAGATGAGGATAGTATTGCGTACAAAAGGTATAAAAGGACACTGCACTGGCGGAGCTGTGATTTATACTCAGGCGATTCATGTGAAAAGATTTCCGTCGTGGTTATAGCCTCACAGCGGGTATTAACAGACTTTGAACGCGGAATGGTGACTGGACCTAGACGTATGGGACATTCCATTTCGGAAATTGTTGGGAAATTCAATATTCCGAGATGCACAGTATCAATAGTATACCGAGAATGCTCCATTTGAGGCATTACCTCTCACCACGAGCAATGCAGTGACCACACCGCCTTGTCTTAACGACCGAGAGCAGCGGCGTTTGTATAGAGATGTCGGAGCTAACAGACAAGCAGCACTGCGTGAAATACCTGCAGAAATCAATGTAGAACATACGAGGAACGCATCTGTTAGTACAGTGAGACGAAATTTGGCGTTAATGGGCTATGACAGCGCATATGGTGTCCAAGATACAACCCAAGACTTATGGTCTGGAGTGCGATAAGCTACAACTCTCGTTCACCTTTGGTGTTTCTGGACTAACCAGCGCTCGGTACATGTAGAAGGCTGTAAGTACCAGTCTCCTGCCGTTCTTGCGACACTCCTGATGTGTTGTTCCAGCAGAACAATGCTCATCCACACACTGCCCGTGAATATCAACGTGCTGTGCAAGACTTGCAGCAACTTCCCGGGCCAGCGCGATCACTGGAATTGCCCCCAATTGAGCACGTGCGAGAACTGATTCGTGCCACTCGTCAACCAACAACTTTTACATAAGTACGTGAAAAGTTCGAGCAGGCGTGGTGTTCCCTATCCCAGGACAGTATTCGCCATGTGTACGATGACTGGACGCCAGAGTCAGCACCTGCGTTTCCGCCCCTGGAGGCTACACCACGTACTAATATGCGTATTTCAAAATACGTTGATACCCGGAACCTCAGAACCGCTTCTGCTATTAACCTGTAAATGTAATCATTTCAGGTACTCCGTACGCACTGTTGCAACAACAAATCTTGAGTGAATTGGAAATCTGTGAAAGGGTGTTCTAATTTCTTTTCCGGCAGTATATATGGCTGCAAGCGCGTGACCATACAACGAAGACAGCTTTGGATACTAAGTCAGTCTGACGGTTACTATGTCCTATTCCCTTCATTTCTGTCCTGGTACTGAGCTGTGTCCTCCGTCCATGGCACATGACACCTTTCCGCTCTCGACATGCGTTAGTTGTTCTACATGCTCTTTACTGGCAGTACGTGATAAGACTAAAGTTATATCTTTATGCAGGTAAAATTCTCTTCGTTTCGAAACGCATGATAGATAGGAGTACCCTGAAGCTGCTGCCTTTGTTCCTCAAGCAAGGACTTACCGAGTAGACGATGCACCACGACCAGGTCTGTTGCGCCAGTGGATCCGCTGTCACGTCAGGAAGCGCCTTTCGCTGGATTCTAAAAAATAAATAATCTATGAATGCAGAAGACGAGCGACTGATTAAACGTCAACCATATGAAGTCTCTCCTTGACATTTGGGAAGAAGCAACATGCCCACCTTCCAGTGGCAAACAGCGTTCCATTCCTCTTACCATGACACCCTCTCTCATGGAGACGCGATTGTATTCATAAGTGCCAGGGATTTCTTTTCTTCATCTAGTAGATGACCGCTCTTTCTCAGGCATGCTTTTCGATAGACAGGCCCTAAACACTACTTACAGTGGATCAGCCAATATACAGTACTGGCCATTAAAATTGCTACACCAAGAAGAAATGCAGATGATAAACGGGTATTCATTGGACAAATATATTATACTAGAACGGACATGTGATTACATTTTCACCCAATTTGGGTGCATAGATCCTGAGAACAACCACCTCTGACCGTAATAACGCCCTTGATACGCCTGGGCACTGAGTCAGAGCTTGGATGGCGTGTACAGGTACAGCTGGCCATGCAGCTTCAACACGATACCACAGTTCATCAAGAGTAGTGACTGGCGTACTGTGACGACCCAGTTGCTCGGCCACATTGACCAGACGTTTTCATTTGGTGAGAGATCTGCAGAATGTGCTGGCCAGGGTAGCAGTCGAACATTTCCTGTATATATAAAGGCCCGTACAGGACCTGCAACATGCGGTCGTGCATTATCCTGCTGAAATGCAGGGTTTCACAGGAATCGAATGAAGGGTAGAGCAACGGGTCGTAACACATCTGAAATGTAACGTCCACTGTTCAAAGTGTCGTCAATGCGAACAAGAGGTGACCGAGACGTGTAACCAATGGCACCCCATACCATCACGCCAGTATGGCGATGACGAATACACGCTTCCAGTGTGCGTTCACCGCTATGTCGCCAAACACGGATGCGACCATCATGATGTTGTAAACAGAACCTGGATTCATCCGAAAAAAATGACGTTCTGCCATTCGTTCACCAAGGTTCGTCGTTGAGTACACCATCGCAGGCGCTCCTGTCTGTGATGCAGCGTCAAGGGTAACCGCAGCTATGATCTCCGAGCTGTTAGTCCATGCTGCTGAAAACGTCGAACTGTTCGTGCAGATGGTTGTTGTCTTGCAAACGTCCCCATCTGTTGACTCAGGCATCGAGACGTGGCTGCACTTTCCGCTACAGCCACGCCGATAAGATGACTGTCATCTTGACTGCTAGTGATACGAGGCCGTTGGGATCCAGCACGGCGTTCCGTATTACCCTCCTGAAGCCACCGATTCCATATTCTGCTAACAGTCATTGGATCTCGACCAACGCGAGCAGCTATGTCGCTATACGCTAAACCGCAATCGCGATAGGCTACAATCCGACCTTTATCAAAGTCGGAAACGTGATGGTACGCATTTCTCCTCTTACACGAGGCATCACAACAACGTTTCCCCAGGCAACGCCGGTCAACTGCTGTTTGTGTATGAGAAATCGGTTGGAAACTTTCCTCATGTCAGCATGTTGTAGGTGTCGCCACCGGCTCCAACCTTGTGTGATGCTCTGAACAGCTAATCATTTGCATATCACAGCATCTTCTTCCTGTCGGTTAAATTTCACGTCTGGAGCACGTCATCTTCGTGGTGTAGCAATTTTAATGGCCAGTAGTGTACATGCTCTCTACTGACTGTACGTGATAAGACTGAAGGTACTTTTTTCCAGCAGGTAAAATTCTCTTCATTTCGAATCACATCGTACATAGGAGTGCCCTGAAGCTGCTGCCTATCTTCCTCCAGGACTGCACCACGACGTGGACTGTTGTGTCAATGGATCTGATATCACTACAGGAAGCTCTTTTCTCTGGATACTAAATAAATAATTAATCTGTGTTTGAAGAATGTCCTGTGAATGCAGGAGACGAGTGACCGATTAAACGTCAACCATATGAAGTCTCTCCTTGACATTTGGGAAGAAGCAACATGCCCAACTTGCAGTGGCAAACAGCGTTCCATGCCTCTTACCATGACACCCTCTCTCATGGAGGTGCGATTATATTTATAAATGCCAGGCTTTCCTTTTTCATCTCGTAGATGACTGCTCTTTCTCAAATGGTTCAAATGGCTCTGAGCACTATCCGACTTAACTTCTGAGGTCATCAGTCGACTAGAACTTAGAACTAATTAAACCTAACTAACCTAAGGACATAACACACATCCATGCCCGAGGCAGGATTCGAATCTGCGAACGTAGCGGTCACGCGGTTCCAGACTGAAGCGTCTAGAACTGCACGGCCACACCGGCCGGCGCTCTTTCTCAGACATGCTTTTTAATAGACAGGCCCTAAACACTACTTACAGTAGATCAGCTAATATACATTCTAAGACGGAGAAAAGACAGATTCATCCTCATTTCGCAGTGGGACTCATTCATGATGATAATTCTATTCTGTTCAACGAGTTCCCCGTTCGGGAGAAGTGTCTGGGGACGCCTTGGACAGCGGTGGGACGGCAACTTGACTGTCACCCGGCACACGGTCCTACTACGAGGAGCAATGGCCTGGGGTGATATTTCTTTTCATAGCACAACACCTTTTCTTGTCACCGATGGCACACCTACAGCACAACGGTACATTAACGAATAGATATCCCACACCCCGTTTTGTTCCCCTTCATCGTAATCCATCCTCGCCTTACATCTCAACAAGGTAATGCCTGTCCACACACAGCGAGAGTTTCTACTGTTTGTCTTCGTGCTTGGCTAAAACTACCTTGGCCACCAAGTTCGCCGGATCTCCCCCCCCCCCCAAGTCGGATACGTTTGGACCATTAGGGACAGGGCCCTCCAACCAGCTCGGAATTCTTACGCGCTGCGCCACTTGGACAGACTTTGGCACGATATCCCTGAGAAGGACATCCAAGAACACTACCAGTCAAGGTCAAGCCGAACAACTGCTTGCAAGAGGGCCCGAGATGGAACACCGTGTTACAGACTTGCTCAATTTGTGAAGTTCGTTCTCTTAAGTAAATCATTCGATCTTTCTGATGTAATAATTTCCAGAATGAGATTTTCACTCTGCAGCGGAGTGTGCGCTGATATGAAACTTCCTGGCAGATTAAAACTGTGTGCCGGACCGAAACTCGAACTCGGGACCTTTGCCTTTCGCGGGCAAGTGCTCTACTAACTGAGCTACTCAAGCACCACTTATGCCCCTTCCTCACAGCTTTACTTCTGCCAGTACATTACCTCAATATCCTTTCTTTCAGGAGTGCTAGTTCCGCAAGGTTCGCGGGAGAGCTTCTGTAAAGTTTGGAAGGTAGGAGGCGATGTACTGGCAGAGGTAAAGCTGTGAGGACGGGGCGTGAGTCGTGCTTGGGTAGCTCAGTTGGTAGAGCACTTGCCCGCGAAAGGCATAGGTCCCGAGTTCAAGTCTCAGTCCGGCACACAGTTTTAATCGGCCAGGAAGTTTTGTAATAATTTGTTTGTCCATTCTAAACCTGAAGTAACCAAAATCTTATTCAACAACAGCTATTTGTGGTTCTGAAATATGACTTTTTGACGTGAGTTGGTGTTGTGCCAAGTATCCCCGAGCGCTTGGAGCTGGTCGAGAATTGACTGCCGTGCTGGACTGTCCAGCAGCGGAGCTTAAGAAGGACCCCGTGAGGGCGCCTGCGGTCGTAAACCGTCTGGACGGGAAGGCGACGGCGGCGACGACGTTACGCTGCCGTCGGCCGTGCACCCCCGCCTCTGCTATCGACGTGGGCCGCTGACCCACTTCCTACGTCGCTGGTTGACGTTCTGAGGGCCCCCCGTCGCGACGCGTCGAGTCGCGCCCCGTCGACCGTGATCGATTGCAGCGTAAAAGACATGTCGCAGACCCCAAGACAAATGGTGCGGCATTACCGCGCGCGCGACCACACACACACACACACACACACACACACACATACATACACACAGAGCGAAACAGAAGCTGTGAGGCGCCGCATTACGCCGGGAAAGGGGAAATCCCCAAGCTTCAAGAACAGAGCGCTTTTTCCTGCTGGCTTTTCTCGTGGTCGTTCGCAGTCCTTTTATCTGGTATTTGGTCTACAAACAGTCTCCACTGAGGTGCTTAAGTCATGGCATACCTCCCAATATCGTGCCGAATCTCCTTTTACCCGGCATAGTGGTGCTACCTGAAGTGGAATGGACCCAGTAGGTCGTTGGAAGTCCCCTGCAGAAATATTGAGTAATGGTGCCTCCTTAGCCATCCATAATTGCGAAAGTGTTGCCGGTGCAAGATTTGGTGCAAGAAATGACAGCTCCATTATGTCCCATGAATGTCAGATCGGTTTAATGCCAGGCGATCTGGTTGCCAAATCTTTCGCATGAATTGACGAAAATGTTCTTCAAACCAGTCGCGAAGAATTGTGACCGAATACATGGTGCATTGTCATCGACAAAAATTCCATCGTTGTTTGGTAACAGGAAGTCCATGAATGGCTGTAAATGGTCTCCAAGCAGCCAATAAACACAGCACACATCATTATAGAGCAACCACCAACTTGCACAATGCTTTGGATCCATGACTTCGTAGGAGCTGTGTGACACTCGAACCATACAATTAGCTTTTACAAGCTGAAATCGGGACTCATCTGAGCAGGTCACGGCTTTTCAGCCCCCTATGATCCAGCCGATATATTCACTAGCCCAGAAGAGGCACTGCAGGCTATGTCGTGTTGTTAGCAAAGGCGCTAATGTCGGTCATTTGCTGTCAAAGGCCAATAACGATGAAATACCTCGCACTGTCGCTAATAGAAGGCCGTCAGCCAGTGCGTTGCTCGTGGTTACAGGTAATGCCTCATATGGAGCGTTCTTGGCATACTATTGATACCCGAACCTCGGAAAACTGAATTCGCTAACGATATTCGAAAAGGAATTCCTCACGCATCTACACACATCAAAAACTTTTTGCACCACCCCGGTACCCAGAACTCCTGAATATAGACGTTGACTGTGGATGCTGTTATCACAAACACAGTCCCTTTACCTGTTCAGAGATGACACTAAACCCGCCCAAAGATGTAAACAACCATGCATGAGCAGCTCCTATTAGACGGAGGGACCGACAGACGATCATTTCCAGTCATTCCACCAGGAAGGAGGTACACAGCTCGTGTTGTCTGTAGTTCAACCTTGCCTTAGACGGTCAATACCTTGGTTGATAGCTTCCGCATTGTTACTTTGTGCCAGGAAGGGCTCTCAACTAGGGTAGTGTCCAGGCGTCTCGGAGTGAACCAAAGCTATGTTTTTCGGACATGGAGGTATACAGAGAGACAGGAACTGTCGATGACTGCCTCGCTCAGGCCGCCCAAGTGCTACTACTGCAGTGGATGACCGCTACCTACTGTATTGTTGTTTGTTTAATTACGACCTAGGTTTCGAGCTTTTATGCCATTTCCAAGTGACTGTGTTTATGTAAGTGAAAATAGCATAAAAGGCCGAAATCTAGAACGTAATTAAACAACAATACAGGTAAATGGTGACGTGTTCATTAAAAAAAGTAAATGCATTAGTTTCAAACCATCAAGGCAATCGAATGCAATCAGTGTTAAAAGAGAAACAAGGAGAAGAGAAAGAGTACTTATGGATGTTCCTGAGAAGTTCAAGACGTGAAATTAGCTGGCATAGTTACAGTTGATCTATATTTTCTCAGTCGAGGTTACTGTATTTCTAACAGTCTCTGACTCTTCAATTTTGAAGCTGAGGGATGCACAAAGGATTTTATTTCTACCATCGTTTATCTTTTTCCGTAAATACGATATGTGTGCTAAACCATTACCATGGCAATGCACGTGTAACTGCTTGCAAGGAGAAGTAATACTGGGCCTTAGCCGTAGAAGCGAAAAGCCTGTGTATCGTTATTTTTGTAAACTCCATGTGAGTGGAGGATTTCCCGAACAGGATAGCAGACAAATCAAAATTAGATCCACTGAAAAGAGACGAATGTACCAAACGTTATCTACAGTTGCAATAACGGTTCAAATGGCTCTGAACACTATGGGACTCAACATCTGAGGTCATCAGTCCCCTAGAACTTAGAACTACTTAAACCTAGCTAACCTAAGGACACCACACACATCCATACCCGAGGCAGGATTCGAACCTGCGACCATAGCGGTCGCGAGGTCTCAGACTGAAGCGCCTAGAATCGCTTGGCCACATCCGCCGGCTTACAATAACGCATCGTGAACTGTTAACCAACTACTAATCCGGACAACTATTCTGGAGGTACGTCCGTACTGTTTATTTTCCTCTACCGCACACGATATGCTTTTCAGTCTGCAGGCATGATCCAAAACCTTTCCTTTTAAACTCATAATACAGTTTTATTGGAGCGACTGATAGCTGTGATGCAGTTAATAACTCTTCCAGAAATCCGTTAAGTACTATGTCGTTCTGGGTTCATTAATTCAACAGCTCTCCCATTAATATGAAGTGGCACTTGTTAAGTATCTGAGTATTATTTAGATTTGTTAATTTAATAGGCCCCTTTGTCGAAAATTACTTAGATACAAAGTATAAGTGTATACACAAGGGTTAATTGGGGCTTTTGTCACATTGCCCCTCTATATACACTGCAGAATTTTACGAGTATCTGAAGCTCACCTGCTTTTGGTGAAAAACTAGCCCTAGGTGTTGTCCATGCGTTAGATATTGCAAGTGACTTTCACTTTCGTACAAAAGGTGCTTGTATTTTAGCAAAGCAATAGTACCACAGACAACACAGTAGATCTGAATAGCAGTCAAATAACAAACTGGACTAAGACAAGTTAAAAGTGTATATGTGTCTTCACATGAAAGGGAAAACAATATTTTTACATGTGCGAAAATTTTCTCAGTTTATTTCTATCTGTTTACTTTCTCTCTTCCATTTGAACCATGCTCGTACACAAGAGCCCATAATAATGCGCAAGATAGCTCGTAAGCAAAACATATATTAGCGAGAGGATGATGAGAAGGTAGAAGATACGATTTGAACGGAAAAATTAAAGAAACAGTCTTGCTCAAATGTAACTTCAATTATAAATAGTGAAATTTCCATGGAAAAGCGTTATTCACAACATAAAAGAATAGAATAAAGCGGGACAGGGTCAGAACTAGTTAGAAGACTAAGGTTAAAGCTGGTGCGTTGATTTTCTTAAGGTTCACAGCCTTCAAAAGGCGTACCTCTATTTTATCTCCCCTAATTAGTCAGTAACTAACTTGTTTATTTCATGCACGTGAAGAGTTTGAAAATTTCTGAATTTCGGTCTAACTTAAACCACTTCCATTTTCGCTATCCAGTATTCCCGTTCATGTTTATGTTCTGTTGAAAGAGAAACATATTTGTTCATTTATAAATGATATCATTTGGGAATTGATGCAGGCGTATGGTATACATGGATTCATATCACCTATACATAGGGGCGGTCAGGTCATTACATCAGGCGATTTGAAAACTCGTAACAGCAGGGAGGAGAAATGATCGAAAATAAACGCAGATTGAATTTACTTTCACAACTACGGTACAAGGGGACTATGAAATTTTTGTTGGTCCAGTGTCTTCTTAAATATATCGAATTATATTCTTGAATCATTTTGGAATATGTCACGCAATGCGACGACATAATCATATGAATGGCAATTTTTCAATGCGTATGGAAACGTCGCCTGCAAAAGGTACAGATAATTTATAGATGAATATTTCGCCTCCATGTTTTTTGCTCGACCAACGATTTGGCCAGTTACGAATGTCACAATTTTTTGCATCAGGGATTACCTTCGGAAACGGCGTGGCGCGGAAAAAGCATTTGCGCACGTATGTCGGAAAATGTTGCTACTGCACAGGGATTTCCTGGTTCGTGTTGCCAATTACACGGCGGACACGTACGAGGAAACGTATGCTTTAGTCGCTCGAAGTCATATGATGAACAGCGCTTCCATAAAAATCCTCTGGATTTCCAGAGGAAATGCGGTATTTACAAAATTACGATTTTTCCACGTAATTAATTACTGAAACTTTTTGCGACTGACGCCCTTCGATTTGCCGAAGCGATTCCATGAAATCATCTTTTATGTTGTTCACATTTCCCGTCTGTGTACTACAGACAACTAGTGAAAGCTCAAAAAAATATTGGTTTGCATGAAAAAATGGTACAGTTCTATTAGATTCCTTACGGTATTACCTGTACGCCATTTGACTTTTCCACACACATCGAGAAGTAATTCGTTCTCTCTCTCTCTCTCTCTCTCTCTCTCTCTCTCTCTCTCGCGTTTGGAACAGCAACTACAACTTCTACGCAATGCGTTACAAGCCCTACAGGTGTATGACACATATTTGGACCTCACGTTATGTACCTGTGATGGACATTGCATTCAGTAATATCCTGAAACTGGAAACAAGTGAGAGGATAAAAAAGGAGAATAATTTCTGCCTTTTTCATGAGTTCGCCCTCTTATCCAATAAACATATAAAATTTCCAATTTGTAACTTGAGCTTATGGTAGAATGTTATTTGCATGATGACGATTTTGTAAACGTAAAGAAAGAAAAATAAAGTGCGGTAATACATATCTGACAAACAAATAGGAATATTGTATAATCAGAGAGACAGCACATATAACCAGATAATGACTGAACGTTTTGCCACAGTGATATAGTACACCTGTCAGTTGCTTACAGGATGTTTTCTGTCCTCATATTAACAAATTTAGACCCTGATCCATATCTTCAACACTCAAACACAACACGCAAGCATGTGAAGGTAAAAACGCACACACTACAGTCTTAAGACTATTCATAGAAAACTGGTCCATTCAATCTTTCCTTCTATCTTAGAATACACGGCAATTTGGAGTGAGAAATACCATCCAATCACAGCAATAGTAAAATAGTTCAAAAACTCCATCAGGCCTCTTATCCAGTATAACTCTGCGGAAAGCATTAGTGCCAAGGAACCACAGGAAACGGATAGAGAAAGACAGATTTCAGATACAAAATAAATTATTTTGCCAGGAGAACAGCCAGTCTTTGATGATGCAACAGACAATTCTCTAAGCTGTGATGGAATCTTTATCCTTGCGCTTAGCTTCTGTACTAGGGTGCCGGAAGTAAGATGCAGTGTATTGTTCGCAATAAATGAAATCACTCTGTCCAGAACAATACCGAGCTGTAAAGCGGTTGAACTTCGTGAAACCTTCTGGCGTCAAATTTTTGGCTACACATGATAAAATAGGATTGCACACTGTCTTGCACGAGTGATAACCGCAGCCTTAAGTAGACATCATAAATAATTACCACTAGGCTGCTCTTGTAAATAATTTATTTAACGACCGGTTTCGTAGCTTAGAAACCGCATCATCAAGTTAGATTTGGTGAAGCATGACGTTAAAGTTGCAACACGGACGGGACCAAAGATTCCTTGTCTTCGAACATATGACGCAGATAGGGGATCGTCAGGTAAGCGGAAATGGAAAGGACGACAGTAGGCCGAACGAAGCAGGTTTATCATTGGATACACGGCAGAATATATCCAGAGTATTATAAATGCGGCAGACTGTAATGCACGGAGATGCAAGTCGAAAAGTGCCCACTATGGCAGTTCATTTCTCGTACTCTCACGTATAAAACAGCTCTAAACGTCTGTTTTCTTTACAAATGAGTTGCTGTGTTAAATATTTGACGTAAAGTATTTAAAACCTTTATGGTCGAAGAATAAAATCCTAATTATGTTGGTATTCACCCATAGGCTAATGAAAAAGTGAAAACATATTTTCCTTTCGTTATTTCCTGCGGCCGTGAGCGAGAAAAGGTTTTAAGAAGGTTTGAAACTACGTGTTGTCATTCTCAAAGTGTTGGAAGTCTCAAGGTGATGTCATTCTCAAAAATTGGACTAATATAGTCTGGCTTATTTGCGCGCCCTGAGTTACGCTCCCTTAAAGAGATACACACAGTTTCTAACTACAATACTTGTATTATTGTGTTAAGCCTTTACCATAAGACAATACCTCTTAATGACTAGATTATGACAGCATTTTAATTTTTTTAAATCGGATAGTAATTACACGTAATGCTGAAAACCAAACTTTTGTTGCCGCTGAGACCACTATAAACATAACCTAAATCTTAAAATGGGTGTCCGATGTTGGCGTTTAGTAATATAAATATTCGACTAAACGTTCCTCCAATCTTCATTCAACGTTTGGCCGTGGCACTCACTTCTGTTCCTACACTTCACCATTCCGTAGGTTCAAATGGTTCTGAGCACTATGGGACTTCTGCGGTCATCAGTCCTCTAGACTTAGAACTACTTAAACCTAACTAACCTAAGGACATCATACACATCCATGCCCGAGGCAGGATTCGAACCTGCGACAGTAGCGGTGACGCGGTTCCAGACGGTAGCGCCTAGAACCGCTCGGCCACATCGGCCGGCACAAACTTGCAACATAAGGCCTCACATAGGTCTGCGTACCCGTGAAGAGCTCACGAAGCTTCATTGGACTGTTCTTCCTCATCCATCCTACAGCCCGTATCTCGCGCCTTCCGCTTTCCATTTGTTTGGCCCAATGAAGGATGCACTCCATGGGAAGGAGTACGTAGATAATTGGGAGGTAATTGTGTAACTAGACATTGGCTCTAACGTCGACCGGTAGAGTGCTACCATGCGGGCGTACAGGCCCTCCCTCCCAGAAAGGCAGCAATTTTTTTTCTTTTTTTTTTTTTTTTTTGGCCAATGTCCTGGTACACATTACAAGACAGTGATACAGTGATTAATCCAGAAGCAGTGTATGCAGCAGAAACACTAAACATGAATTTCAAAGGCCATATGGAGAAACTTGAGCTAAAGGAAAGAAAAATTTTAAGAAAATCATAGGACCAAAGTTTCAAGACAATAAAATTATATACATCAAAAATGAAACTCTCTACAAGAAAATTGAAAAACTTTCAGATACTATGCGAAAAATGAGGATAAATTTTTATGGTCATCTTCTCAGAATGAATTCCAACAGATTAACTAAACAAATCTTTGACTTTTTTCGTAACCGCAAAACGAAACCCAACTGGTTTCAAGAAACTGAGAAAAACCTAGTAGAATTAAGGATTTCAGGAAAATTCACTTATTGATCTAACAGCTAAACTAATTACTAAAGATGAAAACATAAGGTTCCAAGACAAATCTACCCAAAAGTCCAAACCCTGCATCTCGGAAGAAGAAAGGAAATGAAGATCAGAAAGAATGAAGAAATACTGGGCTCTAAGAAAAGAACAACACCCAAAGAAATGATCCAGCATACCCCAAAGATGGTGAATCGAAAGAAGAAAGACCGTGGTACTGCTATTGCGAGTACCCTGGTCTACGGTGTACTGCTATCCTGACTAAAACTATCCTGTTTCGCAAGAAATTGTGTTGCATTATTTATTGAACGCTCTTTGTATTACACTTCAAGCCTGACGTTATCCGCTGTATGTTTACTTGCTGCACTCTGAATTCTGGCTCAAAATTTAACGACTAAGATGTGAATACGCTCTGTTACTCTTAATATCTCCATATATAATATCTCCATATTTGAGTTTACTCTGCATAAACTGGAGCACCGTTGAGGCTGCATTCCTGTTCCCCATAAGTATTCTCTCGATCTAAATGTATTCCTACGTACACTCTTCTCTCCATTTTCGTGATAGGACGACAAAATTTAGTACCACCTTATAATCTTCAAGCGCTTTTCAAAAGTCTATAACGTAATTAGAGCTTTTTGCGGTGAATAAAAAAACAGATACGTTAAGGGAAGGCAAACCTACGTTCATAGCAATTGTAGACTTAGAGAAAGCTTTTCATAATGTTGACTGGAATACTCTCTTTAAAATCATGGAGGAAGCGGGGGTAAAATATAGGGGGCGAAATGCTGTTTACAACTTGTACAGGAACCCGACAACAGCCATAACAGTTGAGGAGCATGAAAGGGAGGCAGTGTTGAGACGTGAGATGGGGTTCTAGCCAACCCCCGACGTTAGTTAATCTGTGCATTGAGCAAGCAATAAAGGAAACTAGTGAAAAATTGAGAGTAGGAGTTAAAATCCAAGGAGGAGAAACAAGATTTGAGGTTTGTAGATAACATTTGAATTCTGTCGGAGACCTGGAAGCATCTAGCCGGACGGAGTGGCCGAGAGGTTCTAGGCGCTACAGCCTGGAACCGCGCGACCACTACCGTCGCAGGTTCGAATCCTGCCTCGAGCATGGATGTGTGTGATGTCCTTAGGTTAGTTAGGTTTAAGTAGTTCTAAGTTCTAGGGGACTGATGACCTCAGAAGTTAAGTCCCATAGTGCTCAGAACCATTTGAACCATTTTGAACCTGGAAGCATCTGAAGGGAATGGACAGTGTCTTGAAAGTAGGATATAAGACGAAGGTCAACAAACGCAAAAGAAGGATAACAGAGTGTAGTCGAATTAAATCAGGTGATGGTGAGAAAATTAGATGAGGGAACAAGACACTTACAGTAGTAGATGAATTTCGCTATTTGGGCAGAAAAATAACTGTTGGAGACCGAAGGGGTGAGGATATAACACGTAGTCTAGCAACGGCAAGAAAAGTGTTTCTGAAGAAGAGAAATTTGCTAACACCAACTGTAGACCTAAGTGTTAGGAACTCTTTTCTTAAGGTATTGTTGTGGAGTGTAGCCACGTACGGGATTGAAACATGGAGAGGAAGAGAATAGAACCTTTTGGAATGTGCTACAGAAGAATGTTGAAGATTAGATGGGTAGCTCACGTAACTAATGAGGAAATACTGAATAGAATTGGGGAGAAAAGAATTTTATGGCACGGCTTGACGAATACGTTCTGAGACATCAAGGAATCACCAATTTGGTGTTGAAGGGAAGAAAAATTATAGAGAGAGACCAAGAGATGAATACAGTAAGTAGATTCAGAAGGGTGTAGATTGCAATTGTTCGCCGGCCGGTGTGGCCGTGCGGTTAAAGGCGCTTCAGTCTGGAACCGCGTGACCGCTACGGTCGCAGGTTAGAATCCTGCCTCGGGCATGGATGTGCGTGATGTCCGTAGGTTAGTTAGGTTTAATTAGTTCTAAGTTCTAGGCGACTGATGACCACAGAAGTTAAGTCGCATAGTGCTCAGAGCCATTTGAACCATTTTTTGCAATTGTTATTTGGAGACGAAGAGGTCTGAACAGGATAGAGTAGCATAGAGAGCTGCAGCAAACCACTCTTCGGACAGAAGACCATAACAACAAGAAAACAGGTTCTGTAGGCGGAACGCGATTGTGGAAAGTAATTGTAGTCTTTTTGAGGAAAAATTTTCGATCTTAGATTTATTACCTGGAAGTGTTAGGTAACTGGTAGCAAACTCTAGACGTTCTGTTTGGATGCCTCTCGACGAGCGTTCTTTTGAAATCGTAGCGAGTAACTACGGACCACAGGCGTCCGTCAGTACTGAATTATGGAAACGATTGTCTGCTGCGCCGCCATCACACGGATTCTGACGTCAAGAGTTGCTACGCTGCCTCGGGCAGCGCATGCAAATTATTCAAACACAGCGAGTAATGCCGCACCTCATTGATTCATGAGAGCACTTAGCCGTTCACGAGAACCGCTGCTAGGACAACATTTCGTCTGTGCCGACGGCAAGGGTGCAGCGACCTTGAAGGAGGCTAGTCAACACTCCAGCTCCTGACGTAGGCACTATAGCGTCATTTGCCAAAAGTAGTTGTCAAGCAGTAGTTCTCACTAGACTCCGTCCCGTGCCATTTGGAAGAAACGTGTGGTGCTGGCTACTGCTATGGGCGTGAGAGTGCGGCTGGTTGCAATGGCTCTACAGGTCACGTGGGGTGTCGCAGATAGACATATGCACATCATGGCCTGTTTTGCATACACTTCTGATCTTCATACGACGTACTTTGTCACAGTACACATGGTGGTCAGGTCACTGATCGCTCACCTTTGACGCTGCGCAATGGGTCAATTCGCTTCAAAATTCGGACATAATAGGCAAAATGGATGTTAAATCCCCAAAGACAGTGTTCTTTTTATATTTTTTGCGTCGCTGATTAGGGATCTGATGTCTGATTTACAAAATTCAGAATGGCGTATACGATTCGCCGGATCAAAAATTATAAATTTAGTGGATTCGAGTAAACCTTCCTTAGAAGTCAAAATTGTCGAACTGAAATGTTTTATTCGATATTCTAAATTTTTCAGTCAAAATCTTAGTCACATTCGTCGCCAGTATCAAAAAAATGGCTCAAGTGGCTCTGAGCACTATGGGACTTAGCTTCTGAGGTCATCAGTCCCCTAGAACTTAGAACTACTTAAACCTAGCTAACCTAAGGACATCACACACATCCATTCCCGAGGCAGGATTCGAACCTGTGACCGTAGCGGTCGCGCGGTTCCAGGCTGTAGCGCCTAGAACCGCTCGGCCACCCTGGCCTCGCCTGTATCGTTATTATTTTCAGCAGGAGCGCTGTCGTGTTGCCCACTGAGATGGTTCGAAAAGCACATCCTTCATCTCATGCGACATATGTTTACCTTCTGATCTTCGAGGTGAATGGGACCCCAGATGCCAGAAGTTGATGTACCGTTTTCTCACGAGGATATCTGGGTGCAAAATCTTCTCTGTAACGCCAGACATTCTTATTTTGAGCTTCCTGCGCATCTTCAGATAGCCAACTAATCGCTAATGGAGCAGCTTCGATCATGCCATATCCATGCATCAAAACAATGAGTACTGATGTTGGCGTCGGGCATTATTGCAGAATATTCTGAGTCCGGTGAAGTTGGCGTCCGACTTTAGAGAAATAAACACTTCTTGCAGCGTTCGTGAGATATATATGTTTTGGTTCCCGAGCTCTCGGTTTAAGATTTGTATAGATGTGCAACATTTCTTGAAAAAAAAATAAAAATAAAAATATTACTTTTAAAAACTTATTTGCCAATTCACTAAACAAAATTATGATTGCAGTTCTGAATAACTCTCCAACATAAACATAATGGCTGGCCTGAGTGGCCGAGCGTTTCTAGGCGCTACATTCTGGAGCTGCGCGACCGCTACGGTCGCAGGTTCGAATCCTGCCTCGGGCATGGATTTGTGTAATGTCCTTAGATTAGTTAAGTTTAAGTAGTTCTAAGTTCTAGGGGACTGATGACAGAAGTTAAGTCACATAGTGCTCACAGCCACTTGAACCATAGAAACATAATGACAACTTTTTTGCAGATAATAGTTTACGAGATAACTGCGATAATGAGGGGCCTACCGTGGACCACTGTCACACGGTAGAAAAACGGTCTCCACTAAAAATTCCAAATATTTGCACCCAAATACGTTTCAACTCGCTAGCTAAACTACTGAGGTAGTATGAGAGTGATATACAAAAGTGGAGCCACGCAGAGGAAGTTTTGTAAACAACGATTTCCGATAATATCGTTAGTAGTTTAATTTTAGATCGATATGCGTCGTTACGCCGGTTACAACTGTCATAAAAATACCTTCAGAGATACTACCCATTTTATTGTATACCAATAACTAGTCAGGACTGCTGTCTTATTCTAAACAGGATACACAAAAATTATCTGAAAAATGTGCCGCTGTCCTATTCACTGTTGACCGTCAGGGTAAGTATCACATCGACTAGAGACTGGAATAACATCACAGCATTGAGCAAGTATGCGGCTTTGAAATCGGAACGCTTTCCCTTTTTTCATATTCTGTCCAGGTTTTGAAGCGAGTTGGTCCTCTGGGTGGCGTGTGATTCACTAAGAAGCAATGGGCTGTGTAACGATTGGCAACGTCTTTTTAACCAATGATATTGGATGCAAAGACTTTAGGTATTGAACGAAACATTGGCTCATGTATTTGGTAAACCTGGAATGTAGAAACTTGTTCAAAGACGTTCTGATACCAGATCTTCCGAAGGAAACAAATCCACTGGTTTTGGATACTGTGAAAACCACTTAGGAAAACTCAAGTCTTGGGTAGAAGGTAAAATTCACGCAAATCAAGGAACACGCTAACACTGAAATCCAGGTGTTTCACAATTCCTAACACAGAGGCCTCTATGGGCTGTAGAGAGGACTTAATAGATAATGTTTGGATAAGAAACCCACGTCTGGAAATGCATCGTTTGGATGAAGATCGGATCACTTTCAAATCTTCAGCTTCACTGTTCGAGAAGCAGTGGTCGACCTGCACAAAGTATGTAGCGATAACATTTTCCGTACTGCCGCCCTGCGTCACACACCATTTTCTTATTTCTGCAACAAATGCTGGGTGAAAATAGTACGTTCGTACATAGCGCGGGGGGGGGGGGGGGCGTAAACTATAGTGCTAAACGGACGCGCACCAGGTTTTGAGGATCGTGTGTGTGAATAATGCGTCCCGGGCACACCTCGTGCAACGAACAGCAGGCTCGCCTAGTGGAGCAGCACCTCTGGAGTACACGGGATAGGGCTCATTGTGTCCGCTGTTTGCGTACCATAACCCAGAAGATGTGAAAGTGATCCCATTTTCAAACTTATATCATAACGGTACGTTTCCTTATCAAAAACGTTGTATACTGTGTTCCCTCTGCATTCCTTGGAAGGCCCTTGTAGCAACAGTTAAAGCCCAGTGTAATGACCAATGAAAACGAAGATCGCCTCTCAGAAGGACATATTTAAAAACATCCTATTACCTTTATACCTAAGCATACATTTATATGAAAGAGCTAGGCGCTACGGGTTACAAAAATACGAATATCAGTCATCGGTACACAGAAAATGGAAATAGTCTGGACAAATGCAGTCAAACATTTCCTCGAAGCTCTGGTTCCACACTATAAAGGAAAATAAGAAAGTCCATAATTTGCTAGAAATTTAATGAAGGATCATTCCCCATCATATTCACCGAATACACGTCCAGAATAATGCTTACTGTGAATGTGACAGAGTAACAGTAGGAGGTATCAGTCACATTTTTTCGGATGTTTAAACTATATGGAAATCCGAAAATTGATTTTATCCTACAATTATTCAGATATCATCTACCACTTAATATAGTAGCTCTCGTTCATGACAACAAAACATTTATTTTAAAACTGGTTATGAAATTTTTAAATAAATGTAACCTTACAAAGTAAATCCTGCAAAATTCTTAATACACAGAGATGATCGTATGGCCTCCAACCCAAATTATGAAGAAAAATTTTATAATATTTCACAACCATCGTGTTGCATTACCTGACAAGAATACTTGACAAATTCACATAAAATTACACGGTATTATTACACAAAATACTCATACCCTTATGTACACTAATGTGCACTGTTCACAGATGAACAATCCCGCTTAACACGTCCGTACTCTGGGCACAAAACTGTGTGTGCAGATTTGTGTTTCTTCAGCTTAGCAAAGGTCTGCGTTCGTTCTTATCTAGTCAGTCGCGTTCTTTTAAGAGGATGGGCTGCCTATTACTGCGGCTTCAAATTTTTCATTGGAAAATAAGAGAGGAACGTGTTAAGTTTTTAGCCCATATCATGTGTCTCACCCTACATTAAGCGCATAACTGAGTACTAGCCGCTGTCCGCGATATGGCGTCGTTAAGAAGCCTACTCCTGAAACAGTTAGACTACTTTAGTTAATGTGTAAGGTCCGCCGTAATGTTCCATAAATGTGCATCTGTATTCCGAAAGCCACCACGTGGTGGCTATATACGTACAGCGCATATTGGTGGAGCCCCATCTTTGCCCTTACTATCCTCACGCCAGGCGAATACACGATAAGGCAATATTTCGTTACACATTTTGGAAAGACTTTCATCTAATGTATCTCTGTAGAGTGAGACTGCAGAGATAACAAAGAGCGTGAGCGTCTTATTTCATCCAACACTCGCTAAATGTGCCTTTTTTAAATTATTTGTTTACCAAGTTCCGTGAGACCAGGTGACCCCAAACTACTTTTCCATGTAACGAAAGTAGATCGTTCGATCGTTTACAGAACGCCGAGTAGAAAATTTGTAAATGCAAGAACCGAAAGAACTAACAAAACAAGAAGAAAATCGTGAGGGAGCATACAAATAAAGAACAAATTACAGAGAAAAGATCTGAAGTACCTCGAACATCTCCTGTGCGGAATATGATTTTGCCACAATGAGAAGATTTAGATTTGAAGTTTTGCGGTTATCATTCAGTTCATTCAGTTATGCCGAGGGTGTAGTGAAATTGAAAGGTGCTGGAGAGTACACACCTGGAGATAAAAATCTGTGAGACAAATGAACAACGGTCTACGAAGTCCGCGAGCTGACTCCGAAGATCTGCCTGACCGCCTCTGCGTTTTTCTGGGTAAAGAATATTCTGAGTGCCGCAAAATATGTTATTAGCCAAGATGCACAGAAAAAGCTCCGAGTTTCAGTGTCAGAGGTAGCGGCGATAGTGAACATAGCGGCATTAAGTTGTTGCACAAGATCTTGAACATGCTACAAGAAAGCTTTTGATCCATCCTCAGTCATAAGTCTTAAATGGTTGACATTCCTGACCGTTTGCCCAGCTAGGAACAATAAAATAGCGACGTCTGAAAATTAGTATGCATGCCTTTAAGCATTAATATTGCCTCTGAAACTGACACTGTGATTTTATTAGTTAGACCACTAACATTACACTTTACATTAACGAACTATAGTGAAGAACCTGGGATTAGAGGCCTATATTCGATCTCTGGCACCGAAGATAGCAGTCAACAGCAGTGTTCCGCAATAATTATCTTCGAATTTCTTATTTCTTAAAATGCAAATAATGTTGACAATGCAATAAACATCAAATGGTCTGCATATCGTGCGAACGCTTAGATTGTATATTTTGTTGATACGCGAGAACTACATGATGCTTAGTTTACGATTTGTTATGTTCTGGATGGCGATCTGTTATGTAAAGCCATACTGCGTCGTGTCTCTGCACATGATAAAACATAAAAAAATTGAAGTTGTAATTTAAAACCTACAATATTTTGTCTCTTTCTTTACCTTTTAAATCATAAAATCATCTACAGAAAATCAAGGACTGAAATTAGATAAAGAGAACGTATTTCAAAATTCTCAAGTACAGCATTAAAATTGATGATATCGCAGACATATATATGTGATTTCCTTATGTGAGCTATCGCCAAGGATCCTTAGGGGTGCAGCCTCATTAGCATTGCCATAGAGATCTCACCTGACCTACTTAGTGGATGTGTCACTATCGTCCGCGACTCTGAAAAGTTAGTGACGTCATGCGGCTATCGTCAGTTTTGTTGAACATACATCCTGAGAAAGTCGCCCACCAATTTCAGTCTCTCTGTACGTTCTCCATTCCTGAGTCGTTTGATGCGACCTGCGCGACTTCGTCTCCTGGCCAAACTCTTCATCTCAATATAGCATTTCTTCCCAACGTCTTTAATTATTTATATATCTGTGTTCTCCTACAGTTTCTTCCTTCTCTCTAGTACATGGAAGTTATGTTTTAACACACGTCGTGTCCCCCTAACCCTAGTTTTTCGTACGTATTCTCTTTTTATGGCTGTGCAGAGCACCCCCTCCAATCAGTTTGCTTAATTTTTAGCATCCTTCTGTAACATATCAACTGAAACGCATCGATTTTATCACAGTCTACGTTACACATAATCAATAAACGAGCTCCAGGCGTACATTGTAAGAAATATATTTTTCAAATTGTTATGTTTGATACCAGTAAATTGTTTCAGCGAGGAATGCCCTCGTTCCCTGTGGTAGTCTGCATTATTTTGCTTCCGAGGTAGCATAGTTACTTCACTTCGATTACAAGGTGGTCGTCAATTTTTGTGTGAAGTTTTCATCCTTTCGTGTTTCTTCAGTTTACTCTCACCCCGTCTCCGTCGTTAGATCATTTCTTCCATCCTGTAATACTTCCTCAGTTCCACACTGTAGAAAGCGTAGTTATAACGTGTGAAACATCAGATAGAGGCTTTCTTATACCTGACGCAATAAGCTTTGTGTAAAAAGCCACTGCGCACATTTATCAGTGTCACAATATTGTGCGGTAGAAAGCTGCAGTAAAAAGGGCATAAAAGTCAGTGCTAGTGATATCTAGGACAGCGTATAGTGTGCCACCCTGCTGGGCGAAATCAATAGTCAGACATTTCCAGATACAATCAATAGCTGCCTGTGGTCATATGCTCCACGCGCACCGCGTCAGAGCAAGCAGTCTCGTATTGAGCAATGCACGTAATCACGCGCAACTAGAATCTCAAGGCCGCGCGAGATGAACCTGTGCTGGCAGCGTTTTTCATGGACAAGGGCGCTCAAATGAGCATGCCTTTGTGTCGTCCCTTATGTTACAAACTTTTTCTAAAAGTCTCATGATGCAGTCTCATTTTCTTCTTTTAGGTATTACAGTGAAGTACTATAGAGACAAAATTAGATTTCAGAAGGAAGTAGAAATTACTACCTGTTAACCAGGAGCTATTCATTTACCACGTGTCGTATAAATCCAAAATGACCATGTGCTGTCACTGAAAGCCAATCTACAAGTAGGTGTTGTCAATTGATCTAGTGAAACACGAAGTAATTTTTGCATGCATGCAGCGACGGAGAGTGGAGTAATTACCTCCGTTATAACCGCCATTTGACTGCATAATAGGTTTAATCCCACAATCTAGATATGTGTTAAAAGTATAAAAAAAATGGTTGAAATGGCTCCAAGCACTATGGAACTTAACATCGGAGGTCATCAGTCCCCTAGGCGTAGAACTACTTAAACCTAATTAAATTAAGGACATCACACACATCCATGCCCGAGGCAGGATTCGAACCTGCGGCCGTAGCAGCCGCGCGGCGCCGGACTGAAGCACCTAGAACCGCTCGGCCACAGCGGCCCGCTATCAAAAATCTTTATACCTGAGTAGAATACAAGTAATCGTCAGCATATGTACCTTCGGTTATATAAACCAGTTTTATCAAACGTAGAAGCTAGAACATTAGGCTAATTTACTGGCAATTAGCGTGACGTAATAGACTGATATGGTTGTGGCCGAAACCTAGAGTGTGAAATTAAACCTGTTGTACACTCAAATGGCGATTATAGCTTTCAAAAAAATTAATAAAAAAAATGGCTCTGAGCACTATGGGACTCAACTGCTGTGGTCATAAGTCCCCTAGAACTTAGAACTACTTAAACCTAACTAACCTAAGGACATCACACACATCCATGCCCGAGGCAGGATTCGAACCTGCGACCGTAGCGGTCGTGCGGTTCCAGACTGTAGCGCCTTTAACCGCTCGGCCACTCCGGCCGGCCAAAAAAAAAAAAAAAAAATTAATATGTCTGTGGCTCCACGCCAAAGTAGAATCATTATCTCTGTTATGTTAGTATTGTCTGTCTCACCTCCAGCTTTAGTAAATCGGGAAGTAATTTCACTATAGTGTCTATAACGTTCAATATAAATTTATAGAAGTTGTGCAAGTTGCTGAGTGCAATATGGCCTTTAGTGATAAACAAGAATTTTTCCTGCGAAGATCGCCGCTTGAAGTATTTTTATTTCCTCAGTGACCGATTTCGACACGTCTAGCTGTCATCTTAGGATCTTCTGGAAATAATATACTGTGCATGAATCGTACAATCATAACGAGGGCACACTCCAGTTACAAAACACAGGTGCCACGTTGGCTTGACAGATGCATAAAACAGAGTAATTAAATTTATAGCTACCGATAATCAGGGAAGTCAGTTGGTAATACCTACTTTTCAATGAATCTGTTTTATGTAGATGGAAAGACAATGCGGCGGCTGTGTTTTATAAATGTAGTGTGTTCTCGTTATTGTTGTGTGATTCATGCACAGTAATATTATTCGCAGAAGATCCGAAGATGACAGGTAGACCTGTCAAATGCGGCCATTGATCAGATAAAAACATTTAAATACGCAATCCTGCTGTAAAAATTCTTATTTATCACTGAAACTTAATCTGCCTCAGTTGCTGACCGGTCAGTGAAGATGGCTGCCACGCGGAGGACCCGGTTTCGACTCCTGGTAGGGCCAAGGATGTTTTCTTGTTGAAAGGAAAGCTGAGAAGCTGCTTGAGCGCCCCTACGATCTGGAATGTCTTGAAAAGTGGTCAGCAGAGACGTCCTCATGTCGTCGCAAGGCAGAGGATTATACGGCGGCCGATAGATGTCCCTTGGACCTTCGCTGCCACGACGAGGTGCTCGCTATAACTTCAATTTATGCTGTGAAAAGGTAGGAACTGACTGACAGAGCTTGATAATGGCATAATGCGGAAATTGGAGCAGCACATAATATAAAAGGCATACAGACAGCCATAAGCTCTCATCACTTCATTCAAAGAATTTTTATGAGTTATGTATCAGCGCCTTAAGAAATTAGTTCCCAGATCTGAGTAGTTGCGTCATATATTGGTCGACCTATTTCTGTTTCACTCAAATTTTTCTGAAGTACTCCTTTGTAAAGTTATAATTGGTTGTAACATAATTTCCAACAGCTAACAGACGTATCTAGTTTGAACCATCCTTCAGCATTTTCCTCCATAGCCCACTGTCAGCCTGTTTACATCTTCTTCTTATACCAGGCGGTTACGATTAAAATGCAGCTATTCATAGAAGTCTGGCATGGAAAAAAGTCATTTACAAATATTTTCATATTTAATGGAATAGGAACGATATGTGGACAGAAAAATCAAACAAGTGAGAAATGAATATAAATATTGATATTATTATTAACCGCTGCCAACACATTTTGTTCAATATGAGTGCTGGAGACGTCGACGGGATGCTATACAGAGCTAGATTTACACCTGGCGAACGAAATTGGAACTAATTTTCTTCCAGGGTTACAGCTGGAACAGGATTTCCGTGAGTAGTTGCACTTTAATTAGTTTTATAACCACTCAGTTTGTAGACAGGGTGTGTTAGCATTAATAGCGCAAACTGGCGCGTATATAAATATACAGTAACAGAAAAAAACTATCCAGTAACATGGATCTGCAAACGAGGCGTTTGCGAGATTCTGGATGTGAAATTCTGACCCGCCACTGATTTCATTGTGAAATATTTCTCTACTTGGAATGAGAAAATTTTTTCGTCTGTGAAATCATCTCAATGGGCTCGTACTTTACCTGTGGTCAATGACTGGAGAATGTTTTAGATACATGATGGGGCAGCAGCATATTTTGCTGGTTATGTAAGACACCAAACGTGGCGCTTAGGTTGAAGGAGCCCATAAAGATGGGGGACCAGCTTGGAAGCGATCCTGAACCAGTGAAATCTGAGGAACAACAAGGAAAGTTAATTTCAGTAAAGACAATGTACTGTTTACTCGACAGTGTTGCATATTACAGAATATGGTGAGCCAAACTCACCGCTATAGCTATATGGTTATTTTATTTAAAAAGCACGACCAGTTTCGTAACGTTAATTACATAATTAGATGAAGTCAGTAATAAAATGATACTGGGTTTACAGCTAACATTAAACTTTTCCCCGACATTATTTTCAGCATGGAGTGAAATTCTAGGAATCGGGGGAAAGTTCGATTTCAATTGTACTCCAGTATAACTGACTTCACCTGGTGATGTAACTGACGCTACCAAATCGGTCGCACCTTCTAAATATGGTAATAACCATACAGTTGCAGCGGTATTTTTTACTCAACAAGAAGTTTTTTCGTTAAGCCTGACACTGTCAGCGAAGAGACGCCGGTCTTAATGTAATTTATAAAATATTTTGTTTTTAATTTGAAATTTATTTTATAATGCCTATACTGCATACATATTTCTCCCTTAAACAATTAAAGCACGATAACTAATTTCGGTTGCTTTCTACAACCATTATCAGATCCCCCAAACCGTAAAAAAGCGGGTAATATGCAGTAAAAAGTATCATCATTAGCTGTAGTCGTTCAGGTACTTGCTTTCGTATTGTGGGCAAACAAGACTATGACATTACGTAGCTATAATCTTCCCCGTGAGCGAGTCAGGCTGTAAACTATAATCGCACTCGCACAAGATGACGGTAATAAGGAAAGTAAATTTTTACTAATGCAGCCGGCGATTCGCCTTCTTTATTACCGTCATCTTGCTGGACTATAGTTTACAGCCAGACTCCCTCACAATGAAGTTTGTTACTACATAATGTCATGGTCTTTTTGGCATTGCATGCAATTACATGATTACAACCAATGATGATAGTTTTTACTGCATATTCACCACTCTTTTACGGTTTGAACTCCCTGAAGTTTGTTATAAAAAGAAACCGAAAGTAGTTGTTGTTTAATTGTTTATGGAAAAATAAATGCGGCCTAGGCATTATAAAAAATATTTAAATTAAAAACTTTATTTCATAAATGAAGTTTTTCGGCTGTGAATGTCCATTGAATAAACTTCTGTGTTCATTAAAATAAGGTGTTCAAAATGGTGACCACTAGATTCAATACAACCATAAAATGTTCATAGAAAAATTTTAGCACTCTCTATCAAATACATTAGACGGTGCAAGTAACCTGGTAAGGAGTGTATCTTCAGATTGACTGGTGTAATGTACACATGGCTTTCGATATGTCACCCGTAAAGAAAAAAAAAATGGAAGCGAAGCGGTTATTCCTATAACACATGAAATATGTGGCATTGTGACGTCATGCGCTTCCACGGAAAAATGAGCGTATCAAAAGCATCTCGTACCTGATAGCAGTTTCCTGCGAAGTAACACTGCACGCCAGACGCTTGCAGCGGCTGATGAGATTCGTACAATGACTGGTGTACAAAGACAGTGTGCAAAAGTTCTGTACTAAGGTGTAGTGCTTGGTCTGAATAAGATCATGCCATTCTGAACGTCTTCTGCAACGTACTATATTGCTGAATAAAAAGCACATTATCTTTGCGTAGCGTAAGGTGCGTGTAGATCGATTATCCACGTTATATCTAGCATTCTAAAGATTTCAATGGCTCATGCTTAGTTCCAAGACTGCCTGCTGTTGTACTTCAATTTTCAAATTGAATCCACCTATACATATCAGCGTTCTACATAAAAGCCCTTTAATGTCAATTATCGGTCAACAAGATGGCAAATTCCGCATTTTGTAACAGCCTCTAAGTATATTATGATAGTCTCCTTACACACATCAGGTGAGAGAGGACGGACGATCAGCGATCCCAGGGTCCTTCAGTCAACAGGGAAGTCAGCGGCAGCGCCACGCCTGAGACATGAAAGGAGGCGAGTTCTTGCCGGCGACAGTCGTTGACGCTAGCCATGCCCGCCTCGTTAGAGCGGACGATGACTTGGCCAAACAAATCATCAGCGAACGAGGCAGCGCGCGGCGTTTGTTTGTGAAAATGACCGAGGGCGCTCGTGGGCCGTTTGTTTAGCGAGCGTGGCGCGTTTCGGCTTCAAAAGCCGCCGGCGGGAACAATGCGAATGCTCGACGTTCCACAAATAACATGCAGCGCCCAGCCAGCCTACCCATCGTTCTGGGTATCCAAGTCAGATGGTCACTGTGAGGAAATGCCGAAACTATACTTACTAAAACACACCGACTCAGTGTCAGTAAAAAGCAGTGGTCAACTACTCGATATAGCATTCCCTACTATGGATGAGCTTTATGTATAGTGATAGGATCGCCACCCAATCGTCCGCTAGTAAACTTAGAGGAACCATCATTACATGTCTCATAGCTGAAATCCAAAAATAAAGTAATAAAAGACAGAAGTAAATGACTAACTGTGTGGTTTGCTTCATAGTCATTCAGCTGCCCTACTAATGGGTTTTATGTAACCCACAATATCTTCAAATACCAGTAGCAAGATTTTCATATTCTCTAGCTCGCTGCATGAAAACTGTTAGTCGTACAGAAAAAAATGAACACGACCTTATTGTAAGAAATGTAATGTAGTTAAATTTTATAATGGGATACGTTTTCGCTACACACCGCAATTTTCGAATACTTCCAGAAAAACGTACAAAACCGACCTTCAAACGCATTTTAACTGAATAACTCGAAAATTATGGTCCACAGCAAAAACGCATCTCAGAACAGAATTTAAATACATTAAACGTCCTACAGAAAGGTCCTGATTATTTTTCCATAGGACTAACAGTCTGTCTATAGCGAGCGAGAGAATATGAAAATCTCGAGCATGGTTTTTGAAGGCATTGTGGGTTGCATAAAAACTGAATCACCCGTGTTTATTTCTGTACAGTCGTTCTTTATTCTTTCAACATCCAACTGGCGTCAGTTATTGAGTCACACATTTAGTATCGTTTAAGAAGACTAAAAAATTACACAAAATCTGCACAGAATGGTTCGAAGTCATGGAAGGAACAACGATATATTTTCATTTGTGCTTGTAACCTTGAGGATGGCACTACAGCATCTGCAATTTCAAGTTTTTGTTCATTCGTATCACTTGTTCCAAATCCAAAACATCTCTGATTAAATAATTTGTTCACTTAAATTGGGATTTGCCCTTTCCTGGCCAGAAGTCTGGTACCTAACGTAGACTTTAGTGTGAGGAAGAAATTTCTGAGAAGGTGCGTCTGGAGTACTGTGTTAAATGAAAATAAATCATGATGAGCGGAAAACCGTAGAGAGAGAGAATAAAATCTTTTGAAATGGGATATCAATGATAGGAAAAATTAAGTTAAGAAAATATGAGTAGATTCTCCACAGAAGCAGTGAGAGAAGAAATATTTGGAAGATGTTACGTAGTACAGAATGACAGAACGTTTCTTAAGACATCAGGGAATAAATTATGAAATAAAGCGCAAAGTTTGTAAGGGATATAGAGATGAGACTATATGAAACAAATGATTTGGAACGTTATGTTAGATCGTACGAAACATTGAAAGAAAGGAACAAAGTGCAGCAGAAATATATTTCTCTGGAAACTCTCCCACCCCTTTCATTTCCGTTGTTTTTTTCCTCTGATATCACAATAATGAGGAGCATCTAGCTATTCAAGGGAGGTAGGTAAACGGTTCGTAATAAGAGACTTGTATGAAGAATTCATGCAGGACAAATTTCCTAATGTTTCTGTGTGAGAAAAGATCTGACACAAGTAGAATACAATTCGGTGCACCAGTCTACATTTCCGCGATCTAACGCATGGTCTGTGTACTGCCCTCAGTCGTTTAGTGCTACTGTGAACCCTTGTAGTTTAATTTAAACAATAAAATTATGCGAAACCAATACTAATAAAAAATACCGAATGAAGTGGCGGTGTGGTTAAGTCGCTGCAGACTGCATTTACGTTTGAAATGCAAACTGCAGAAGGGGAACAAATGCAATTAACATTTTTTTTTGTTCAGCCACTGTGGATCGTGGAATACTGAGTTCTCTAATGATTTCCGAAATGGAATGTCCCATGCGTCCACCTCCAAAGTCTGTTCATTCCCGTCGCGCGGCATTAATCACGTCGGAAACCATTCCATATGAATCACGTGAGTACAAATGACAGCCCGGCCAATGCACTGCCCTTTTATGCCTTGTGTACGCGGTACTGCCACAATCTGGATGTGTACGTTTCGCTGTCCCATGACTTTTATCGCTTCACTGCAATTTTCCCATTTGAGACATTACGCTGTTCACTGATCTGAACTGAAAAGTATGGTAACAATGTGGCGGGGTGTGGTGACGTGTAGTACAACTGTTTGGCACGCACAGTGGTTCTCTTGCAGAAGGCACCGTGGCTGCAGCACGGCACCCGCAGAGCGCTGAATGTTTGATGGCCCGAGGCCCCACCGCCAGGTCGATATCATACGCCGGCTGGCCCTACCCTACACTACACTACACTACACTACTCTAGCTGAGCCGCGCTCTGCCGCAACCACAGGTGCAGGGCCACCACTGGCAGCCCTACTCCCAAGCTAAGGAGTGATGAAGTGCAAGAAAACCATATACGAGCACACTTACGCAATGCTCTATATTTCAGCCTAGGCAGACCGCACGATCTCAAGCTTCTTCGCAGCAACGCTTCACTTATTTCTTTACTGGCATCATTAAGCAACTCTTAACAGTTTTCTTCTCCTAATCACCAGGAAACACGGTTCCTCTCGGCTTTGAGGCAGTTTAGTTAATCCCCTTTCTCCCTGGCCAATATTTTCTCTGATAACTGCCAGTATCTTTACCCGTTCTCTCATTGCCCATATCTTGAATTTGTTTCCAACATTACTTTCTATAATCTACAAAACTCTCAAAGAAATCTGTATGATGCTTCAACTGTACGAGGTTGAGGCAAAAAGCTTCGGAAAAGAAATTTTCTATTGGAAAAATAGTATTACAAGTAACAATTTCTTTACAAAATCTTCCGCATCCTCTCTGCACTTGAAGGGGGAGGGAAGGAAGATTGGGTTTAACATCCCGTTGACATCGAGGTCATTAGAGACGGAGCACAATATCGGATTGTTTCCAGGATGAGGACGAAAATCGGCCGTGCCTTTTCAAAGGAAATATCCCGGCATTTGCCTGGACAGACTAAGGAAATCTTAATCTGGATACCCGGACACGGGTTTGAACCGTCGTCTTCGAGAATGCGAGTCCAGTATGCTAAACACTGCGCAACCTCGCTCGGCCTCTCCATAATTAATCTATCCCTAGATAATCTTCCTTAATCCACAGTGGAAGTAGCTTTGTGGCGTCGTGTACATCCACTTTTGCACCACCTGCACAACCTTATGATCCGACGAAACTCTGAATTGCCGGCCTGGGTAGCCGAGCGGTTTAAGGCGCTACAGTCTGGAACCGCGCGGCCGCTACGGTCGCAGGTTCGAATCCTGCCTCGGGCATGGATGTGTGTGATGTCCTTAGGTTAGTTAGGTTTAAGTAGTTCTAAGTTCTAGGGGACTGATGACTTCAGAAGTTAAGTCCCATATTGCTCAGAGCCAAACTCTGAATTGACGCACGTGCTCCACCCCATGACCAATACCGTAAAAATCACTTGATTGACTGTACGGTGGGGGCATCAGCAAAGCGAAACCTAGAGTTTGGATTCACTGGACTATACTTCCAAGTCTACGATGGCGGAAATATTCCTGAAGGAAAATCACATGTTTAGAAAGCTTCCTTTGGCTCTACATTTTGATTTTGGGTTTCAGATCACGCAGTACTCCACAGCAGTCGTAACTATTCACTGTATGGCCATTATGTGTGTAATGAATAAGCGGTGGAAATCAGAAATAGGCTGTGTGCACTCATTTTAAACTCGTCAGCAGGTCCTATGATGACATCACCGAACTCGCCGTCTCTGTACTCCAGAATACTCAAGAGTCTCTATCTGTGCCCATTGAACTGAAATCTCTTCCCTTGAGTCTGTTGTCGGGTACAAGTGGAGCATACCATACCAGCGTAGAAAGGAAAGCCAAGTACACGAGAGCAAGTATAAAATAATACGTGATCAAAAGTATCCGGACACCCACAAAAACATACGTTTTTCATATTAGGTGCATTGTGTTGCAGCCTACTGTCAGGTACTCCAATCAGCAACCTCAGTAGTCATTAGACACCGTGAGAGAGCAGAATGGGCGCTCCGCGGATCTCACGGACTTCGAACGTGGTCAAGTGATTAGGTGTCATTTAGGTCATACGTGTGTAGGCGAGAGTTCCATACTCCTAAACATCCCTACATCCACTGTTTCCGTTGTGATAGTGAAGTGGAAACGTGAACGGACACGTACAGCACAAAAGCGTACAGGCCGACATCGTCTGTTGACTGACAGAGTCCGTCAACAGTTGAAGAGGGTCGTAATGTGTAATAGGCAGACATCTATCCAGACCACCACACAGGAATTCCAAACTGCATCAGGATCCACTGCAAGTAATATGACAGTTAGGCGGGAGGTGATAAAACTTGGATTTCATGGTCGAGCGGCTGCTCATAAGCAACGCATCACACCGGTAAATGCCAAACAACGCCTCACTTGGTGTAAGGAGCGTAAACATTGGGCGACTGAACAGTGCAAAAACGTTGTGTTGAGTGACGAATCACGGTACACAATGTGGCGATCCGACGGTAGGGTGTGGGTATGGCGAATGCCCTGTGAACGTCATCTGCCAGCGTGAGTAGTGGGAACAGTAAAGTTCGGAGGCGGTGGTGTTGTGGTGCGCTCGTGTTTTTCATGGAGAGGGCTTGCACCCCTTGTTGTTTTGCAAGGCACTATCACAGCGCAGGCCTACATTGATGTTTGAAGCACGTACTTGCTTTCCATTGTTGAAGAGCAACTTAGGGATGGCGATTGCATCTTTCTTAATGCTCTTCCTGTGGTGGGATGTTTACACGACAATAACATCCCTGTAATGGACTGGCCTGCACAGAGTACTGACCTGAATGCTATAGGACACCTTTGGGGTGTTTTGGAACGCCGACTTCGTGCCACGCCTCACCGACTGACATCGATACTTCTCCTCAGTGTAGCACTCCGTGAAAAATGGGCTGCTATTCGCCAAGGAACCTTCCAGCACCTGATTGAACTATGCCTGCTAGAGTGGAAGCTGTCATCAAGGCTAAGGGTGGCCCAACACCATACTGAATTCCAGCATTACCGACGGAGGACGGCACAAACTTGTAAGTCATTTTCAGCGAGGTGTCCCAGTACTTTTGACCACGTAGTGTATATATAATGTAATGGGTACGCACACTAAAAATTAAAGCCATTAAAACAGTGTGTTTTTGGGTTGGTAGGTATCTGTGCCAAGAGCAAACAATTAATGCTTATTTTGTCGTGGGCAAAAGGTCTGATGCTGAAGTGTGGACATGTGGGTGCGAAATGATATGTCCATACAGACAGGAACAGGCCACTTAGTTGTGTAGTACAACCGTGCAGGAAACGTTCTGTGACGTGTTTGTGGGAAGACTGTTTGGCACAGAGAAAAAGCAATGAACGCTCTGATGTGTTTACATACTACGGCACCACAAACAAAAATATCTGCACTTACACCCATTTTATATAGACGTGTGTGTGCATACGTATATGTGTATGAAAGAATGTATATGTGTATGCGTGTATTTACATATATGCACAAAACGTTTTCGAAGACAGACGTAAATTTATTTTAAGATTTAATCTCTATTCAGAGAATGCCTAACAATTACACTGACATGCATTTCGACACATAATCGACTTCAGAGCAAGAAACTACAATTAAATGTATTCTTTAAATTGTGAGTAATTGTTAAATTTCCAGCAGTCCTTCAAAATTACTGAATAGAATGGTAAATTACACAACTCGTTTTTAGCCAACGAATAAAACTCGCCCTGTTCAAAAGAATACACAAACTGCGTGGCGCTCTATTTGATTGTAGGGACATAACAGTGACGTCTCTGTATCCAGTTTTCGTTTGACTGAGCACGTACGTTTTCCCATGCAGGAGCTGAAATAAACGAGAGAACAACCACCCTCTTTGTATTGGATAACATTTCTCTTTCGTCTGAAACGTGGACTGCAGCACCGAACTTATTCCAAGCATCACTCTCCCTGTCATGAAGCACATTTGTAATTGTGTAAACTGTATCACTTAATTTTCTTATTACACTCTCTACTGTCTCACAAAACACGAATTCGTTAGAGCCCATCAGATCATCGGCAAAGTTACAACAGCAAGATCGTGCACTCAGTTTCCGTGCTAAATCACGAGTCGAGCAGTAGATTGCGATCGCAGCACCTCAGTTGACAGACTGGTCATAATCGTAGAACGTCAGCAGGAGCACTGACGTAACAGTGGGGTCTTGGTTTCTGAATTATGCAACGTTCAACATTAGAGTCGAAGTCGCTCCGTTTCTGATCTTTACAGTGGACTTTCCATATTCTAAAACGCTGTCACTATCTACTTGGTTTTCTATTTATATACAGGGTGTTACAAAAAGGTACGGCCAAACATTCAGGAAACATTCCTCAAACACAAAGAAAGAAAATATGTTATGTGGACATGTGTCCGGAAACGCTTACTTTTCATGTTAGAGCTCATTTTATTACTTCTCTTCAAATCAAATTAATCATGGAATGGAAACACACAGCAACAGAACGTCCCAGCGCGACTTCAAACACTTTGTTACAGTAAATGTTCAAAATGTCCTCCGTTAGCGAGGATACATGCATCCACCCTCCGTCGCATGGAATCCCTGATGCGCTGATGCAGCCCTGGAGAATGGCGTATTGTATCACAGCCGTCCACAATACGAGCACGAAGAGTCTCTACATTTGGTACCGGGGTTGCGTAGACAAGAGCTTCCAAATGCCCCCATAAATGAAAGTCAAGAGGGTTGAGGTCAGGAGAGCGCGGAGGCCATGGAATTGGTCCGCCTCTACCAATCCATCGGTCACCGAATCTGTTGTTGAGAAGCGTACGAACACTTCAACTGAAATGTGCAGGAGCTCCATCGTGCATGAACCACATGTTGTGTCGTACTTGTAAAGGCACATGTTCTAGCAGCACAGGTAGAGTATCCCGTATGAAATCATGATAACGTGCTCCATTGGGCGTAGGTGGAAGAACATGGGGCCCACTCAAGACATCACCAACAACGCCTGCCCAAACGTTCACAGAAAATCTGTGTTGATGACGTGATTGCACAATTGCGTGCGGATTCTCGTGAGCCCACACATGGTGATTGTGAAAATTTACAATTTGATTGAGGAAGTACAGTACATACTGACGAAACTAAAATGAGCTCTAACATGGAAATTAAGCGTTTCCGGACACATGTCCACATAACATCTTTTCTTTATTTGTGTGTGAGGAATGTTTCTTGAAAGTTTGGCCGTACCTTTTTGTAATACCCTGTATAGCTGAACATCGACACGCTATTGCTTACTCTGAGATTCACAGTGGTAGGCCTACGATTCATTAAGTGTTTCTAAGTGACTGAAAAAGTATTTTCCTTATTTTTCAAAAGGATGGTTTCGACAATTCCAAACGTTCCTGTTGCTGCTTGTCAGCTGACTTGATCACAACCCTGTCAGCACGAAGCACAAAATTTGAGTGTCATCGGCGACTGCAAATGTTGGAATATGGCTGATGTGAAGCTCAAGCTTAGGACCACCAGTTCTGGCACGAAGACCATCACGAATCACTCCCACAGCTGTGTTGATTGTTACTGGCCGTTTTCAATAGCTTACCCGAACGCTCTTCGTCGCAGACAGATATACTTCCAGTTTCAAAATGATTTATCCATTTGTGAATCGTTCTCTGAAACAACCAACAGCATACATCAGCAGCATTGTCATTAACGTCCGAAGCGTTAGTCCCATTAGAATACAGGAAATGAATGTCTTCATTCATCTCTTCTTCGTTTCGTGCGTACAGAGGGGCAGTCATATTAGAATGCTCTGAAATCAGTACAACTATAGCTTTTCACCGAGCCAACGCAGCTAATGTACGACACCGGGGGTAAGACATGTTTTTAAGTCGTTATCACCAACTTATGGAGCGGAAAAAAGTCCTTATTTATTTACTTGTCCTAGTGCCTTTGTCTAGCTATATCAAGTGCTAAAGCGGCCGCTATAGCCGAGCGATTCTAGGCACTTCAGTCCAGAACCGCGATGCTGTTGTGGTCGCAAGTTCGAATCCTGTCTGTGGCATGGATGTGTGCGATGCCCTTAGGTTATTTAGGTTTAAGTAGTTCTAAGTAGGGGACTGATGACCTCAGGTGTTAAGTCCCATAGTGCTTAGAGCCATTTGAACCATTTTCAAGTGCTAAAGCAGAAAAATTCAAGCAGATCACAAATATTGTAGTATTTGTGAAACGAGTATTCAAGGATACAAAGAGGAGGATGGAATGAAATCTGTGGAACGATGAATTAGGAGGAACGCCTTGTAAGAGACGCTCCCACGCAGCGCCGCACTTCACTGCGCTGTGCCCGCACCTCAGCACGCGCTACGGGGTTGGGGGGTGGGGGTTGCTGCGAGCTCCGCTCCACCCCTCTGCTAGCAGAGAACCGGCACAGCCTGCCGCACCGTCTGTCTTCATTTGCACCCCGCCTTTTGCTGCCGCCACACCCAGATACTGTTCTGCTTTTATCTCCGCTTCATGACGACATTTTTCATGTTTCTAGCCGCGGAAAAAAACTTCTTTCTTTCCGCTGTATTACTTTTTCTTTTACACAAGATGTAAGCCTGTTCCCGCCAAAGAACAGAGATAATTTCGTACATAAGGACAGTTTTGGAGTAGCTCTGATTGTAATTCAGAAGGGAATTCATGGTTGTTCGACAAAACCGTTTTACATCGTAAGATTTATTTAAGTATTGAAGGGGAGAAATGAAAGGAACATCTCTGGAATAAGTTCTGACAGTGATATCAAGAGCTACTTTCATGCTAACGCTCATGTAAGTAATTGTTTCAAGGTTATAATAACTAAGCGCACCTCCGAACTATAAGGGGTGATAAAAAAGTTTCTTTCGGAGATGAAAATGGTTCAAATGGCTCTAAACACTATAGGACTGAACATCTGAGGTCATCAGTCCCCTAGACTTAGAACTACTTAAACCTAACTAACCTAAGGACATCTCACACATCCATACCTGAGGCAGGATTCGAACCTGCGATCGTAGCAACAGCGCGGTTCCGGACTGAAGCGCCTAGAACCGCTCGATCATAGTGGCCGGCTCGGAGATGACACTACGTCCTTGCTTACACGTCGGTGCTTATGTATCCTCATTAGGGTCGCTCAGTGTTGCATATACGCTGCAGCAACACACTCAGAAGGAAGCTATTCGATCGCCCCTTACACGAACACTGATAGAACATTCATTCTAAGATATAAAAAAACGACACACCACGAAGAAATTTTCCGAATGATGTGGAAATCGATGGAGTGATGTGGATGTACAGACGAACAAAATGATTACAATTTCAGAAAAAATTGAGACCTTATTCCAGAAAGGGCTTCCTAAATTGAGCAACTTAATAACTTGTTGGTCCACCTTGTAATGGTCGCCTGGTCGTAGATATTGCTAATTGCTATAATAGCACTATTCCACTCCCACTTACGGAGCTTGTTAGCACTTGATGTTAGGTTGGCGCCATTACAATGCATTGTAGTAATCACTGCTGCTTGCTGGATCGCTGCTGTGTCTCGATGTTGATGCTGGCTCTAAATCTGGTTGTCTAGGGTTGAAAACATGAGGTCCCGTGTTTTTTTTTGTGCTTTTGATGATAAAGAATGAACGAAACCAACAAATATGTAAACTTCAAATATTTATTTCTCTGGTGGCCATCTTAATTCCACTGTCCACCAAAGACTATGACACAACACAACTTCCTTTACATGTTCTTTGCATTGTTTGTCCACCTCAAACAATAACACACTAACACACTGTACCAAAGTGACATTCCGACTGCCTCTCGACCCTTCTTTCTGCTCGTATTTATAACATTGTCAAAGAACTACTAAAAAGAGATATAGTTTACAAGTCACATGTAAATCTGTTATCATAATTTGTGCAGAAAAGTTATTAATTTGCATCGAGTGACATAATTTAACATGTTATTAAAATGACAGACAGATTTGTTGACTTGACAGAATAATTCTTTGTTACAAAAAGTCCGTTTTCTAGAAGTTTGTCAATTGACTTCTCTAATTTGCATAAATAAGTAATTAACATGAATGATTAAGAAATACATTGGTTTTCGTCTAAAACAGGATTGATTTCGTGAATACTAAGTGAAACCGCTCCTAGTGAACAAATAGGTCTCACTGGGTGATTTTTATTTAAGGAGATCCAAAATACCTAAGTTGTACACTATTTTTCGTACTTCATATTAATTATTTAAGATGAATTCAGTGTTTTTACATGATGCCATTTGCTGTATCAGTGATCAAGTGATATTAACTTTTGTGTGGGTTAGTTATTCAGTATAATTTAATGGGTTGACTGTTTATGGAGACATGTTACGCAATCCTTGTTAACATACACAATAACTTTTCTATAATCATAAATACTCGTTAAACTGGTTGAATTTGGAGGGTATCGCATACTTCGGTACAGTAAAGCCTTTAATATGTTCCGTTACAACCTCTGGCACTTATGCAAGCAATTGTTCGGCTTGGCATTGATTGACAGAGTTGTTGGACGTTCTCCTGAGGGATATCGTGACAAAATTTATCCAGCTGGCGCTTTGTATCGTCAAAATCTCGATCTCGTTGGATGGCCCTGCTCATAACGCTCGAAACCTTCTAAGCCGGGGAGTGATCCGACGACCTTACTAGCCAAGGAAGGGTATGGGAAGCACGAATACAAACAGTAGGAACTCTTGCCGTGCGCGAGCGGCCAATGTCTTACTGGAATTTAGGCCCAGAATGACTTGCAGTGAAGAGCAACAACTGGGGGTGTAGAACACCGTCAACGTACCTCTGTGCTGTAAGGATGCCGCGGATTATAACCAAAGGTACTACTACCAAATTAAATTGCGCCACACATCTTAGTCACTGGTTGTCGGGCAGTATGGCAGGCGACAATCACGTTGGAATCCTACCGCTGTCTGGGGCGTCTCCAGACATATCATTGGCCTGGAATCTCATTGACTGGAATAGAATTGAGATATGATGACCAGTGAAGACGTATCTGAAGACCACGTTTGGTTGTCACCCGCGACACGCTTACAGCACAGCTGTTCGTCGACGATATTCTAAGCCTCGTTTTCTTTCCCTTCATGGCAAGCCATCCTGGGCTTACATTTCAGGATGGTAAAGCCCACCAGCAAGTGACGAGAGTTTCTATTATTACTTTCAGTGCTTACCAAACGCTAGCTAGGCCATCAAGGTCGCCGGATCTTTCCCCAATTGAGAACGTTTGGAGCAATTATGGGTAGGGCCCTCCAACCAGCTCGTGATGTTGACGATCTAATGCGCCAGTTGTACAGAATTTGGCACTATATCCCTCATCAGGACATCCCAGCTCTATCAATCAATGCCAGTGGTAAATCAACGCGTCACTAACTTGCTCAGTTTGTGAAGGTCCTTCTCTTGAATAAATCATTCAATGCTTCCGAAGCGGTAATTTTGTTTGCCTGTACATGTACATCACATCTACCGATTTTGTACAGTTTGGGTAATTCCTTCGTCATGCGTCGTTTCTATTTACTTTTTTATTTCATTTTATTTATTCATTATTTCAGAAAGTATGATTTTGAAATTTTACTTAGTAACACGGTGACTACAATTATGCCCAACAACAGACACGTTGCAACATTGTAATAATTCCATCAAAAAGGCTGGCGGGTTTATCTTTCTTGGTTGCGTACGTTTGCTTTTTCATGAAAGTTGATGTGGTATAGGCAATCGACAGATGTGCCAAAACATGTAAAGTTAACGAATATTACTAGACTGTTGGCGTATGTAGACTTTTATCTTACGAAGTCGTAGGTAACCAGGAAAACGGTAGAATCCAGTATTCAGAAATAATTTCTTACCTCGAATTTAACCGCAACAACGAGGCAGAGTGAGTGAGTGTGTGTTTGTGTGTGTGTGTGTGTGTGTGTGAGAGAGAGAGAGAGAGAGAGAGAGAGAGAGAGAGAGAGCATACTGTCGTATTAAGTGTAAATGTAACACTCTAAATAAACAACAGTCGAATGGCGGTACTGGCTTTAAAGCAGTATACCATCTTAGGCAATTTATAAAACTTAAAACACTTGATAATGGCACTTTGAAGCCGAAATCATGATTGTGTAATTGTAAATGTAACACTGCAAATAAACAACAGTCTAATGAGGGTATGTATTATGACTGTGGCCTCGCATTATGATAAATTATTATATAAACAATCGCTTCATGTTGTAGATTGTTAGTCTCTAAGGGAAGGTCTAACTGAAATAGTTTCTAGTGTCTCTTTTAAAATCAAAAGTTCTAAAATGCTAAATTATCCGACATTTTTCTCTTGTTGTAGTTCCGTTCCTCAGGATGTAGACTAACATATTGTGTCCCTTTTGCTGACATAAGACCACCGATGTCAAAATTCCTAGAATTTTTTGGTCCCAAAATGTTAGGAGAGCGGGATAGGACGTGTGCCATACGGTTCGTGGTAACATGGCTCGGTGTTAATTGGTAGCCCACTGCAGATGCGCCAACATCTTGTGGGGACGGTGTGCTCTTGCTGCGGAGATATGCCAAGTTCCATCCAGGGCACTGGTGCAAAATATAGTAAGCAGGAACGGTACCATTACCTTTTCTCCGCACACCAGGAAAATACTAGTGAGGAAAATGACGTGTAACTAAATGAAGCATGGGAGTAGCCTATGTCATTGCGCTTGGCCATTGTCACACTGTAAAACGAGGTTCAGTGTCAGCTGCAGTGTAACCTTTTAAAGGTCCTCTAACGTATTTCGCTTATTAATTTTGCAGCCACTGGATTCGACTATCGGAGCCTTACACAGAGAACACACTTAGTTACTAAAGAAAACTGACCATGTAGCCAAATACGAACAAGTCTTCTTTATACTGGCTAATTTTAAAGTTTCTCAACTAAAAATGGAAAGAATGTATTTTGAAATAATATTACTACATATCAAGATTACATTGTTTTATCATACTTTTGACACATACACACTCCCTAACAATGTCTAGCCTCATCTACATTTGAATTAACGGTTAAGCTCGCTTTGCACGTAACGACTGATGCATTGCATTTCCATATTAATTTAACAGGTAATTATTGTTCACAGAAGCCATTTAATATCGGTTCAAACATCAATATGTTCCGCGAAAGGATGTTACACAATTTCACGCTCCTTTCCGCGAATAAACCGACCCACTGAAATTCCTTTACCCTACAAATCGACGTAATACCTCCAGTTTATAATCAAACTTAGGAAGTGCTCCATTTTGCCTCCCTACTCACATAATACGAGTAATCAGTAATGCTTGAGTACTGTTGACTAAATAGCTAGTCAGCGCTCCCTACAAGAGAAAAAAGAGCATACATCGTTGAGAGTTTTAGAAACGAGAGATACGTCAGAAGTACAATATACTATGTTATAATACGAAATCCATCTTAGGCATATGTTTTATTACAAATTACACTTTCTTTTATGATTTATTAGTTTTGATCTGATGATGATAGTTGCCAAAACATTGTAATAAACGAAAGTATATTAAGCGATATTCAAAAAAATCCTTAATAGTCACACACTTATTTGGGGAATTTATTTCCTTATTTAATATCGTTTTTAATTATGTTGGGATAATGTCTCCTGTGAAAATCCGTCACAGCAACTGATATTTAATAGGACAAGGAAAAAACTGCCCGCTGCTTTATCTGTACATTCAGAGATACCTTGTAACCTCCCCACGCAACATTGTCTAAATATTAATAATGATTACGATTCTAATTTTAGTGTAACCTCAGAACAAAATTGGTTCCCATTTAATGAAAGCTCGAAACAGAAAAATTCCTAAACCTCGTAATAAAAAATAAATTCAGTAACCTGGTAGAATTTGGACGACAGCAGCGCTGCGTCATGGCCCTGTAAGATCATTCTGAATAAAAAAAGGAAAAATTCTTACCTCAATAAAAACGGCGAATATATCTGCTCTTATATAAAATTTTTCCGGGACAGCTCTGTGCAATGCTGGCCGATAGATTTGTCATTTATGAAAGGAAGCAACTGATTTTTCTTTTGTAACAGTAGGAATGATCATGGATTGAAGAAATTAGTAAATTCTTTAACTTGAAATGATTTTTTTTTTAAATTACTTTATATTACGAAGATTATTATTAGGACATTTTAAAAGATTTACATGGGACTTTACACAACATTACTAGATATGCGCGAGGCTGCTTTATACCTTATACAATAATACTCAGGCTTCGGCATCGCTGCACCGCGACCGGCCCAGCCAACATGATACACCAGACAGGACTGACTAGCGACTGCTCGCTAGCAACAACTTACTGCTACTGCTACACAGTTCGTACTGCAGTCAACATTGCTCTTTGGTCTCAGATTCACTTATAGCTTACATATCGCATGCAGCACATACCTCTTACAACCTTCTCGCCCAACAATATACCTGCAGACAAATACTTTACGTTTCCGCTACTGTGCCTTTCTCTGGCGTAACTTTGCAATGCTTTTTTTAACTACCAAGTTTGGTCATAAGACTTTTTGGGAAACATGAACGCAAAAACATGGTTCAAATGGCTCTGAGCGCTATGGGACTTAACATCTGTGGTCATCAGTCCCCTAGAACTTAGAACTACTTAAACCTAACTAACCTAAGAACATCACAAACAGTCTTCATGCATGCTTCTGTCTGAGAGATTTCATTCCGCCGAGCAGAAATCTGGTTCCTTATGGTGCAGTTTACAGTTAACGAGAAAAGTAGTTTTAAAAGCAACGGGAGTCCGTTTAAGAGAGAGGTTTCACTCTAATCGACTTTTTGCGAAATACTCTGAGCTGAGACGGTTGCTCCCACTTTCCACTGAGATCATTTACCTCCTGCTTAAAAGGAAATTACTCAGTGCAGAACTCCTTTAACTTTTCTGGTCCGAATTTAATGAGTTTGCTATTGACGGTACGTTAAACCTTTGATGTACATAATGAACTAAGAGAACTCTCTGAAGTCACTGAACACAGCATGTCTGCAGAAGCGACAGAGCGGTTCCCACCCACCAGTTTCCGAAGCTTCAACTGGAGCTGAAAAGTCATTTCTGAAAACGAGTGCGGTAAATATAGTTGCTAAACACACACACACACATTACACACACACACACACACACACACACACACACACACACACACATATATATATATATATATATATATATATATATATATATATGTGTGTGTGTGTGTGTGTGTGTGTGTGTGTGTAATGTGTGTGTGTGTGTTTAGCAACTATATATATATATATATATATATATATATATATATATATATATATTAGCACTTGGTTGGACCATATCCAAGTTGTTTGTAGTGATGATGGAGATGTGTGCTATCGTACTAGAAATGTATATACGTTAGCAGTAGATGCATTTTCTCAGTACTCTCAGTACTTTCATCAATCCGTCCCCACATTCCCCATTCCTTAGGTCTGCCATTAAAAACAATGTCCCTATAGTACTGTCAGTACATAACAGTGTTAGTCTTGACATACAACTTTTATCCGCCCGACAATTACCTCATCAACCTATCTGTCATCGGTATTTCCAGTGCGTATGGTTCTCACTTTGTGATTTCCACAAACTTCTGTTTCCAATCTACTCTATCAAAAGCTACATACTTATTTGCAGCAGTAAACATTTAATGGCCTTCTCTATGCCAGATTAAAAACACAAAAACTTCCCACTTTTACACTTTTCAGTGCTCCCACGTCTGGAAATTTACGTCAGGCTGTAAAACTTTCCAGTTACGATTACTACTGAACAGTGTTTGAGTTGGCAGTATTAAAACGTAATTTCATTGCGTTTGCCTTTCTCTGGCGTAACTTTGCAATGCTTTTTTTAACTACCAAGTTTGGTCATAAAAATTTTTGGGAAACATGAACGCAAAAACATGGTTCAAATGGCTCTGAGCGCTATGGGACTTAACATCTGTGGTCATCAGTCCCCTAGAACTTAGAACTACTTAAACCTAACTAACCTAAGGACATCACACACATCCATACCCGAGACAGGATTCGAACCTGCGACCGTAGCGGTCACGCGGTTCCAAACTGAAGCGCTTAGAACCGCACGGCCACACCGGCCGACAAATGAACGCAATCAATAGTAATTTTCTTCATCCTTCTGGGGTATGATATATTATTCTGTACAGAACAGAAATGAAGACGTGAAAAATAGGACGTAATTGACGCTTGGCCAGGATGTCGTGATTGATATTCAGTTCTTTTGTTTCTCCAGACGGCAGCCACAGCTTTCAGCCATTCAATTATCGGTTTCGACGTGTCATGTAATTTGCAATGTATTCCTCTCAGGCAATACTATGCTTCTTATGCATCAACCTGTATTCTGCAGTTGCCTGTAGTTAACAATGAAAACTGTATGACTATCATTGTGTTAATCGTGTGGATAAATAATTGGTATAAAAAATGAGTTCCTTGTGGTTTGGTAAGAATAAATTTGGGTGTGATATTTTGGTCGTTCTCTTTAATGGAATCGGAAGTGTTCCGTTGAAATCCTAGTGGTGGGAAAAGTTTTCATGACAAGGATTTGACAGACTACCTGCCAGAAATTTCTAATCGTAAGGTGTTAGATTACAAACCACTCGGTGTAATGGCAATGGAGGCCACTCTGATGCTGGTCCACACTCGAATGTGCAGGTAACATCCTTTTCATTTCTATGACAATACAAAACGCAGGATTCAGAGTGATTCAAGAGATTTCACAGGACTACATCTTATACATGAATGAAGATATATATTTGAAGTGAATTATGCATCTATATAGGTAGTTCACTATGTTGTAGGTCGCAGTTTGACGTTTTGCCGGCACCCGATACCCTAGTGAAGCTAGCTCGTTCGCTCGTTAATCGTGGCGGCATCACCGAAACACTGACTCTCTGCGTTCACCATTTTAACATCTGCAATTCATTTACAGCTCTACGAACTGAGCCGGCTGGTGTGGCCGAGCGGTTCTAGGCGCGTCAGTCTGGAACCGCGCGACCGCTACGGTCGCAGGTTCGAATCCTGCCTCGGGCATGGATGTGTGTGATGTCCTTTGGTTAGTTAGGTTTAAGTAGTTCTAGGGGACTGATGACCTCAGATGTTAAGTCCAATAGTGCTCAGAGCCATTTGAATCATTTTTTTTTCTACGAACTAATTTTCGATGCTGCAGTCAATGGACGTAGGGATCACGTATTGTACCACTGACCCTGAAGGTCCCCTCACCTTCTCACATTCTTTTTTAGGACCGTTGATTATGAAAGTATCATACACCACTCCCTTCAACGACACAGATGTACTTTTATGACTCTTGCGTTGAATGCAGTGACTTCAGATATGCTCTCAAATCTACGGGACGACTGGGTGTTCAGTGAAATGTCGGGCGAACTGCCGGATGTCAGCAACTTGTTGCCACGATATATCGGCGAAATGCAATGTACACACGCTGTGCACCTGCGTGCATTTATCCAACCATGCTTATTTTATCAACTGGGTTTTTATCAAGACATCTATACGTGCAGATTGACTTTTATGCTTTGACTTTATATAATGTAACACGGCAATTTTATAGCAAGTTCCATAAAGTACGTGAAATTTTGTATATTTTGTATTACCCGTCACATGAATTGTAATCTCCCCCTTATTACCCTAATTGTTTTCTCTTAGATCAGATGACAGCACCATAAGACTTAAAACTGGAACACAAAAAGCGTCTACACTGCGGTCAAGGCGTACGAGGTGTGTTCATTTTCATTCACATCAGTGTAAATCGTTGCGGCCATCTTCAGGTGTACAGTGACAAGAATACATTTATTCACGCCAGTAAGCTCTGAAAACGGCCGAAACAATCTGAGCCGTTATATTGTAGCAACAAGCTGCAGATATCCGGCGGTTCGCCTGGTATTTCAATACATCTACCCCTGTCCCTCTGCCTCTGCGCAGAGAATCATTCAGACATGGCACGCACTGCACAGGGGAATGAATTTTTCCATTTCGTTTTGGTTCCTCGAGCGAAGTGATACCTAACAGTAGAGCCTGGACTTCAGTGTGTACTAGGGCTGCACGTGTGTACCTGCAACAAAAATTTAATTAACAGAATTCTCTGGAGCTTCCAGCCGCGTTAAGTGTTTTAACTCTGTAGCGATCCTCTCCTCCTAGTCTTGTCAGCTGACGGGTAATGCAGCCGTTATTATGGAACGAGCCGACTATGACGCGAAGATTCGGTAAATGCTGGAGAAGGAAACATGTAAAAAATTTCAAGGGACCCAACATTCAGAATATATGAGGAAGACGTCGGAGCTTCTCAACAGGTCTTCACCGGAAGAGAATGTCTTTAAAAATCTTTTCCCTCGGTTACGTCCCACATTGTATGCTTCTTGCGAACTTTTGGAAAGCCAAAGGTTCACATGAAGCACATACCTCTACGTCCCATCGTAAGCACCAATGGATCGCCGACTTACAGACTCACGTCTGGGTAGCCTCCTTACTACGCACTTTGGTCACTGTGTGCACCACATCAAGACTACTACCGACTTCATCAATAGAATTAAATGTTTGCGTCTTGGAGAAGGAGATGTTATGGTCAGCTTTGATATGGTGTCGTTATTCACGCACGTTCCCATCCAGGATTCCACTGTCGTATTCTCCCAGTTAACTGGCGTTGTGGATTTATTTAACCACACTCTGATGCCATCGTATTTTTATTTTTGTGTGATGCGAAATATTTTAATCAGACAGACGGCGTCTGTAAGCTGCACGTGGAGCCAACCTCTTTTTGGAGTACTTTCAGGGCGTCGGCATCGACACGGCTCCTGCCCAACCTAGTTGTTTTTATTGTTACGTCGACGTCACATTCGTTATCTGGTCTCACGGTCGTGAAAATCTGGGAGATTTCTTAGACCACATCAGCAATATCCATAACAACATCAAGTTCAAGATGAAGGTAGAGTGCCTTGCCCATGCTTGACAGCCTCATCCGCGTTAAAGCAAATCGGTGTCTCAACAACAGTGCTTACCGGAAACCCACCCTACGGATCGACATCTGCACGCTAACAGCTGTCACCATCCGTCGTAGAAACGATCTGTTCCGAGGAGCTTGGTCCATCGAGAGGAAGCCTTCTCAGACACTGAAAACCTGCATAAGGAACTGAACTACTTACGGAAAGTATTCAAGGGAAACGGCTACAACAAGCGACAAATTCTGCAAGCCACCTTTCTGAAAGCACGAAAGCAGAAGGAGTCGAAGGAACTTGCGTTTTTACCATTCTGTGGCCAGCTCCTAAAGAGGCACAAAATTGATTCTGTCTTCAGGACTAACAAAATTTTGACAACTCACGAGACCTGTGAAATCGATGTAGCCCTCAGAACGCCAGGAGAATATAAAATACCGTGCGGGTGTGGATGGTTTTTTGTCGGAAAGACATCGCGTACTATTGTGGAGCGCTATGCAGAGCGCGGGAGATGCTTTCGCCTTCGGCACCCTGAGAAATCAGCAGTAGTGGAGCATGCTCTACAAAACGGACACAACATTGCGTTCGAAGAGACATCAGTTATTAGACATATTACTAGTTCCTGGGTTAGCGTAAAAAAAATAAAAAAATAAAAAAATTGTGACAATACCCTCAATAAGATGGCGGCCTGCAGATAATCACGGCTTGGGACCGGGCCATTGGAAGATTGAAGCGGCGGCCCGCAAATAAAACATTACCTTATATGGAGCTGGAGCGAGCACCAGTGACGTCACAGAAGGGAGCGCGACTGTATAAGGACTGTAGAATCAACCGGATTCACTTGACAATGGCCGAGGAGTACTCCGCCCAAACGTAGTGGATTTTGAACCCCTGGCTGCGGCTGGAAGCTCGAGAGAATTTTATCAGTACATATCGTCACAAAACCATACGTTAATAAATTTAATTATGTAACGTTATTATTCCTGTGTGCTGATCAACCCTTTATTACTATCCGTCGCAGTGAGGGTTAACGTCGTCAGTTGCATTCGCGGGCAGAGGCACTTGACGGAAATCGAGCTTGCGGTACCCGTCCGTTATAGTCTATAGCCGAGCGAAGAGAGACACAAGCTGAAGGCGGCGCGGAGCCTATCGGCAAACATGCGGGCACCTGCGAGGGCTTGGCTTAGGACCGCGCAAACAGGCGCGGGCTCTGTCGTGGCGGAGACTCCACTCAGCAGGCGGTGTTTGCGTCGGTAAACGCCGCGACGCAAAGCGGCGCCCGCATCCGACACAGCGCGCCGTTCCTGCCATCTCAGCACCAGGGGCTGGGCGGCGCAAAGTGCCGGAGGTAGGCGCTCTCGTGAGCTACTCGACAGTTGTAGTCTCCCAAAAAAGTGTTTCACCTCATGCATTGTTATCCACCAAAGGTGAGTCTAAACAGAAAATTACCTCACAATGTAAAGTTACACCCTCAAGGGACGGCAGTAAAACTTTAGAATTACTCTACAGGAATCGAAGTACTTCAGGCTAAAACTTAATTACGAAACTTCAGTAACTGTTAATTACTCATCAGGAGTCGCAAAGTCGCAAGGGCTGATATATAGTAATTACTTGAGAGAAGGAGAACTTCTTAGCCAAGATACCTTGCAAACAACCTTTACTGTAGATTATCGGCTTCAGTAAGCATGGTTACAATCTTCACATATCGATAAAAGGTTATTACACTGATGTGAGAAGAAGCCGTGTGAGACCTCTTTTTATCGTGTCGAAAGCGGTACCGGTACAGGATTTCGTGCACAGACAGACCTCTCCATTACGTCCCATAAATGTTCGATGGCTGGCCAAATCATTTTCTCAGCTGTACAGAGCAATCCTCAAACCAGTGACACGGCACATTTTCATCCATAAAAATTACATCGTCGTTTGGGAACATTAAGTCAATGAATGGCTGCAAATAGTCTCAAAGTAGCCGAACGTAGCCGTTTACAGTCAATGTTGTGCTCAGTTGGACCTGAGGAACGAGCCCATTCCATGTAAACACAGCCCACATCATTAAGGAGCCACCACCAGCTTTTCTAAAAGAGGTGGAGCCCCTCCACGCCCACACCGGCATGATGGCCAACACAATAGGTCTACTGCCATCTCTACATAAGGGTTAGTATTCACTAAAGTGAGGTGTCGCAGGATGTGGGTACTGCGATGTTTGCGTACGTCTGGTTAGGATTAACCATTAATACGCGCTCATCTGGAGATAGATTGGTCGAAATCTGACGAAGGGTAGCGGTTTGAAGGGCAGAGGAAAAAAAGTGCCAAGGCAAGAGCCAAGGGAAAAAAACCTCTGCGAAAGTTAGGTCGGGCGGCAATAGCAGTAGTGGTTGTCTTGCTGCCTGCGATAGGTTGTGCAAGGATAGGCTTTGTTAGTAGTGGGTATCATGCATGTCGATACCTTGACGTTGTGCGTTTGTGCCGCTCGGCGGTTGGCGCTGGGTGCTGGTACAGAGTCCTCGTTCAGAGTCAGCAACCTGCAACAGTTAGGTTTGTAATCGATCTTATGTCCGATAGGTCATATACCGGAGGCACAGTGTGAGGGAATGTTGACAGATTGTTTGTGCGTCTGTGGGCGAGCTCGTCGGTGTTCCTGCTGTGGCCTGTTGGTCGGCTCTGATAGCAGCTGGCAGTTGCCAGTCAGTGTTGCTGATATGCAGGGGCTTGCCGACGTTTGTCGCTGTTTGCGTATGCGTATGTTAGTTTACCATAGGTGGCTATACCCTAGCTAGCAGTGTCTTTGGTCGCTTGTGCTTCCACCTGTGGTTGTGATCGTAGTTTCCTAGAGTGAGGATGAAAGGATTGTTCGAGTGTGTCGAGTTCCTGTATAGTCGTGTGGCGTGTTTTTTGAATACTTCCTTGAGGGTATCAAGGCGGTATTCATGGTGAAGATCCACGGTGCGTGTGTAGCGTGGAGCGTTGCTAATGATTCGTAGCACCTTGTTCTGTATGATCTGCAGGCGGCGCAGTCGTGTAGGAGCTGCATATCCCCAGACGGGAGCTGCGTACGTCATCAGAGGTCTAATCAGTGTCATGTATAGGGACCTCGACACCCTCCTATTCAGTGTGATTTCCCTGTTGAGCATTGGGTAGAGCTGTTTGAGGCTCGCGTGCGCTCGGTAGGCAACGTATTCGATGTGGTCCCCCCACGTAAGTTTCCGGTCCAGCCAGACACCAAGGTACCTGACTTTCTCTCGGAAACGTATTGGGCGTGCATGTAGTGTTATTGGTCTACAGTGTTGGTGTTTGCGCAGTAGTTTCGGTGTGCGTGTGAACAGAACTGCTTCGCACTTGTCGACGTTTACTTTAATACGCCATCGCTCCAACCAAGGCTCAGCTGTTCTGAGTGCTGTCTGTATTCGTGAATTGATGTTCGACGGTTTCCAGTCTTGCGCGAGGATGGCTGTGTCATCCGCGTAGACGGCTAACGTCGTGTTTTGTGTCGCTTGGAAGTCATTAATGTACAGGTTAAACAAGGCACCACCAGCTTGCACAGCGCCTTGTTTATTACGTGGACCCATGGCTTCGACGGGTCTGTGTCACACACGAACTCGACCATCAGCTCATATCAAATTAAATCACGGCTTACCTGACCATGCCACGGTTTTGCAGGCGTCTGGGGTCCAACCGATATACTGTATTTATGAGTCCAGGAGAGGCGCTGCAGGTGGTGTGTCATTACTAAAGGCACTCGCGTTGGTCGTCTGCTGCCATAGCCCATTAACGGCAAATTTCGACGCATTTTGCTAACGGATGCATTCGCCGTAGGTTCCTCGTTATGCGGTTATTTGACGCAGTGTTGCTTGTTTCTTAGCAAAGACAAGTCTACTAAAACGCCACTGCGCTCGGTCGTTAAGTAAAGGGCTGTCGGCCGCTGCGTTGTCCATGGTGAGAGGTAGTGCCTAAAATTTAATATTCTCTACATGCTCGTGACACTATGTTTCTCGGAAGATTGTATTCACTAACGATTTCCGAAATGGAATGTCCCATGTGCCTAGCTCCAATTATCATTCCGCATTGAAACTCTGTTAATTTCAATCGTACGACCATGATCACTTCGGAATGTTTTTCGCATGAATCACATGAATACAAATGCACTATCCTTTTATACCTTGTCTATGTGATATTACCGCCATCTGTATATATCGCTATCCCATGACGTTTGTCAGTGTACATGTCCCTTACACTTATATAGCTAGTATAGGAGGCATGTAATTACTTTTTATCGAGGTCTAAAGATGGCAACAATGCTTACCGACACCGGTAATCAACAGTGAAGTTTGTTTAAAAGCGAACTTGGCTAAGAAGTTCACCTTCTGTCAAGTACTTCAATAATTAATGGGAGCGAAAACTTACTTATTGTATGTTCCATACGATATTTGTTGGGGGTTGATAAACAGATAGGTAAATAACCTGATTTTTGCAAAGTCGATAGCTTCTTAGCTGCTTATAAAACCACGATGTAGACTACCGTTATAATAAAGTCTCCGTAGGAAATTGAATGCATTCACATGGAGGAGTAAACGCTGCAGAGTATGTTGTGGCTGTAGTTATTTTAGTATCTGAGCTGTTTGCGGCTGGGGTACGCCACCTCACGTGCTACCGTGCATAATGGCTACACCTGTCTTTCAGGCCTCCGACTTATACAATTTTTTACGCTGCTTTTTATACATTACAAACATAGCTACGGAATAGAAGGAACTGTCAAGGAGAAACTTTTTCACTTTATTTTCAAATTTTACCTTGCTGTCTGTTACACACATTACATCATTGGGTAAGAGGTCAAAAATTTTTGTTGTATTGTTGTGCACCCCTTTCTGTGCTAAAGACAACATTAACGTTGAGTAATGAATGCAATTTTTTCATCTAGTATTGTAATTATGTACCGCATTGTTCCTCCTGAACTGTAGTGGATTATTTACAACAAGAAAGTATACTATGAACTGTTGCCACACATGGGACTGCATCTAGGACCGTAGCACATAACTAATAATAGTAACTACGAATCTCTCACAGATGTGTATGAAACAGCTGTTCCATTTCTTTTGTAGGTTTTGCTGCTCCAATTGGGAAAACAGAGTAAAAACGACTGACTTGTGTCCTTCCATGTGTACAACAATGTATTGAAAAAAATTGTTCAAATGGCTCTGAGCACTAAGGGACTTAACATCTGAGGCCATCAGTCCCCTACAACTTAGAACTACTTAAACCTAACTAACCTAAGGACATCACACACATCCATGCCCAAGGCAGCATTCGAACCTGCGACCGTAGCGGTCGCGCGGTTCCGGACTGAAGCGCCTAGAACCACTTGGCCACTGAAGCCGGCAATGTATTGCAACCTGTTGTGTTACAAATAATGATGAAAAAGTCGATACTATACAGTTAACAACAATAGAAACGCAACACTGGTAGTAGTAGTAGTATGCTTTCGAAAGCCTTGAGGAAAGTGAAACAATTACACTGATTTAGAGATATAACTAAGTAATCATCATCCAGGTAATTATTCACAACAGAAATATTTTGGTCACACTTTTTGTGACAAAACTGAAGATCAATATTAGGCTGGCACCAAGGACCCGTGTTGAGTTGGCACACTGTTTTAACTTATGACGAATGTTCAACATTGGGTATATTCCAATAAAGACTAAAAAAGTATTACGCATTTTAATTCTGTGGTAGAACCATGATCTTCATAATACATATGATGTTGGTTTTCAGACTTAGGCAATATTTTGTTCAGCATTACATGTTATTCATTAGGCTGTAGTCTCTCAGAAATGTTATCATATATTTATGGAATCAAAATAAAAAATGCATGTTTAGACATAGTGTATCGAGAAACAATTTTAAATGAAACTGCTGCTACATGTAAGTAAATTAAGTTTGGTAGAAAATAAAAGCTGCTTCTGTACGACAAACACTACGAATAATAAGAAAACTGCCGAAAAGTAAAGAACTATTAGAATTCACTTGGAGTTCAGGTCTTTAAAAACCACCAAAATCAAATTTTTTAGCTCTATTAGAAGTCCTCTAAACTTTTAAATAGATGTAACATTGCAACTATTAGAATTTAAGAGCTAGGAACGTCCCATTCTGTATTTAGTAGCCAACTCAGTTAGCAATCCTTAATACAAAGGGTTAATCATTAATGTGGAAACAAGCGGAAGAAAAGTTCGTGCATCTCTGAAGATTCCATGAGCCAAGTGTGACATTTTAAATGCAGAATCTGCCCAGCAATTTGTATAGTTGACACGGGATGCGACGAATAATTGATGATGCAGACAGGTTGCATTTCAGAATACCCTTCTTGGGGTTGCAGGTGTCTACATCACACCAATGTTTATTTCATTAGCATACTGTAGCCAGAGTAATTGAAATCTATACGTTATGCAGCAGTGTAATTGCATCCATGTGCAACAGCAATGTTTAATTTTCTGTTGAGTATGACCAAATAGTATGTTTCACACAGCAGCTGCCTGACTACCTACAGCTGGAGGATTGGCTGTTCAGGTGGTACTACTTCAAAGACGAAGATCAGTTTGCGGTGTTTTTATCATACCTTTCTGGTAGAAAAGGCAAATTTATGAAGGTGAGCCGTATTTTAAGTGAAATAAGTATGAGAATTATGACATGCGTCAAAAATCGAGGACAGTAGAAGTTCCACGTTTGCTCTGACTCGCAATTGCTAGAGAAAGTAAAATGATTTAATCATTTTAAGTACTGTAACGTTTTGATTGAAATTTTCATGAACACACAAATTAATAATAAGATTGACCGGTTTCAATTGCTAACCAGTCCTCTTCAGTTGAAAAAGGAAGACATACGTGTATGTGTACATTTTCTTTGTGTTCTTTTTAGTTCTAATGATGACTGCTTAGCAGTTGAAACCGGTCAGTTTTGTTTCTAATTTTTCTATCAAGACAATTTCAATAAAAACATTTGTAAATATTATATCTCCATCTCCTTAGACAATTCCTAATTAAACTGCATCTCAGATGTGACGATTTATAAACATTGTCAACGCATTTGCCCACATAGGTGCGTCACAAAACTGTAGGTTACGTCTAGTGATGTGAAAAATCTCAAATGAGGTGTAATGGTTTTCTGTAAATTACAAGCTAAAAGTGTGTCATCATTATTTTTGACTTAATTGCTTCCACATATGATACAATACCGGTATGAAATTTTATTGCTTATCGTAATAACGGTAGCAGCAAAGCAGAGAAACGAAAGGTTCAAAATGATTGGAAAAGAACACAGGTATTTCCTGTTTTCAAGAAGGGTCGTCGAGCAGACGCCCAAAACTATAGGCCTATATCTCTGACACCAATCTGTTGTAGAATTTTAGAACATGTTTTTTGCTCGCGCATCATGTAATTTCTGGAAACCCAGAATCTACTCTGTAGGAATCAACATGGATTCCGGAAACACCGATCGTGTGAGACCCAACTCGTTTTATTTGTTCATGAGACCCAGAAAATATTAGATACAGGCTCCGAGGTTGACGCCATTTTCCTTGACTTCCGCAAGGCGTTCGATACAGTTCCGCACTGTCGCCTGATAAACAACGTAAGAGCCTACGGAATATCAGACCAGCTGTGTGGCTGGATTGAAGGGTTTTTAGCATGTTTTTAGCATGTTGTTCTCAATGGAGAGACGTCTACAGACGTTAAAGTAACCTCTGGCGTGCCACAGGGGAGTGTTATGGGACCATTGCTTTTCACAATATGTATAAATGATCTAGTAGATAATGTAGGCAGTTCCATGAGGCTTCTCGCGGATAATGCTGTAGTATACAGAGGAGTTGCAGCATTAGAAAATTGTAGCGAAATGCAGGAAGATCTGCAGCGGATAGGCACTTTGTGCAGGGAGTGGCAACTGACCCTTAATATAGACAGACGTAACGTATTGCGAATCCATAGAAAGAAGGATCCTTTATTGTAGGATTCTATGATAGGTAACAAACACTTGTAGCAGTTACTTCTGTAAAATATCTGGGAGCATGCGTACGGAACGATTTCAAGTGGAATGATCATATAAAATTAATTGTTGGTAAGGTGGGTGCCAGGTTGAGATTCATTGGGAGACTCCTTAGAAAATGTAGTCTATCAACAAAGGAAGTGGCTTACAAAACATTCGTTCGACCTATAATTGAGTATTGCTCATCAGTGTGGGATCCGTACCAGGTCGGGTTGACGGAGGAGATAGAGAAGATCTAAAGAAGAGCGGCGCGTTTCTTCACAGGGTTCTTTGGTAAGCGTGATAGCGTTACGGAGATGTTTAGCAAAACCAAGTGGCAGACACTGCAAGAGAGGCGCTCTGCATCGCGGTGTAGCTTGCTGTTCAGGTTTCGAGAGTGCACGTTTCTGGATGAGATATCGAATATATTGCTTCCCCTACTTATACCTCCCGAGGAGATAACGAATGTAAAATTAGAGAGATTCGAGCGCGCACGGAGGCTTTCCGGCAGTCGTTCTTCCCACGAACCATACGCGACTGGAACGTGAAAGGGAGGTCATGACAGTGGCACATGAAGTGCCCTCCGCCACACACCGTTGCGTGGCTTGCGGAGTGTAAATGTAGATGTAGATGTATATCAGTTGTTGCAAAACGTCTTTCGCTGTAACCTACAAAGCGTTGAATTTATTTAACGAAATTCTCACCACCTTCACTGTTTTCGTTTCATGCCTGAATATGTCGAAAATATTGTTAGAACAAATTTATGATCGTCTCCTCTTGAAATGTTAAAGCTGTATATCTTGCAGTAAATGTTTTGAGTACATAGCTCTTGTAATTTAGTTAACCATCTTAGAAGTCACTTACGTCGTTTATAGCCAGAGTTCGTATCAAGGTAAGTCAGTGTGAACTTCTTGGCATGTTTAATGCCCCGTCGACAGGCAAGTCATTAAGGACGGATTACGCTGGAGCAGACGGATTAAGATAGCCTAGCGTTATGACCGGACGTATTACTCAACTCATCATCTAGCGGCCAGGCTAATTTAAGTTCAAACATAAATTTTTACGCGTGTTACAAGTATCAGGCAGGGGTCGGAAGATGTATTTGGCTGTGAAAAAGGAAGATTACGCAGAATGTTCAGTTGCACCGCTTACTGTTAATAATTACTGGGCACGATTGAAGAGGGATACCAGTATATCGACATCGATTTCAGCAATGGCATATGTGAGCGCTCAAACCACCGTTAGACTCGCGTTCGCCTAGTTTCCAGCAGTACGAGAACTCAAGCTACGTTGCCAGATTGTTAAGTCTGCAGTGAGAGATCACAGCCATCACCACAAGGAAGCGCATGCTAAACTAAGAGACTAACGTACTATGTTACGCAGGTGTGTTCTAGGACTCGATAATCTGCTAAAAGAAGCAAATAAGGGAAAATAACGATCTTGCAGTGGAACATACCAGACAGCCTGAAAAGGGCGGGTAAGATTCTTTTCTGAACGGTGCTTTAAGATTACACTTTTACTCACCAATGTCTTCTAGCCAGGTTTTGCAGTTTGAAGTTGTACAGTCGTACATATTAAATGTAGTTCAGCAAATCATACAACACAGTGGGCGTTGTTTCAGATACAAATTCATTCACATGAGCCCAGTTAAATCACAGTAGAGTCCCAGGGGGATAAAAATGGGGACATATTTTCAAGACTTCGCAGCAACTTGCGCCAATATTTTATTTTACTTTTCAACATTATGGAGTTTGCGTAGCCTCTCCTGGCGCCTTCGTAAATGGAAGCTTGCAGAAACTTTCAGGTTTTGTGGCAAATGCGATCCTTTCAGCTGCCATGAGACGAAAAATATGAATAAAGTCAGAAATCATCTGATACTGGTTGAGAGCAGAGGCGCTCCATTTAGTTGTGATGAGATGGAAAAATAGTGAATGAAAGGCCGCGTGACCCGTCCAAGCCCAATATCTGAACATATTCGTGTTTTTGGGGGATGAGGTGAGGCGTGTTGTAATTAAAATCGTGCGTTAAGTCGATGCAAAGAAAATATATGTTACTCTTACTTCTACATATCTTTCACTTTTATTTTTATGAGTTCCCGTATCAGTAGGAATATTTTCTAGAGAAAATATCGTCCTGCACAAACAAAGCTATTAGCAGATGAAGTGTGTGATCATACTCATGTCAGATGAAATCAGCTGAGATAGTATAATTCCGAAATAATATTTCCTTGTAATTCCTGGCTACCTCGCGTTGATAGTAGCTATGACAGGAATGCGCTCGTCCCTGTATACATGAATTTGGTATGATATAAGTATTAAATTATTATGATATAAACATATCAGATGAACAGAAAACAGTTGCTTAATGTATCGCCGATAACATTGTTTCCGGGAGGACACGTATGGAATAAAAAATCTTTCTTTCTGAAGCGACGAAGGGTCGTTGACGGTATTTCACATTTTGATGGAATATTCTGGTTCCGCAAAAGGAAGGAAAATCTACTACGCAACTACTAAAAATGTTTACATTGATACTGGGTTCGAATCATCGTCTCCTTTATTATGAGACGATATGATGCATTCACTGATGCATTTTGTAACACTTTATGGTGTTCAGAATGTTTAACTGGAATTTTTATACATCTTTATTACGAAAGTCCTTCAACTTGAACCTACGTTTTGGTTGTGTGGGACGCGGGCCCAGATGTATCATGACACCAGCTTATTCCGCAATGCCTGGGCCCGGTCAGGCAAGCGCAACTTTGCTCGACAGTATTCTCTGGAGGGGGGAAAAGTTCCGTAGTGGTGGAAGACCTTCGAGATTCGGCTTTCCAAACTTCTCTCACGTCGATAGAGATAGAATTTTGCGGGTCTCTGGGGAGAGGAAGTTAGCGTTATTGTATTGACGGAGAGAAGAGAAGAGATCGTGCATAGAGAAGTCCCGGCTAATCTTAGCGCTGAAACAAATGGTAACTCGATTCGGAAACTGGAAACTCTCCGTGCGATATCTATACATCAATTCTTAACGTTGAACTCTGTTATTCGTGTGGATTTGTCCGCAGCTCGTGGTCTAGTGGCTATCGTTACTGCCTTTGGATCACGGGGCCCCGGGTTCGATTTCCGGTCGGCTTGGGGATTTTCTCTGGCCGGGGGCTGGGTGTTTGTGTTGTCCTCATCATTTCATTATCATTATTCGTGACAGTGAGGAGAATAGACTGTGTAAAAATTGGGGCTATGTACGGGGGCTGATGACCGCGAAGTTGAGCGCCCCACAAACCAAACATCATCATCGTGTCGATTTTTGCGTGTGCACAACATCTTTCTCTTACACTACAAAAGTTATCTCAAAGAATAATGACTTCCCACAGTTTCTTTAAGTTGTGCCCCACAGATTTTTTCTTTGTGCTTTTTCTCTTTCGTTCCAAGGACTGCCATTCCAAGAAACTGCCCATTCCTTTCAAATAATCTTCGAAGTCCTTTGCCGTTTCTGACACCATCACGTGTCACAGTGTCGACTAACCTCAAAACTTGATTTCTTCTCCCTAATATATAATTTCCTCCCAGTTTTTTCTTTGGTTTTCTGCATTGCTTGCTCAATGTAAATACTGAATAACATGGGAAATACACTCACCGAGATGGGTTAAAATCTCCGAAGACTGTATTCCAGTCGACATCGTCAAACGCTATAGGGGGCGATTCCTATTAACGTTAAAACACCCTCAAAGCGACGTAGATGACGTTGAGACAAGTAACTTAATATAAGACGCACATGGCCGCAGATGTCGGGAAATACCACGAAAGTGGATGACAGAGGTTGAACATGTGACGTCACCAGATGATGCATCTCGCCGCACGTGCAGCGGTTGAGCGTATCGGTCTCTCACATCAGATCATCCCAGTCAAAGTATTCACGTCGGGTTGGCTCCAAGCCTACGTGGATGACTTCAGCACGTGGGATGCAGGGTTCGCATCTTGGGTCTGGCAGGTAATATTTTTTCTTTGCGTTAGACAGTTATGTGTTTACACTGAGGTAAAATTTGTTATTTTATTTGCCGATCTCGTCGCCTCCGCTAGTTTATAGCCAAGTACAATGCAACAAATACTTATTGTATTGCGTCGCAAGTAAATGAGTATAAACTTCCGAAAGGCGTTGTTACCAGTAAGAGACCTATGTTTTCTTTGCTAAGGAAGTACAAACGAAAAGAGACACAAAATAAGACGGATTTTGCTTGCTTACAGAAAGGGCAATAATTTTGTATGCAAGTTCTACGTTTGCAAAAAGGTGTTCGAAATTTACGCCGTTTGGTTGAATGCAAGTATTGCATCAATCATCCCTCCCCGCATGCACGTTAACGTGTGAGATATGTCATCTGGTGATGCAAGTTCAATATTTACATTCACTTTTGGGGCATTTTCTGACTTTTGCGGTCCCACGTGGCTTATATTAAACTACTGTCTCAGCATCATCTGCGCCACTTCGGGGTTTTTAAATGTTAATAAGAATCACCATTTACATGTGGGATTTCTATCTTTTCTCTACGTTCTAAGATACGTCTTACTGTCTGTATTGCTTCGTTCGTTCCTACATTTCTCAGGAAAGTGAAACTGATCCCTCCCCCCTCCCTCGCTTTCCAATTTCGCTTCTACTGATCTTTCCATTCTTACGTAGATATTTCGTGTTGGTAGTTTGCAAGTATGACTTATTAATGGTGTCAGCGACTGCCTGATTTGTATTGTGGTTATTCCATACTACATGGAGTCACGGTGCATGTACATATACAAAATAAACATATTGATAGCCAGTTACTAATTCTATATTGAGTGTGCTTCACATGAGCATAACAGAACAACAAGAGAGATCCAGTTATCTTAGAGAACACTTCGACTGAAAATGAACCGACAAAGATAATATGATATTTTTTTATATCTAAGATCAATTAAAAAATACAAACTTACATTTCCGGTTTCAGCACTTGATTGCTATCATCACATGTAAATAATCTGCCAAGAGTTCCATCAAAAAATATAAATACTCCAGTGAAACATTCTGAATACCATGAAGTCCTACAAAATATGTCAACGAATACATCATATCGTCAAATAATAAAAGAGACAATGATTCGAACACAGTCTCAAAGTGAACATATTTATAAGTTACATAGTCGACTTTCCTTCCTTTTGTGGGACCAGAGCATTCCATCAAAATGTGAAATAGCATGAACGAACCTCTGTCGCTTCAGGAAGAAAGATTTTTCATTCCACATGCGCACCTGTTCTGTGGCTATATATTGTTTAGAGACTGTAATTGCCAACTAATCGCTAACTTTTTGTCATGCAAGAACGGAACTAAAAGCACTGACCTGAGTTCAGATGTAAGCACACAGATAATACCATGACTTAAATTTAATCGCAAAACCAGCGTAATAATTCATATTGCATACATGGACGTGAAAGTTAATTGTTTGCAAAGGAGTTTGCTTCGTGAATAGCTTTACTTTAGTCACTGTAATGCCAGATGTTACTGGTTTTAGAAATGGAAAAGTTCACAAATACTTGTTTTCTATTATAATAAGCTTTTATAAGAGGTTCGTAATGTTTCGTTCAGCGAAGAATGAGTAGTTTTACATTACACTGTTAAGTAATTTGCAAATGCGTTCATTTAAATAATGCTTTTATTCTTTCACTCTTAGTCATTATTCCTTAAATAGCTGTTCTACCAAGCAGCAAAGCTTCACTGCTGTTAAATGACAGTTTTAGATAATTCACCATTTTTTAAATCGCACTTAATTATCTTAGCTACCGAAATTAATTAAGCTCATTACTTTCAATATTTTATTATTGTTTCACTGGTGGTATTCTCGGAGTCAGTAACGGTGACAGGATAGGATCGTGTTAGGTAAATGATTGAGGTAAAGTCCATTTACAGTGTAACAGTCGCTGCACAAAACATTCTGTTATTCAGTTAAGGAAAACAACTACGCTGGCTATCCCTGTATAATCTAGAGATGAACTGGTCAGACCTGACTTCGCTGAGCTGCTGCTGGTGCGATGTAAGGCATTATTCGTCGACAATGTGTAGCAACAGGCACCTCTTTATCGTCGTTCCATATAAGAAGTTTGGCTCCACAGATCTCATCTTAAATATTGATTCTTCTTGATAACAATGTACTGTGCCCATTTACAACAATATAATATGCCTGACCTTCCAATAAATTCTTACAGTTTATTCCTTATACAAGGTTAGCCCAAATAGTAATGCACAGAATTTTTTTCTCAGCCGAAGACGATGCTATGAAAGCGAAAAGTATTATTTGAAGTCTCCTGAGTATGCTCGTCAAGTTTCCGTCACATCCAACAGATAGCGTAGCTGCAGCACAATTTCAAAATGGTATCTGTAGGTGATGGGCGTTACAAGCTATATGTCGTCATTGAATTTCTCACTGCAGAGAAAGAAACTGTGGGGAATATTTACAAACGCTTGTGCAAAGTCTATGGAGCATCTGCTGTCAGGCCGGCCGGTGTGGCCGAGCGGTTCTAGGCGCTTCAGTCTGGAACCGCGATGCTGCTACGGTCGCAGGTTCAAATCCTGCCTCGGGCATGGATGTGCGTGATGCCCTTAGGTTAGTTAGGTTAAGTAGTTCTAAGTCTAAGGGACTGATGACCTCAGATGTTAAGTCCCATAGTGTTCAGAGCCATCTGAACCATTTGCACCATCTGCTGTCAACAGAAGTACAGTTAGTCACTGGGAACGGAGGGTGAGGTAATCAGAAGCCGGTTCGGCGGAGCTCCACGATTTGCAGCGGTCGGGGAGACCATCCACGGCTGTCACACCTGACATGTTGCAGCGAGCTGTTGTCATTCGCGAGGACAGACGCATTACGACTTGGCAGTTGCCGCTGCATCTGTCAATTAGCAAACGAAGTTCACACAGTGAAGCACTAGCTCCGCCACCAGGACAAGGATTGGTACCGACTGGGAATACACGCCCTTGTTTCGCGCTGGAGGAAGGCCATGGAACGGGATGGATATTACGTAGAAAAATGGGGTGTGTAAATACAACACCATTCTTTGGTGTGTGTAATTCTCATTGTGTCCAATAAAGAATTGTTGAAGAAATAAATGCGGTGCCTTACATTCTGAGCAATCCTCGTATTTCAAAGCACCGCGTCAGCACTCGACCACTCACTCTGTCAAGAACTGCGGCACGACCCACGCTTACGTGCTCAGCTACAATACTGTTTACTTCAAATGTATTCTTTAGCTCGATTGAATACCAAACTTTATTGACTAGTCTAGCGGTTTTACTACATCATAATTACAATATTCTTTTTTAACTAGTTTGTTTGAATTAATTTTTGACATTTAATTATATGACAACATTCATAAAATAACAAAAGGTACGTATCACAGAAATTATATCACAGTTACATTATGGTTACAGAAAATTGAATTACTACGAGAAAAATTTATCGAGCACTGTGTTGTTGTGATACAAGTTGTTTGTTTAAAATTTCTTCAACTTTGTTCACGAAAATTTTTGGTAATGATTTGATACCAGTGACCACTCTTCTCTAATTGTTGACGCTTTGATTTTTTTTTCATTTTTTGTGTAGCGTTTGAATTAATAAATAAATTAAAAGCCCAGCGACTGTCCCTTTAATCTGTGGAGACGACAGGGTGGGGGGGTGGGGGGGGGGGAGGGAGAGTCAGGAACTTGTGACATCCTGCATTCACAACGAAAGTGGCCTACATAAGGAACTGGGAAGCGTCAGTTCATCCCTATCCCACTTCCGCCTCTCCCCTATGCAGCAATAGGGTGAATAACCTAAAACATGCACCGCAAACGTGGAGGAAATGGGAAGTGTTATTGATGTGCGGTTTTCACACAATGTATTGGTATTCAGGAGGTCATACTGTTAGCCAATCAACAGAGAAATGGTTCAAATGGCTCTGAGCACTATGGGACTTAACGTCTGAGGTCAGCAGTCCCCTAGAACTTAGAACTACTTAAACCTAACTAACGTAAGGACATCATATACATCGATGTCCAAGGCAGGATTCGAACCTGCGACAGTAGCGGTTGCGCGGTTCCAGACTATAACGCCTAGAACCGCTCGGCAACCCCGAACGGCCAACAGAGTGTAATGAAGTGCACTTTTTGAGCAAACATACACTTTTTCAATGAAATGATGCCCACAGACACTAACAGACTAAAAGTAGGGTAAATTAGAATGTAAATGGTGTTTCTTGGAGGATTCTAGGCGGAATCGTTTAGGAGACATCGTGCTTTCAAACGTTTCCACACCGAGAATTGTTTGTACTTTGCGTATTTCCTAGGTACTATGCTGCTACGTTTGCTTAGTGTGTTTGGGTTTTCCTTGTGTGAATTGCGATGGCTAGTCAGTCAGTGTGTGTGAATCCATGCAGCAGGTCGTGAGCGGACGATGGGGTGTACTATAGCAGAAGAAACTGACATGATCATGGTGTATGGAGAGTGTAGGAAGAATGCAGTTTATTGTTGTGTATACGGCAAGATATCCCAATAGAAGTAAACCATCTCGGCAATTATTTATCAGCCTCTTGACCCAGTTACGTGAAAGAGATAGGTCATTGCCTAGACAACGTAACAGCAGGAAACAAGTAACTACAGAAGTGGGGGAAATTAATGTTCTTGCTACTGTTGCTGTTGATCTGCACGTTAGCTCCCGCGCAATGGTACATGGACGTGGCTTGAGTCAGGCTAGCGTTCTACGCATTCTCCAGTGACACAGATTCCATCCGTGTCACACCTGTCCACATCAAGGGCTGAACGGAAACGGTTATGAGAATCGTGTTAACTTTTGTACAAGGGCGTTAAGATAGGATACTCAAGATGTATCATGCATCTTGTTTACTGATGAAGCCACGTTTACTAATAACGGCCACGTAAACCGCCGAAACGTGCAGTGTTCGTCTATTGACAGTCTCCGTTGACTTCGTCATGTGGAACGTCAGCATCAATTTAGCGTGTAGGATAGTGAACCGTCAGCTCATAAACCCGTTTTTCGTAGACGGAACATTGAACGCACACAAGAATCACAGCCTCGTAACAGACGGTGTTTCACGGATCCTAGAAGACGTTCCTCTGCAGACGATGGGTGCTACCAACACGAAGGCTGCCCAGCCTACAGTGCACGACGTACTACAGCTTGTCTTTATGAATTGTTTCCAAATCGTTGGATTGGGCACAGTGGACCTTTACCTTGGCCGGCACTTTTCAGGAGTCGACGCCTGTAGACTTTTCTCTGGAGGAAAGCTGAGCAACGCTCTCTACAAGGACATATCAGTTATCCTCGATGATATACAACGGCGTATTACTGCGTGTCTCCTGAAATTCTTGCAGATTTGCAGCAGTCGTTCCATACCAAACTGGAAATTTGTATTGTTAGTGCCAATGATCATTTTGAACACAACGAGAGATGGTCAGATAGCTCGTTGCCGATCAGAAACCACATAATTAGTGTATGCACTTGTGTTAGTCTTCAGTTTGTGGGTAAGTGTCGGTATGGCATAACTGTCGGTGTGTGAAATTTTCAAAATACGATATCCTACAACAAACACTACTTCCATTCTGATTTACCTTGCTTTTAGTTTGTTAATGCCAATAGGAATTATTCCATTTAATGAAGAGTATGTTTGCAAAATAAATAAATAATTAAAAAATATTATTAAAATCTGTTGACTCGCTACCAAAATGAACCCCTGTCTACCAATCCATTCTGCGAAAACCACAACTCAATAGCATTTTCCTCTTCCGCAGTACTTGCGACGCAAGTTTTAGGTGATTCACCATGTATACATATTTCAAGAACACCCAAATCATGAAAACCTGTTACCTTCAAACCTCCCCTTCCCCTGCTCTCACCCATCCGCCGCAATCCACATCTACATCTACATTTATACTCCGCAAGCCACGCAACAGTGTGTGGCGGAGGGCACTTCATGTGCCACTGTCATTACCTCCCTTTCACGTTCCAGTCGCGTATGGTTTGCGGGAAGAACGACTGCCGGAAAGCCTCCGTGCGCGCTCGAATCTCTCTAATTTTACATTCGTGATCTCCTCGGGAGGTATAAGTAGGGGGAAGCAATATATTCGATACCTCATCCAGAAACGTACACTCTCGAAACCTGAACAGCAAGCTACACCGCGATGCAGAGCGCCTCTCTTGCAGTGTCTGCCACTTGGCTTTGCTAAACATCTCCGTAACGCTATCACGCTATCATAGAATCCTACAATAAAGGATCCTTCTTTCTATAGATTAGCAATACGTTACGTCTGTCTATATTAAGGGTCAGTTTCCACTCCCTGCACAAAGTGCCTATCCGCTGCAGATCTTCCTGCATTTCGCTCCAATTTTGTAATTCTGCAACTGCTCTGTATACTACAGCATTATCTGGGAGAAGCCTCATGGAACTGCCTCCATATCTACTAGATCATTTATATATATTGTGAAAAGCAATGGTCCCATAACACTCCCCTGTGTCCGCCCCAGTAGCTGAGTGGTCAGCGTGACGGATTGCCGTCCTCCGGGCCCGGGTTCGATTCCCGGCTGGGTCGGAGATTTTCTCCGCTCAGGGACTGGGTGTCGTGTTGTGTTCATCATCATTTCATCCCCATCCGGCGTGCAGGTCGCCCAATGTGGCGCCGAATGTAATAAGACCTGCGCCAAGGCGGCCGGACCTGCCCCGCGAGGGGCCTCCCGGCCAATGACGCCAAACGCTCATCATCATCACTCCCCTGTGGCACGCCAGAGGTTACTTTAACGTCTGTAGACGTCTCTCCATTGAGAACAACATGCTGTGTTCTGTTTGCTAAAAACTCTTCAATCCAGCCACACAGCTGCTCTCATATTCCGTAGGCTCTTACTTTGTTTATCAGGCGACAGTGCGGAACTGTATTGTACGCCTTCCGGAAGCCAAGGAAAATGACATCTACCTTGGAGCCTAATATTTTCTGGGTCTCATGAACAAATAAAACGAGTTGGGTCTCACACGATCGGTATTTCCGGAATCCATGTTGTTTCCTAGAGAGTAGATTCTGGGTTTCCAGAAATGACATGATACTCGAGCAAAAAACATGTTCTAAAATTCTACAACAGATCGATGTCAGAGATATAGGCGTATAGTTTTCCGCATCTGCTTTGCAACACTTCTTGAAAACTGGAACTACCTGTGCTCTTTTCCAATCATTTGGAACCGTCCGTTCCTCTAGAGACTTGCGGTACACGGCTGTTAGAAGGGGGCAAGTTCTTTCGCGAACGCTGTGGAGAATTGAATTGGTATCCCATCAGGTCCAGTCAACTTTCCTCTCTTGAGAGACTGCAGTTGCCTTTCTATTCCTTGGGCACTTATTTCGATGTCAGCCATGTTTTATTTCGTGCCAGGATTTAGAGAAGGAACTGCAGTGCGGTCTTCCTCTGTGAAACAGCTTTGGAAAAAGGTGTTTAGTATTTCAGCTTTACGTGTGTGATCCTCTGTTTCAATGCCATTATCATCCCACTTGTTGCCTCACTGCTCCATACACACCCTAGCAGCAGATATTATATTTAACCGATGCAGAATGGGTTTCCGGTACGGTAGTGGTGTGTAATGCAACCCTCCCTCAGCTTCGATCCGATCCGCTAGGTGGCAGCAGGCAGTCGGCCCTCGAGCGTTTACGGCGCCAAGCGCCCTAGAGCGCGCGATATCGATAGTTTGTGGCACGGCGGGCGGCAGGTGCGTGGGTCAACAAAGGCGAGGGGGCGAGCAGGCGAGCAGGCGAGCAGGCGCTTCATCGCCGGTGCTCCAGCCTGGAGAGGCAGACAGCCAATAAAGCCCAGCGCGGCTCTGCTCGGCTCTTCCCTCCTGCCCCTGGCTACGCCGCTACCCGCCGCCCCGTTGTGCCGACGTAAGGAGGGAGCGCGGCGCGCAAACTCGATTTGCCGCCCGACTGCGCCAGCCGCTGATAGCCGGCGCCACGCCATCAAATAGTCATGCCGGCTGACTGGCCGCATGCCTCCCGAAGCGACCGGCGCCTTGCACTTTGCGAGGCCAAGTGCAGACGTGACGAGGACTACGTTGCACGTCCAGAGTCGGTACGTCGAACACTCCGCTCGTTTCCTTGCACCAGGAGCGTACCAGACATGGGAGAGTTGGAGGTTGCTGTTAGTCGCTCTGGTTACGGTAGTTTCGCAGTGAACGACGAAATAGTCTGCAGATTTCAAAAAATTGGAACGGGATAAACTTGCTACTAGTCAACATGTTCCGAAGTTACGGTACGATACTACACTACTGGCCATTAAAATTGCTACATCAAGAAGAAATGCAGATGATAAACGGGTATGTACTGGACAAATATATTATACTAGAACTGACATATGATTACATTTTCACGCAATTTAGGTACATAGATCCTGAGAAATCAGTACCCAGAACAATCACCTCTGGCAGTAATAACGGCCTTGATACGCATGGGCATTGAGTCAAATAGAGCTTGGATGGCGTGTACAGGTACAGCTGACCATGTAGCTTTAACACGATACCACAGTTCATCACGAGTAGTGACGCGTATTGTCACGAGCCAGAAGCGCGGCCACCATTGACCAGACGTTTTCAATTGGAGAATGTGCTGGCCAGGGCAGCAGTCGAACATCTTCTGTATCCAGAAAGGCGTGTACAGGACCTGCAACATGCGGTCGTGCATTATCCTGCTAAAATGTAGGGTCTCGCAGGGATCGAATGAAGGGTAAATCCACAGGTCGTAACACATCTGAAATGTAACGTCCATTGTTCAAACTGCCGTCAATGCAAACAAGAAGTGACCGAGACGTGTAACCAATGGCACCACATACCATCACGCTGGGTGATACGCCAGTATGGCGATGACGAATACACGCTTCCAATGTGCGTTCACCGCGATGTCGGCAAACACGGATGCGACCATCATGATGCTGTACACAGAACCTGGATTCATCCGAGAAAATGACGTTTTGCCATTCGTGGACCCAGGTTCGTCGTTGAGTACACCATCGCAGGCGCTCCTGTGATGAAGCGTCAAGGGTGACCGCAGCCATAGTCTCTGAGCTGATAGTCCATGCTGCTGCAAACGTCGTCGAACTGTTCGTGCAGATGGTTGTTGTCTTTCAAACGTCCCCAACCGTTGGCTCAGGGATCGAGACGTGGCTGCACGATCCGTTACAGCCATGCGGATAAGATGCCTGTCATCCCGACTGCTAGTGATACGCGGCCGTTGGGATCCAGCACGGCGTTCCGTATTACCTTCCCAACCCACCGATTCCATATTCTGCTAACTGTCATTGGATCTCGAACAACACGAGCAGCAATGTCGCGATACAATAAACCACCATCGCTATAGGCTTTATGAAAGTCGGAAACGTGATGGTACGCATTTCTACTCCTTACACGAGGCATCACAACAACGTTTCAGCTGGCAACGCCGGTCAACTGCTGTTTGTGAATCAGAAATCGGCTGAAAACTTTCCTCATGTCAGCATGTTGTAGGTGTCGCCACCGGCGCTAACCTTGTGTGAATGCTCTGAAAAGCTAATCATTTCCATATCACAGCATCTTCTTCCTGTCGGTTAAATTTCACGTCTTTAGCACGTCATCTTCGTGGTGTAGAAATTTTAATGTCCAGTAGTGTATATTGCAGTGCCTATGTTATTCCGATTACGACGCACGTTCCTTTGGACTTGCATGCCCAAAGGAACAGGCACTGCGGCTACCATAGCCGTTACGAAACACATCAAATGTATTCGCAATTGCGAATAAGGACTAACATCAGCTGTAGAATGGAATGACGACGGTGAAAATTTATGCAGGACAGGGACTCGAAACCGGATTTACCGCTTATCACGAGGGGTCGCCTGACCATTTGGCTATCCGTGCACGACTCACGGACAGACCCAAACCTTCAAATGTCGTCGACTATTCAACCATACGTCCACGACCTGTGTACGTATTAAATTGGGGTGCTAGAAACGACAGACAGGCTTCGTCCTGCGTAGCTCTCAGTGGTTCACGTCCCCATAACAGGCCACAGCAGTACATCCACCCCACCGCCGCCCCACACCAGACACAGAGTTATTGTGCGGTTCGGCCCTCAGTGCACACCCCTCCCCCCTCCCCCCTCCCCCCTCCCCTCTCCCCCCCCCCCCCCCCATCTCCCGGCAACGTCTCATACCACACAAGTGTAAGCCCAAATGTTTGTGTGGTAGAGTAATTACGGTGTACACGCACGTGGAGACAGTGTTTGCGCAGCAATCGCCAACATAGTGTAAATGAAGCTGAATAAGGGGAATCAGCCCGCATTCGCCGTACCCCCTAGGTTTGTTTCATAGTCAGTCCATACTACTTTCATAATGAGTATATAGATGGTGAGAGCCTGTTATAGCACGTTAGTACTTTTTAGCGTTTACAATATCTAGGTACCGTAGTCTCCAGACAGGTAAAGCTCAGCATATAGGTTTCATCACTCGTCACATTGCATCTATGCTGTGTTATGAACGTCTTACTATGTGTAAATTCCTGACTTCCAGATATGAATAAGGGTAAATTAATATGTAGTTTATTGGTCATTTTTTTCTCTTTTTTCCCTTTTTTTCTCTTTTTGTGGGGCGTGGCCTGCCATACTTTATAGTATATACAGTATGCATAGCATGTATAATATGTACAGTAAGTGTATGCGAAAGTGTTCTTTGCATGGGTATTTGATTAGCAGTAGTAGTAAAGTTGTACTGTAGTAGTAATGAGTGGTTATACGGTGGGACTGTCTATGCACTGCTGGGACAGCACTATCTAGTGGCCGGTTGTGAACCACTAGACTCGCAGCAGGCAAACCGGTGCGGAAGAGGGCAGTGTGATGCCAACTGTTGTTAGTCGAGCTGCGGTCATTTGTCAATTACTTTTATCTATCTGATGGAATAGAATGACCATGAGAGCAGTTGTTTTCTAATATTTATTTCTGCGACAATGATTTTATATCAGCTGGCCTGCTTCATGTATCGTTATATCCAAGTGATTTATACATGTTAAGCTACACTCAGGTATGTGGTACTGTACTGATAGTAATGTATATAGTGTAACTCACGTAAGGCCGGCCGATGTGACCGTGCGGTTAAAGGCGCTTCAGTCTGGAAACGCGTGACCGCTCCAGTCGCAGGTTCGAATCCTGCCTCGGGCATGGATATGTGTGATGTCCTTAGGTTAGTTAGGTTTAAGTAGTTCTAGGGGACTGATGACCACAGATGTTAAGCCCCATAGTGCTCAGAGCCGTTTGAACCATTTGAACCAACTCACGTAAGCCCTCCCTCAAACCTGTCATGTTATATCTTCACAGATTCGATGATGGCACCTTTAGTGTGTTGGAACCGGTCATCTAGTAAACAGTGTTTAAGCGATCTTGGCTTTTGAATTATTTCTAGATGGAAAACCGCCTTAAATACCATCCCCAGGCTGGCCGGCACACCGGGTAGATACATGCCGGGGATCGGCACGCCTTCCCGCTCGGGAAGCAGCGCGTTAGACCGCGCGGCTAGCTGGGGGACTTCTACGACCTGCACTCGTACATCCATTATGTGTATTCTCGTACAGGTCAGTACACTTGCCCAGTTTTGGCAGATCAACACGTTATTACAGGGCCTGTGTTATTCTGATTACGATCCAAAGTTCTTTTGGACATCCATGCATGTTTAAAGGAACTTAGAAACTGCCAATACCGGGCAAACGACTTTCAAGTGCGTCTGACCTGTACGGGAATATACATACATCTTGCAGTATAGGTCGTCGACACATGGTTCAAAATTGCTCTGAGCACTATGGGACTTATCTTCTGAGGTCATCAGTCCCATAGAACTCAGAACTACTTAAACCTAACTAACCTAAGGACATCACACACATCCATGCCCGAGGCAGGATTCGAACCTGCGACCGTAGCGGTCACGCGGTTCCAGACTATAGCACCTAGAACCGCTCGGCCACTCCGGCCGGCATAGACACATGGTTAATGACACACGGAGGTTTGGGTCTGGCCGTGAGTCGCGCACGGGTAACCAAATGGTGAGGCTACTAGTAGTGATAAGCGGGAAATCCGGGTTCCACTCCCGATCCGGCACAGACTTTCACTGACGTCATTCAATTCTGCAGCTGATAGTAGTCCTCATTCGCAATTGCGAGTTCATTTGATGTGTTCCGATGTTTTTCAAACTGGTATTAAGTAAAGTAATGTAATGTATGAAGACTGGGAGACCCCGACAGACGATTTCAGTCACTTACTTGAAAATGGTTTCCCTATCCTTTACGCAAGGAGGCACCTCTCCTTCGCGAAGTATGCCAGCTGTAATGATAGCGTACTCCTCTCGTAGAGCACCAAGGGGACCGCCAAGCTTAACCCCATCCAGCGGACGGAACACCACCATCAACACTATCGCATGCTCTCACTTCATGAAACACGGTGGAGAGGTTTGGAATTTAATCCAGGACATTGGCGCAAAGACTGGTTATCACGTACTTTGCACCGCCATCCTTTTGATGTCATCTGCCTTAAAGGCAGAGGGAAAATTGAAGGCTGTATATTCTGGTTTATTTGATCGCTTCATATTTCTTCTAAACGATCGACGTTTCGACCTTCCTGCTTCCGGATCTTGCAGTGTTCACGGTTGGTTGAAAACTTGAAGCATTCACATGCGTATGAACTTTCTGCTCTTACAGCTGAGCTATGATGATTTTTTGGATTGTTCAGTCAGTCGTGGACACCACAAAGCCCAGATGAAGATACCAGCACAGGAGTCGAAACATCAATCGTTTAAACGAAATATGCCGCGGCCTAACAATACAGAAGATTTTAACTTTAGTGACAATGGCCAAGAATTCCTGCAGAAGGTGAACTGTGAACAGCGTCCGTTGCACCTTGACGGTCACCTATCTGCTGGCAGCGGCGACGGCGCTGAAGTTCTGTGATGTGTCGGGAATCGGTGTACCCACCTAGACATTGCTGTCGACACAAACTGAGACTGAATGCATGTGTGTGACTGTTGGATGGAACAGGATCTAAATTCCTTGGAGGGGCGAGAGGAGGATGGGCAGGGAGTTGATGGCCTTCCCTACCCCTAGCCTTACACGTCTTTGTCATGCACTCCTACAAATTTTATCTTTGCGGTTTTTGTATTGTGGAATATGTTTGTTTAAATCCTAACGCTCAAATTCGGCAATGTGAGATTGTAAAGAGTCCTGAATTGGAGTCTAACGCATATCTTCGACCTCTGTTTCGTCAGATGTGGGGACAGGTGAAGAAAGCAAGATTTGATTTTAACGTCCCGTCGTGGACCATGTCGTTAGAGATAATTCGGAAGTCCTTTTTAGGGGAAAATAGCGAATGAAATTGGCCATGCACTTTGCAAAAAATTGTCGTGGTATTTCTCTGAAACGGTGTAGGTAAACAGGCGAAAAAGTCTGCAAAATTAGCAGTTACAATTACTACGTAACATACCAATTAGAATTTTTAATTAAGCTCTTTATACTCTCAATTTACAAGTAGATTAACTCAAATATGAGGCCAGTCCTAATATTTTAATTAGGTATCAACATGGAAAGAACCGTTTTTGTGGCCACAGTGCAGACTTACAGGAATTTACTTATTGTCTAGTTAATATCTAATATGGCAAAGGTTGAAGAAATAAAGGACCAACAAAGTGAGCTTAACGTCCTCTAGCCTTAGACGATGCACCTAGGAGCAATCTTACAACCTGAAGAGATTCATTGCTATGTTACTCTGCCAGGGCACACTCTGGGATGCACGAGGCCACCCTGATCCTGAAAATAGTACCATCTGATCCTCATTACAGTATGGTCGTCATGGAAGGCGAAATATTTCTTGCGTTGCAAAAAATCGCCCCCATATGTATCACATTTCAGACACAGAATTGATTCATTAAGTTGTCCTCCCCAGATTTTATAAAAGACCACAAAGCTTTTCAAATCTTTATTACACTACAACTACTTTACACAGTACTTTGAGATTTTAAAATTACGGTCAGATGCTATATATCACTTTAAAATTTTTGTCAGTCAGTTATTGACATACTGTTGCAGAGCAAGAAAAATATCACCATTGTAGTGGTTAACTATAATAATGGTCGATATTAAATGTTCAAAAATAAAGAACAGGAAATAATAAGGACAAAGGGCCAGTGTGCACTCTAGCCAAGCTTGCATTTCCTATGTTTTGTTTCGCAACGAAATTACTTAAATACTTCTGTTAGCAACTCTATAAAAGAAATCCCAACCACAGTGGCGTGAGCTCCAATTTCGGGAGCCTTTGTACCGGTACTAGCCAATCCATGACTCACTGTGATGCTCTTCAGTGCAGTATCATAGTAAAAAGGCCGAATCAATTTGTTATAACCAAACGTTTATGAAAGAATAAATAATCACTTCGTATACGAACTTCTCCGCTCTTCGTACTACTTCATTTAGCTGGTTTTAAGAATTAGAGGAGGTAACTGCTGATACGATATTTGTCTGGTGTCTGGTAAATCGAGAAGAGTAACATGAGGCAGCGTCGATGCAATACAGTTAATATTACATCACTACCAGCAAGTGACTGGCGCAGCGGCGGTTTTACAGATACCCAAGTCTTGTCAGAGTTCGGTAAGTGGACGAGAAACTCACAAATTGAACTCATGTTCTTGTACGGAGGTTTGAGCCGTTTCCCAATCGAATGCTAGTCCAGTTTTTCGCCACTGCGCATCTTTGCTCTATATAGGGAGACACGATAAGTTAAGACTTAGGGGGTGATGCCTGGTGACAGGGGAGAAGGCGATGGGAATCTCATCTGAACAGTCTGCATATATAAATCAAGATATCAGCTTTCCACATCGTTGGTCCTGGATGCAACATCTCAGTTTTGAAAATTCTTACAGTACACTTGTGATGTCACTGAGATTCCCGCCCCTATAATATCAACTAAACGCTCCAGTTTTTTGATAGCACAACACAGGTACCATCACATTCCGTGCAGGACGTGTTTATTTGAAATTATTAGGCTTTAAATAATTAGAATACCGCTCTGTACGAATTGAGCTATTTTTGATAGTACAAAACAGCCTTGAACTACAGTCCTAAATGAAAAAATACCCTCTATCCTTTGCAATTTTTGCAACTGAATCTACAAATATGAGTCATAGCGTTTCGTGGACATCTGTCAACAAGGTAATTATTTTGTGCATATGATGCAGACTCTTGTTATGGCTTCGGCCGCAGTCAGGTTGGTCAGCATGGGATACCTACACTTTACATGCTTCGTTTCCACAAATTATGTGAACATTTTATACTTGACTGCTATTTTATTAAGCATGTTTAGAATCATTTTTTTATTCTGTTGGTATAGCCATCATTTTGTTGAAGTTGTCTCTTAAAAGAGCATGGCGCCTTTCTTTTCTTTTGTAGCACCAAGAATACAGACTGGCCATCCGTCTTCTATACGCCGACATAGCATTTATACTTTACCATGATTGATTTCAAGGTGGTTGTATGATCAACATATTATCTAGTAATAACTGTGATTTGATCCTCGTTGTTGGCATAGTAATGCTGCTAGCTGTACTGTTATTATGTATCCGAAGCTTCCTTCACAAGTACAAGATTAAAGACGCGCTCCATACGCAACATATTCAAGATACCGATGTGGGAATATTTGTCATTAGCAAAAATATCTAGATTCTTGAAATTGACTGCGGCAGAAATTTAGTACAGCACATAAAATAAACAAAAAACTGACAGTTGCAGGTAACCATGACATAAAGAATTTCACTGTTTAGCGTTGATGTTACTGGATCACAATAGCTCACACTTGTTTGTCAACTAGGACAAATGTCCCGACATCTAAGGTGTTAGGTGGGACTCCACAGTGTGTCAAAGGCCCAGCGGGGGAAGCCCCGGGGCCACGCGGTCTGCCGCCATCTTGGCGCTGCGGTGAGCGGGTATTAGCGCCGGATCCACGGCCAATTGGCCGCCATTAATATTGGACGCCGGCCATTACCGCTGGCCGAGCCCCGTACGTGCCCACCCACGCCGCTTACATACTGCGAGCCCAGGTGGGCAGCACACGGCTTCCAGCACGAGACAACACCTGTTTTCAGACTTGTAGGTAGCCGCATAGCCGTAGCTCTCTGTCTGCTCTTTACCTGCATTTCCGCACTGTCGTCTAACAGTTTTCGCCTTTGGAAATGATTCCTACGGGATCAGAAGGCGTGTCTCACGAGCACCCTATTCCGTGAACTTCACTGTAGCAATATATAACAAGAACGTAATATTTAGATATATATTTGCCTACATTTTGGTGCTTGACATGTACTTGTGTTGCATATACTGACCTAAAAAGAAATAATTATTCTTCCCACCTATACACTGTTTATTTGTAACTTTTCTGGAATACCTCCATTGTTGAAGGACTACATTTTCTAAGGACATACCCAATGAATCTCAACCAGGCACCCGCCTTACCAACAATAAATTTTATACGATCATTCCACTTCAAATCGTTCCGTACGTATACTTCCAGATATTTGACAGAAGTAACTTCTACCAGTCTTTGTTCCGCTGTCATACAGGGCGTTTCAAAAATGACCGGTATATTTGAAACGGCAATAAAAACTAAACGAGCAGCGATAGAAATACACCGTTTGTTGCAATATGCTTGGGACAACAGTACATTTTCAGGCAGACAAACTTTCGAAATTACAGTAGTTACAATTTTCAACAACAGATGGCGCTGCGGTCTGGGAAACTCTATAGTACGATATTTTCCACATATCCACCATGCGTAGCAATAATATGGCGTAGTCTCTGAATGAAATTACCCGAAACCTTTGACAACGTGTCTGGCGGAATGGCTTCACATGCAGATGAGATGTACTGCTTCAGCTGTTCAATTGTTTCTGGATTCTGGCGGTACACCTGGTCTTTCAAGTGTCCCCACAGAAAGAAGTCACAGGGGTTCATGTCTGGCGAATAGAGAGGCCAATCCACGCCGCCTCCTTATGTTTCGGATAGCCCAAAGCAATCACACGATCATCGAAATATTCATTCAGGAAATTAAAGACGTCGGCCGTGCGATGTGGCCGGGCACCATCTTGCATAAACCACGAGGTGTTCGCAGTGTCGTCTAAGGCAGTTTGTACCGCCACAAATTCACGAAGAATGTCCAGATAGCGTGATGCAGTAATCGTTTCGGATCTGAAAAATGGGCCAATGATTCCTTTGGAAGAAATGGCGGTCCAGACCAGTACTTTTTGAGGATGCAGGGACGATGGGACTGCAACATGGGGCTTTTCGGTTCCCCATATGCGCCAGTTCTGTTTATTGACGAAGCCGTCCAGGTAAAAATATGCTTCGTCAGTAAACCAAATGCTGCCCACATGCATATCGCCGTCATCAATCTTGTGCACTATATCGTTAGCGAATGTCTCTCGTGCAGCAATGGTAGCGGCGCTGAGGGGTTGCCGCGTTTGAAATTTGTATGGATGGAGGTGTAAACTCTGGCGCAAGAGACGATACGTGGACGTTGGCGTCATTTGGACCGCAGCTGCAACACGGCGAACGGAAACCCGAGGCCGCTGTTGGATCACCTGCTGCACTAGCTGCGCGTTGCCCTCTGTGGTTGCCGTATGCGGCCGCCCTACCTTTCCAGCACGTTCATCCGTCACGTTCCCAGTCTGTTGAAATTTTTCAAACAGATCCTTTATTGTATCGCTTTTCGGTCCTTTGGTTACATTAAACCTCCGTTGAAAACTTCGTCTTGTTGCAACAACACTGTGTTCTAGGTGGTGGAATTCCAATACCAGAAAAATCCTCTGTTCTAAGGAATAAACCATGTTGTCCACAGCACACTTGCACGTTGTGAACAGCACACGCTTACAGCAGAAAGACGACATACAGAATGGCGCACCCACAGACTGCGTTGTCTTCTATATCTTTCACATCACTTGCAGCGCCATCTGTTGTTGAAAATTGTAACTACTGTAATTTCAAAAGTTTGTCCGCCTGAAAATGTACTGTTGTCCCAAGCATATTGCAACAAACGGTGTATTTCTATCGCTGCTCGTTTAGTTTTTATTGCCGTTTCAAATATACCGGTCATTTTTGAAACACCCTGTATAATCATACAATAAAGGATCCTTCTTTCTAAGTGCAGCAGCTTGTAAAACGTCTGCACGTAAATGGAATTCGTCACGATCGAAAACACACACAACACTGTCGTAATGTTCTACAATTTTACTGTTTATCTTACAAACCGATTTTTGGTTGTTACACCAACATTGGGTGCAAAACACTTTTGTGTTTCTGACGTAACGAGAGGAGTAAGAGCATAGACGGGAGCGGCGTGGGGCCAGGTGGCGTTTAGTCCCGAGGGATCGGCCCCGCGCAACTTTTCACTCTGGCCCTAACAGAAGCAACAAGTGTCCCCGCGCCCCAGCGAGGCTGCCGAGCGCTGGCTACTGGCTACACGGCGCAAGTTGGCGCCGCAAGTTGCCGCTCCTCAGATTACTGCCGACTTACTGCGCGCACGGGAAACCGAGGGGCGTGGCTCGCCAACCCAACAAAACACCTGCCCGGCCGGGCACTCGCAGAAATTGCCTCGTCGCGGATGTAGTTGTCATTCGCCTTACGGCACTTTCACGTCAGGTGGTGGTCACGTCTTAATGTACGGCCACATGAGTGTTGCTAATACGTGGCACATTAGAAAAGCCAGCAGCAACTTCCAGTTGCAGAATTCACACAGCACAGCGTTCCGTATTACACAGCAAACTGGGCAGGTAGAATGAGGCAGAGGTCTGTTCTGTAAGACTTTCGAAGCTACCGGCAATCCAGATCCAAAACAGTTACGTAAAATCCGTTATCGGCAACGTGAGAAAAAAAATCAAACAACGAGTACCGCCTTCTTGAAACAGGTCTTTGTACCATTCAATTTATTGTCACCGTATTTTACTAAGCATCATTCTCCGTAAATTTTACGAATCATAACAAACACTAACCTTTTAAATGCATTCAGTATTCACAATAATGGTATGGTAGGTGCAGACAGTTTACGAATCTGAATGAAGAATGACTGAATAATTAATTTACTTGCGCATTGTTTTTTCTTTGTTTTGGCGATACTGAATCTCACCCGTTGTTTTTCTGCCGTCCAGATCGACATAAGGTTCCATCACGTTTCCCTGGGATTCGGTAACTCAATAATAAAAAAAGAGACAACAGGGGGAAACCACAGACCAAGAAAACAAACAGATACATCTGGTATGATATTGCGTATATTGTTTCAAGGCAACAGGATTGATTACGATATATGTCTCTCAGACAGTTACAGGCAGCAGTGAAGTGTGCTATGTTGGCATTCGGAAGTGACTTTGTATTAATACAGTTGCTACTGTTTACTGTACAATCACGGTCGGCAGTGTCGACAATGAATATAGGATGTGAGAGGTTATTCGTAGCACGTGAGTAATTATACTATTCATACGCGTAACTTTTCTTTCTTGCCTCGGTATCATGAGTCGATCTGCACCTACACATAATCAGAATTTTGTGTCATTGGGTACCAATGGAAGGAATACATCCCACTTTAATCTACTCTCAAAATATCAATCTGAAAAGGTTAATCTAACGAAGAAATCGATATTAACTGCGAATTACGCCACTATTTTCTAAGATTTTTTTAAAAAATTTGTCAGTGTTTCAATTCCAATCACCTCAGGCGCTTTAGATATATTTATTTGACTCCACACTCGGTTTTGCGAACTTACTCCATTGTCGAGTGAATAACACGCCATGCCGGCGTTAGCTAAACTCATAATGTGAATCTTCTTAATACTGCCGCATATTACCAATCTAAAATGGAAACAAATAGAAAATTAACTGCATTTTGGTTCACACAAGTGTTGTACGTAACACTTTTTTTATTTACGCTGTGTTGCCTCTCTAGTTTGTCCGCTTGATAACTGCAGCAGTTTCACAAAATGGACACGTAGAATGGTCGGCAATGTTGACCAAGAAGTCCCCTAGGGGCGCATGGCTTATTCGGGAAAATTTTCTTTATTCGTACCAATCAGACCTTTTTAATTTTGCTAGCTAAGTGTAACTGTCTCGTGCTGATGACAGACCAGTGAGTAAATGGTGTGGCGTCGTGTTTTTGTGACGACGACGGGAAGAAGTGACACAAGATGTGTAGGATTAAATCATATATGTTGGCGGCGAGTCGGTAGATAAGCAAGTATATTTTTTGGAAGGAATGACAGTATGCTGTCGGAGTATGTGACTGACTGATTTGTTACCTCTCTATTTTCATTTGATGCAATCTTAGTAGAATGAGTTAAACGTGAACCTGCTGTCGTCCTCCACTGCCCTTCAACAGTACTATATGGGAAATAGAGATAAAAATAAAGTAGATTGTATTTCGCCAACGGAGAGTAAATAAACAGTAAGCTACTTTTACTGACCGCAAGATGCAAGTGACACGTAGTGCTTTTTCATACAAGAAAGAATCTGAAGCTGAAGACGTTGCGTAGCTCCCATTTTTCCCCCACTCCTTGTGTGAGTACGCCAGATTCTAGGTGAAAAGGTTGTAACATTTATGGCATTATCTGTTACGTTATAACTTTTTAACTAAAATAGTTTTGGAAATCTTCATAATAAAATTCTATTTTTACAGCACTATAAAATACAGCAACCGGATTTTATTATCAAGTCTTCCATTTGAAACTTCCTTGCAGATTAAAACTGTGTGCCGGACCGAGACACAAACTCGTGACCATTGCCTTTCGCGGGCAAGTGCTCTACCAACTGAGCTATCAAGTACGACTCACGACCGTTCTCACAGCTTCAATTCTGCCAGTACCTCGTCTCCTACCTTCCAAAGCTGTGAGGACGGGTCGTGAGTCGTGCTTGGGTAGCTTAGTTGGTAGAGCACTTGCCTGCGAAAGGCAATGGTCCCGAGTTCGAGTCTCGGTCCGGCACACAGTTTTAATCTGCCAGGAAGTTTCATATTAGCACACACACCGCTGCAGAGTGAAAATCTCATTCTGGAAGTCTTCCATTTATTTCACTGCCTCGGTTTGCCAACACCAGCCATTAGAGCTACCATGAATAAACAGCTTTTTAGTAATTTGAAAAGTTGCGAAGGAAATGAAATATGTCGGTATTGAGGGTGCTAACGATGGCGAGTCATCTTCATGTGCCATGGCTTCAAATGGCTTCAAATGGCTCTCAGCACTATGGGACTTACCATCTGAGGTCATCAGTCCCCTAGAACTTAAAACTACTTAAACCTAACTAACCTAAGGACATCACACACATCCATGCCTGATGCAGGATTCGAACCTGCGACCTTAGCGGTCGCGCGGTTCCAGACTGTAGCGCCTAGAACCTTGCGGCCACTCTGGCCGGCCATGTGCCATGAACCACTGAAAATTGTAATCTCTTGGACATGTACCTGTACACAGGGGACTATCAATAAAATCTGTGAACTTTAGCATAAAGAAATGAACCTTTAAAATGTCAAAATCCATCGACAAACTGCAGTGCAGGTATAGTGTGCATGCTCACACCAACAACGGAAAAGTTTTGTCTTCGTTTGTGTTGTGTTTATATAAGTATAGCGCGGACAGTGATTCGTGAGGGGGCGGAATATGGTGTTATTGAACAGTAAGTAGTAGGGAGACATTAAATGTGTGTGTGCAGAATACTGAAAACATCACTTTAAAATAACAGCTACTTTACGCAGCAGAAGAAATAAATCGTACCTTTAAGACACTCCTCATTTTGTTGACTAATGCTGCGGTAGACGTAACGCAATAATTGCCGGTAATTAACTATTTTTCTAGCTATTGTTGGCTATTGTTGTAGCTACAAATGCCCAATAGGTGCAACATGTTTTGTGCTATGCATTTATATTGTTCAGTTACAAATTAGAATTACAAATTTTGTGGGATCAGAATAGTTTTCTATCGGATTTTTTGTCAAAATGAAGGACGCATTATAACTATCGAAGGCTGTCAGTTTTACTCCTTTAAGGCACCTTGCGAATACATTACAATTCTGCTTTTTATCCAGATGTTCTTGACCTTGTGGCATCAATAAAGAAAAGAATTTGCCATCAAACTATTTTAGGTTAGCACAATTGCTTAAACAAAAAAAATGGTTCAAATGGCTCTGAGCACTGTGGGACTTAACTTCTGAGGTCATCAGTCCCCTAGAACTTAGAGCTACGTAAACTTAACTAACCTAAGGACATCACACACATCCATGCCCAAGGCAGGATTCGAACCTGCGACCGTAGCGGTCGCGCGGTTCCAGACTGAAGCGCCTAGGTACATGTATCAATAATTTAGAGGTTGTATCGATGATTAGTCCACAGATCTTTCATGGAGTGAATATGGTGCACCAATCTCCAAATATGACCCCTACTCCATTTTGGTCGTCAGGAACAAGTTTAGTGTTTATCACCAAAGACATACCTATGAAGCCTCACAGACACAGAAGGTTACAACACTGTAACGCGTGCCGAAGTTATTTCATGATATGAAGTTGCTAAATTATGTGTGACTGTACGAGGGATATTCGGAAAGTAAGAACCGATCGGGCGCGAAATGGAAACCAGAGTAGAAATTCGAGCTTTTCACAGACGTGTATGGTAGTGTCGCTAGTATACCTGTCGATCGCTTCAAGTAGATCCTTTCACTTCTTGAGCGCACTGTGAGCACGTAAAAAAGCGTAGATAAATAGTGTCTCTCGCCACCTATGAGGGCCTAGAGAGAGATTTCAATTGATATCTCATAGCCAGCATAACATAAACGCCCTGCGTTTCCTTCTTCATGACAGTTCTCGGCCGCACTCTATGAAGGCAATGAACATGTTCCTGCAGCGTTTTCTATGGGAAGTGATCACCCAGAGTACAGCCCTAATGGGCTCCCCCTAAGTTTCATATCTGATCACACGAACCACTTGCTATGATGACAACATCAGCATTTTGTCACAGACAACGAGCTGTAGACCAGAGTAGAGAATTGGCGGAAAGCATAGGCGACTGCCTTCTATGACGAGGGTATTAGGAAGTTGCTACAACAGTACGTAAAATAAGTCGGTACAGCGACTAAAAGGAGCTAATTGTTGCAAAAAAAATCATTCTTGATTTTCACAGTGATTTCTATTTCGCAACCGGTCGGACCTTACTTTCCGAATCGTTGTCTAGTTTTGGCAAACTGAAAAACAAAATTTGCTGTCGTTGTTGCCAATTTGAACAAAGTACATTCTAACATCCAGCCACGTTTGTAATATTACTGTAGATCAGTTTATTACAGAAATACAAAGGGGAAAGAGCGAGGGCTGAAGTAAAGCACGGAGGAAGAGATGGAAGTGAGAGAGAGAGAGAGAGAGAGAGAGAGAGAGAGAGAGAGACGAAGAGGGCGGCACAGACAAGGCGAGCGATATACAGACACTGCCTGGACAATTAATTCTTTTTTCTCTCTGGCGGAGTCTGACGAGAAACGCCCGTCTGCCATTCCATTACTCGCCTGAATATCTCAACATGTTAGCGAAATTGTTTCGCTGAAACTCGAATGCGCCTCAACTGGCAATCAAGACAAGAGGGGCTATTACAGGCCGTCGACGCAGATTTATCGCATTCCTGGAATTATCCTGCGGCTCTCGGGAGTTTAATTTGTGAAATGTACTTGCGCAGTCTGCTTTTAATGGCGCTACTTGATGGTCCACAAAACCGGCTTATTCACGGCTGCGTTTCTGACGAACCTGACGCAGTTAAAACCAAAGGGAACGGGCACAAACCAGTTGCTTACTACTATTAAAAAGAATGTTTAACATTACCGAACGATGCACTGGGTGGCGAGATAAGTTACATTTAATATTGTTGTACAGGACGTATGCTTTATAAAGTCATACATTAGGGAATATTGCCATATGATCCTCTTTCCTAGGCTCCTTTTCTTTTACCCTGCGCAGTTGGTGAAGGAGCTACATTCACACATAAACAGTCCACCAGTGCGAATTAATGTACGTTCATTAGTGTGCTCGAATTCACAACTCAAGAAATAATTCAACTGTGCTACAGATACAAGGGAAAATTATTTTACTTAAGACTTAAAGATTGTACGAGTGCTATTCGGCAAATGTGGTCCGACACGGTAGCGAAATGGAAAGCATACTGAAAATCATAAATGTTTTGTTTGCAATACGTAGCTACACCTTCCAGCTACTTCTCTAAATTGTCGTCGTTCCGACTGAGACATTTGTCGCAGCACTGTATCAACTTCGCAGTTCCGTCGTCATAGAAGACAGCTGATTCCGTGCTCAGATCTGCAGCTTGTTACCTGCGCCAAAATATTGTCTTCGTAGCCAGCGGTCCGTATGAGCACAGATGAAAATCTGAGAGACCCAATTCCGGTCTGTATAATTGGTGATCCAACACTTCTCATCGAAATGCTGCAAGAGCCTCCTAATTGCTGCTGCAGTGTGTGGCCGAGAATAATTATGAATGTCGTGAATGATACAATGTCACGAAGGCATTTTCAGACATTTTTAGTCTTAAAAACACATTTGATCCAGTAATACGGCGCTTTCGGCCTCGTCAGTGTAACATTCTTTTCGTTATCTGTTTCGAATCACTAAGAACGTGAAAAGGCTGCTTCCATTACCTGACAGTTTTCTTAATACAGACTGATGAAACGATATTCGGCCTATGTCCTCTTCCTGAAAACGCTGAGAACGCGTTTTATTGTGTGGTGGGTTTCCAATGTTTCTATCTCACAGCGTTCACCCAGATAAGTTTATGAGACAGACTGGTAGGAATTCAGAAGTCAAATGACAGAAATAGAACCAGTATAGTAAATGTAAAAAGCGCAACCGGAATTCACGTCCATAAAAGATAATATCGCTTGAACGACCCACTTACGAACGAAATATAATTCCTTTTTCACTTTTGACTATAATCAAAAGGTTAGTACATCCGTGAGCACCATAAACTGTAATTTCTTTTATCAAAATACGTCCTTCAGAAGCAAATTTTTTGGGCAGCTGACATGGCGGAAGTCGGTTTCAATCGGGACCAACGAGAAATACGGGTGGTAAGCTGTCGACATCTTCCAGCTGTAATCTCGAAACTTCATGGAATAGGCTGAATTGTTCCAGTTTTGGCTAGGTACAGTTGTCAGAGTATTGTACGCGGCTAAGTATTTACTTATTCCAGAGACGTAATTATTGAATTTTATCTATTTAAATTCAGCAGGTTCAAAACTGTAGCTTTTAAGGCAATTATCTGTTTCGCCGTTAAATCAAGTAATCATAATTTTTCCTGCTCTCTCTTGAGAGATTACGGTTTCTTAAACTGCAGTCTAAACGATATAAGCTATTAAAGTTGAGAAAGGAGTGACAAAAAAATCTCTGCAAATATTTATTTCATCTTCCTTGTAATCGTAAATTTTCCTTATGACTTGATGTCAGTGAAACAGTCCATTTTCTTTTCAAATAGTATTAACAAATTTGCAGCTATCTAATAAATTTTCGACACTGAAATGAAAGTGTTCTTTTCATTCTTATCTCTTGAGGGCAGGAGCGCTGTTGTAGAATTTTGTTCTTTTCAGCCAAATACACCAGTTAAGCTAGAAGTGGGACAGACGGAAGCCCAGCTGCGAATGTTTTGGAGGTGGATTTCCGTTCCGATATTCCCATGATGACCAAGGGAAATCACCCGATAAACTTGATCGGACTGAGGAATTGGTAGTATTCTAAGTTTTTAATTTAATCCTCGGACTGTCCATTGACGCAGACGAAAATTAAAATTAAAATTTCATCTCTCTGTATGTGGGGGGGGGGGGGGGAGAGAGGGGGAGAGAGACAGAGAGAGAGAGAGAGTATTTAATAATTTAAAATACGTAGTTCTGCTCCGCGGAGAGGCTTTTTTTTTAAGTAAAAGCGTGCTGAGTGACATTCACATATTGTACAAGCTTGATCATCGAGGACTACTATAAACCAGGTGGCTACAATCGTTGTCACTGTAAAGCATTTATTTTTTTCTTTGAAAAATTAAACAGTAATGGATTACTTTTAATTCATGATGCACCAAGATTTTTGTGCACGGTACTTGTATTTTTCGCTTCGATAAATTAAACACACACATCTCAGTGCTAGCTGCTTCGTGATTCCAAAATAAAAGTAAAATAAACGCTGCTTCAGCTGTTTTGCCACTACTCTTAATTAATATATCCAGTTCTAAATAAATGGAAATGAGTCCCCTTCTGGTATTGACAGGTTCCCTCTGATATGCAGGCATTAATAAAATCTTCACTCAGGAATAACCTGGTTATTCTCTGACAGCAGATAAAACGCTTTCTGGTCTCCCTGGTCAGAAATTATTTAAAAGAAGCGACACACTAATTACACCCAAACAATCAAAGTAAAATCTCGCCTGTTTCACAGCGGCACTTAATGGGATGCTGCACATACTAGAAGTGATTTTTGCCGTCCTCTCCAGAAATTTCCGATTTGAGTCACGACAGATTATCCCGGTCAACCTGTATTATTCAATGGAAGAAGACGTAGTCTCCACTTAGTGCTACAGCTTCAGCGACCAGCCTTTAATGGCACTACGCACTCCCTACGTATTCGGTTTAAGTATTGAAAAGCCTACACATGTATGAACATATGCCTTGGGTCTACTTGTAAAGTACAAAATAAAAACACGCATACCTCTAGGCGCTGCCCCAGCATCCTTCTAATAAATTTGTTAAAATGTACGCTTCTCTCTCAGGAAAAAGTTACGGTCCATTAATATGTTCAGGAACCGTCAAAATTCTCCTGTTTTTTTTCTTTTCGTATGGGTACTGTATCATAAAGGTATCATATAAACGAATAGGAAACATACCGTCCTTATTGACACTACACGATAGGAATTCTCAGCATGATCGAAGAAATTTCAAACAGTGTAGTAAACGGGATGTAGCCTAGCATCATGAGAAGAGCTGTTATTCCCTGAAGTGTACCATGAGATCGGCAACAAGCATTCTCTGTTCATACATAATCGGTATGGGATGTCCTCCAGAAGTCTTTTCATTTGTCCCGCCGCTCCATGGAGGTTGTTACCCACATCGGGCTGATGGTAGCCCTCTGCTCAACTCATCACCCGACAGAGTGCCATCGTTTATCTATGTGGATGGCGAAATAAATGGCCACTCCATCGGCAAGGTTATCTTCAGCACAGTGTCCCAACCGAACAAAGCCCGTGTCGTCTTGCAGGTGGACAGCTGTAAATGCCGGCCGGGGTGGCCGAGCGGTTCTAGGCGCTACAGTCTGGAACCGCGCGACCGCTACGGTCGCAGGTTCGAATCCGGCTTCGGGCATGGATGTGTGTGATGTCCTTAGGTTAGTTAAGTGTAATTAGTTCTAAGTTCCAGGGGACTGATGACTTCAGAAGTTAAGTCTCATAGTGCTCAGAGCCACTTGAACCATTTTGAACAGCTGTAAATCTAATATGCCCTGTAACGTGTTGCTGATTTTGCTACATAAATATGAAATATGTGCTTGCATTGATAGTAATATCATTCTCCCGGCCACCCTCCCGGCGTTAGACAACTGTGCCGTAATTTAAGTCCTGGTAGTGAACACAAGCTTTCGTAATATTTTTAACATGTTCCTCATACGCTACTCTTCAACACAGATCCATAACCGCTGGTTACAAAAAATATTTAGTTATCCGATATTATTTTATTGCACAGAAAGAATGTCTCATGTGCAAGGCCATAAAGTAAGAAAATAAAACTCTGTTTCCATTCGGGTCATTCTTAAGAATAAACGATTCATATAGTGCATCACATTTACCATCCAGTCGAGTAGCCATTTATTTGTCTACTTGGTAAGGCAAGCAAATGACAAAATAAAGGCCGATGGAAATTTTTATGGCCTGTGCAAAGAATTAGATGGTGTAATACATAGGATGCTTCAAAGAAACCTTAAGATACATGGAATGATTGTACAAACAAATGGTTTGAATTTAATTAAGGAGAAGAGTGCCAAAAGTGGTGTTTGAAAACCCTGGGAAAGGAGAAAAAAATCATTGACTTCAGAGGAAGATTACAAATGGAGCCCCACAACTCAAATTTCTCAAGCATGTGAACGAGCTGCCACCTAACTCATAGCAAAAAGAGTTGTTACACTTTTCTAATGTCCGACCCTGGTAGCTGAGTGGTCAGCGTGACGGAATGTCATACCTAACGTCCCGTGTTCGATTCCCGGCTGGGTCGGAGATTTTCTCCAGTCAGGGACTGTGTGTTGTGCCGTCCTTATCATCATCATTTCATCCCCATCGACATGCAAGTCGCCGAAGTGGCGTCAACTCGAAAGACTTGCACCGGGCGAACAGCGAACGAACTTTTGAAATGACAAAAATGGTACAGAAAATCTTTTAGAGAAACAACAACACAAGAAATAGGTACTGTTTTAAAAAAAAATAGTAGGTTCTGCTTTTGAAACATTACATTCAGTTCTATAAAACAAATAACAACAATTAATGTAGCATATGACTGATTCTTGATTTTTTATGTTATTTATTGATTAAAATATAAACAGGCTTGAATTTATTATTGTCAAGGTCAGTAACTTTTGAACTTCGTATGATTGGGATACAATTCAAAATTTTTACATATTTTGCATATATACGCATTCGTTAATGTATATAGCGTAATTTTCTTGAGCCATCACTTCGGAAGAACAGTACGTCCTGTAGCCACTTCTACAAGGAGCTAGACAATTCAAACTCCACCTTCGCAGTATATATTCCGTCAGTCCAAATTATTTCGAGACTAGATTATAAAAAAAATAGAGAAACATTAAGATGATGGTTTTAATGCTACACAGTTTCCCCCTCTCCCACTCGAGTACAACGAACAAAACTTTTATAGAACCACAACAAACTGCCAGTAAGATCCTTCTTTGAAATGTTCAACTCACGCTTCACATTGGCTTACATGTCGTCAAAGCGCTGACGCCGAATGTGAATTTCTAAGCTTTGTCGTTTCGTGGAAGATTCGCACTGATAATACGAAGTCCTTTGCTACCCGTGGCGATGTTTTTCAGAAAAAATTGCTCACGTTCTTCATTTGAATCAAGTCATGGCAGGCATCCACGCGTCGTTATATTTGTTGGGGAGTCAAAGTGTTCGGGACACTCTTTGCACACACTTTTCTCTTCTTCAAAACATTTTAGAGAATGTCTCGAACACTTAATTTAGAATATTTCTCCACTGTGATTTGTGACAACGATGACCCATTACGGTCGCACGTCCGTCTATCAACAGTACCCGCTCGCAACTGACTAGTCAAATAGCACATTCGTTATTTACTATTGTTAGTTCAAACTGCCACCGTAATTATCACGTTGACGTCTCTTAGACACCAGGAATTAAATCAGTTTCGAAACTTTTTGAACGGACAATGCATACCCGCTAGCGAAATTCGTTATAAATAATCTATCACAGCATGCTAACAATATAGATGTCCACTGCTAAAACACCAAAAGAAAGTGTCACCCACATTCTTCTTCTTCTTGACCTCATCCCGTGTCTTCACGTGGTCTCTCCCCCTCCCCCCCTCCCCACTCCGACATAACTGATGAAGCCTACCTGTGTGTGTCTATTGTTATCCCATGTGAAAGGAGGCCAACTAATATATGAAACTTCCTGGCAGATTAAAACTGTATGCCCGACCGAGACTCGAACTCGGGACCTTTGCAAAGATCCCGGGTTCGAATCTCGGTCGGGCACACAGTTTTAATCTGCCAGGAAGTTTCATATCAGCGCACACTCCGCTGCAGAGTGAAAATCTCATTCTGGAAACATCCCCCAGGCTGTGGCTAAGCCATGTCTCCGCAATATCCTTTCTTTCAGGAGTCCTAGTTCTGCAAGGTTCGCAGGAGAGCTTCTGTAAAGTTTGGAAGGTGGGAGACGAGGTACTGGCAGAAGTAAAGCTGCGAGACCGGGCGTGAGTCGTGCTTCGGTAGCTCAGATGGTAGAGCACTTGCCCGCGAAAGGCAAAGGTCCCGAGTTCGAGTCTCGGTCGGGCACACAGTTTTAATCTGCCAGGAAGTTTCATATCAGTGCACACTCCGCTGCATTCTGGCCAACTAATAAATGTTTGCAAATCGTATAATCGAGACGTTACATAGGTATCTGCCTGGTATTCAACTATCCGGGTGTGGTAAACCACCTAAAAGCCACATCCAGGCTCGTCGCTAATCTGCAGGACGGATTTGATCCGAGGCGCGTCCCCGAATCCCGAAACGAACGCGCTAACTGCGCGTGGCTATCCGGGCGGGTCGCAAATCGCATTACACATTACTAAAGCTGGAAGAGGGTCGAAGTTCAATATATACCCTCTGCCTGTGCGAGAAAATGATCTGTTAGAGCTGTCCGCAGTCACAAGTTAAATGATAATCTAGTTTAAGCTATATTTGGTATTCATCACTGCCCATACATTATTGAACATGGGCAGGACCTTTATCATGACTTGGGAGCACCGGCCGTGACTATGAGATTCCACAAATTACATAATGTTTTGCATGATTGATTGCGTGACCGGGAATACACTTTGCGTGTAATACGGCAGAGAGAGCAAATCGAAGATGTTCTGCAGGTTGTGTTAAGTTGTAGAAGCTACAGGATGACCAGAGGGCAAGGAAAATATAATGAATGTAGTCAGTCTCACCTGCGCGTAATAAGGCCTCTCAGGGCTGAGAATTCAGAAGACAGCACATTCTCTTTTAAAAACACTTGTATCGTTGCACTTACTGCCGATTTTTCGTCTCATACAAAAAGATGATAGAAACAGTAATTTATCAAAAAGAAAAATAAGCATCTGATTTAAGATTGCTATCAGCTATATTTTTGTTTATTCTTACTATTATTACCGTTAACATGGGATAATGTGTGGTACTAATATGCTTGGCAGCTTATGACTATTATTGCTTCCTTCTCATGAAAAATCAGAGATATTTTGATCATATGTCATATATTCTGGGGGCAAAGAGTCAGATTCTGAGAAATTCTATTATTTGCGAGGACTAACGAAAACGTAATATGAACACCTGTTCTCTACCGAACGACCTTTGTAATTTACCAGTTTGATTTAACATACGCCATCATGTCTCAGAGCATGCACGTCCTTCCTTGGACACCGTGTGAAGGCCTACAGGTGGCAAATTAGCAGTACATCATCTTACTGTTCTTCCGTGATAAAACCCCGTCATACCATTCAGAAGACTTCGTCTCCATTAAAACATTAGCGACAGTAATGCAAGTCAGAAGCTGAACAGAATCTATTTTGTGAAGTTGTTTGACTTTTACTGAAACAAGGAGATGAAAGTACAACGAAACAATTTCACTTCGAAAGAAGACTGGCGACAAAAAATTTGACATTCCACAGTTCTTAGATTGTAAGCAGGCTCCTTACACGGAACATATGTGGTTAATTTTTTCAGTACGTGTCAATGAGTCTCTTAACCATGAAGTCCACCTTTATCAAAACTTAAGAGACAATATAATGCATCGTATCATGAAGTCTTCTACGCCATTTGCCACATTCATTTTCCTACTTCCCAACATCCACAGCAGCTCTCTTGCACATCTAGCACTCCTAGTAGAAAGGATTTTTCGGATGAATCGCCTAAGCAGAGCCTAGAGGACTGGTTACAGAGAACTTCACTTTGCAGCTGAATGCGATCTGTTTTGAAATTTCCTGGAAGATTAAAATTATGCGTAGAACCGGGACTCGAACCGAAAATCTTACCTTCCGCTGAAATTGCTCTTATGCTGGAAAACTGGTTCTGGAGGTCATCATCTCCGCTGTGTCTTTCACATTTCCGCAATACCGTCCCTTCTTTCGGGAGTGCTAGCCCCACATGGTACGCAGGACAGCTTCTGTGTAATTTGGTAGGTAGGCGAAGTACTGGCCGATGCCTAGCTGTGAGAATGGGTAATGAGTGAAACCTTCCCTTAGAAAAATTTATAAATTAGTGTGCTTGTAAACCTCTTACATTTAATTTTCAAACAACTGAGCAGAACTGAACGTACTCAGACATTTCTCTCTTTACTTATTCTGATCAACACTAAACTGACACACAATATTTTTAGCACAACGCAATCTGACTTTCAATAATCTCTACAAAAGAACTGCCCTGACTAACAATAACCAATACCTTTCATGAATCACTTACCTCACAAAAATCTTCGTTACCCGAACTACTGCATTACAGCGAGCGCCAATACTGCCAGCTAAATAAAAGATTCTAACTACTGAAGGCACTAATTACTGATAGGCATAGTTAGCAAATGAAATATTTTGACAGAGAACAAACAATGTATTTACCTTAATAATGTTCAAAAGTCACCATATATATGTATATCAGTTCATGACATACAGTCTTATAAATTTACTCTTTCTGATGGACACACGTCCAGATCGTCCGCTCTCAAAATTCTGCCATCTCTCTCCCCACATCCATTACTGCTGGCGGCTCACCTCCAACTGCACAACGCTACGCGCTGTTCACATCCAACTGCCCAACACTACAATAGCAAATACTCCAACAATGCCAACCAGCCACAGACTGCACACAGGACAGCCAGTAATTTTCATACCGAGCGCTACGTGACGTTACCAACATAAAAACCTAAAAAGCCTATTTACATGAGTTGTGACTTAATAACTACGTCGGTAAGTGTTTCGCCCGTTAATAGAGTCCCGGAAAGGCGCTCAGTCTGAATCTACCGTGAAGTTTCATCTACGGATAAGACTTTTACGTGAGTAATAACAGATCTCATATCTGAATAAGAGTATGTTTATTCCTATTTCATCAATGTCAACCAAACGGAATGGGAGGCTACATCACAGTCATATGATGGAGTGTTCCCACAAGACGGAACGTGAGCACACCGTCAATTCATTTAGCGCACTATCGAACGGTGATACCACACATGTTACAAAAAGTTGGAGTAAAGAATCAGAATTAAGAAACCAGCATTGAAAGACTTTTAATTGCGAAAGCAAAATTCGTAACGGATGTTCTAGACGAAATAAACTGCTGAGCAGTGAAACAGTAGGAAAAGTGTCGTTTACATATTTCAAAACATCGTCGTTTACTTCCCAGAAAAAGTACATAAGTGCAAACACACCAAAACGGATTTAGAAGGAAGAACTTCGTTACTACATCCATTGTGCTTTTCTGATTCTAGGTTATAAATAAACTCAATCGATAAATAAAGTTACCGAAATTTTCTTCTTCAGTAGAGCTGAATTTTTGATAAAGGTATTTAATGAAAATTGATTCATCAGTTTATCGTCTTATTTAGAAACAGTTACATCAACTCCTCTGTCTGTCTTTGCCTTTCGTTCCGGCTGGTGATGTATCGCAGAATGTGCATAGTGCTAACATAGAGGTTGACATGTCCAACTAATAGTTAGCAATCAAAATAAAGACTTTCAATGTCGTAAACAATAATTTTACTTTTAATGACATTTAATTTCGAAGTCTGCAGGTTCTAACTATAGTCGTCAATTGAAGGATCAATACCCATACCATGTAATCGGAAGCTAATACATCCAACATGAAATGAAAGGAACAGGGATATTAGTTCTGGTATGTTCATTAAAATAATACTCTTTGTTCTCACAAATGCACTTGTTTTACTCAGTTCGAATACATAAATGTTCAGCAACTTCTGGTTTCATCGCTTCTAAAAGTTCAAAGTAACGCATTGCACAAGGTGAAGCCTCGTTAGAACAATTAAGTCCGTTCAGTAAAACCTTCGTACGAAGTGTCATTGTGTAGATCAACTATTCGTCAAGAAGAAACCGTGAAAAAATTGAGCTGTGGCCGACCCGTTCTAGGCGCTTCAGTCCGGAACCGTGCTGCTGCTACGGTCCATGTTCGAATCCTGCCTCGGGCATGGATGTGTGTGATGTCATTAGGTTAGTTAGGTTTATGTAGTTCTAAGTCCAGGGGAGTGATGACCTCAGCTTAGTGACTCCAGACAAATTTCAATAATTTCAAAAATTTCGTAAGTTTTTCTCACTTACATGCTGAACATGCTCTCTTTCAAATTCTAAAGGTGACAGGGGTAAAACACAAGGAGCGAAAGGCTATTTACAATTTGTACAGAAACCAGATGGCAGTTATAAGAGTCGAGAGACATGAAAGGGAAGCATTGGTTGGGAATGGAGTGAGACAGGGTTGTAGCCTCTCCCCGATGTTATTCAATCTGTATATTGAGCAAGCAGTAAAGGGACAAAAGAAAAATTCGGAGTAGGTATTAAAATCCAGGGAGAAGAAATAAAAACTTTGAGGTTCGCTGATGACATTGTAATTCTGTCAGAGACAGCAAAGGACTTGGAAGAGCAGTTGAACGGAATGGACAGTGTCTTGAAAGGAGGGTATAAGATGAACATCAACAAAAGCAAAACGAGGATAATGGAATGTAGTCGAATTAAGTCGGGTGTTGCTGAGGGAATTAGATTAGGAAATGAGACACTTAAAGTAGTAAAGGAGTTTTGCTATTTGGGGAGCAAAATAACTGATGACGGTCGAAGTAGAGGGGATATAAAATGTAGACTGGCAATGGCAAGGAAAGCGTTTCTGAAAAAGAGAAACTTGTTAACATCGAGTATAGATTTAAGTGTAAGGAAGTCGCTTCTGAAAGTATTTGTATGGAGTGTAGCCATGTATGGAAGTGAAACATGGACAATAAATAGTTTGGACAAGAAGAGAATAGAAGCTTTCGAAATGTGGTGCTACAGAAGAATGTTGAAGATTAGGTGGGTAGATCACGTAACTAATGAGGAGGTATTGAATAGGATTGGGGAGAAGAGAAGTTTGTGGCAAAACTTGACTAGAAGAAGGGATCGGTTGGTAGGACATGTCCTGAGACATCAAGGGATCACAAATTTAGCATTGGAGGGCAGCGTGGAGGGTAAAAATCGTAAAGGGAGACCAAGAGATGAATACACTAAGCAGATTCAGAAGGATGTAGGTTGCAGTAGGTACTGGGAGATGAAGGAGCTTGCACAGGATAGATTAGCATGGAGAGCTGCATCAAACCAGTCTCAGGACAGAAGACTACAACAACAACAACAACAACTACAACAACATGCTGAACATTAAATATTTAATACATTAACTCATTTATAAAGTAGAAGGAGGTGGGCAGATGGGTGAGAGAGGACGAGATGGACGAGAGAGGTGGGGGGGGGGGGGGGAAGAGATGGGCAGAGAGAAGGGGGCGAGTCTATGCACAGAGAGAAAGAGAGACAGAGAACTAGAGAGTGGTAGGGATTGGGGATGATCCATAGAGAGAGGGAAGAGAAGAAGATCACAGAGAGGGGGAAGAGGAGATGAAATAATAGAGGAGAAGATGAAATAATAGACGACTGGAATATATGGACTCCTGGCCAACGCTAGTAAATAAAAAAAGTAAAACCAGTGTAACTATGTCACCTTTTTCCAAAATAAACTCATATTAGCAGTTTGTATGATCATTTTACAGCTACTTTTTTCCGACAAGTGTGAGACACAAGCAATCTCGTACCTAGAAAAGAGTGGAATGTGAGAGGGACGAGGATCATTTCAGGAATGCTAAATCGCTGCCAATTACTCCAACCCTCCATTTCCCTTTCACCACACGTTCACGCCCCAGCTCACAGAGCGTATAGTGCCATACTCCATTACGCGTAATCAATTATTCAGTACGGCGCAGGCCGATTTCGTTACACTTCACCGGAAATTGCGCTGGCGGCACCGTTGCGCGCGGGCCTCCTACACAGCGGTGCAGCGGCCGACGAGAACGCAATTATAACGCTGTCGCGGGCAGCAGGCGGTCGGCGCCGGAGCCGACCTGCGCGGCTGTATGTAGCGGCCAGGCCACAAGCCTGTCGCTCGCTATCGGCCCGGAGCAACTTCGAAACTGCGCGTACGGGGGCCGTAATGGGAGGCCGCGGCGCTGGCCGCTGGTGCGTGATGGGAGTTGCCGGCGCTGTTGTCCCGCTCGTTAGGGCGCGCGCGTAGCTGGTGGCGGGGGGCGGAGCGCGGCCGGGCAGAGGCCGAGTGTAGGAGGCGGGAGGCGGCGGGCAGCGGTAATCCGCGGACGACATGGGTTCTAAGCCGCTTTGGTCCTCTCCGCGTGCCTCCCGAGGCTTACTCGCTGGTCCTGCGGAGACAAACTGCAGAGGCCGCCCTGTCAGGGAGCACGGCTCGCTCTGTCGTCACGTTTTCTGCTCTTCTCTCGCTTTCCCCACAATGGACAGCTACGGACTTACCGGCTATCCCCGAAAGTAGGCCAATGCTGCTTTTGAAGTACAGGAATTATAAAAATACTCAATGTGACTCGCTTGGGTGAAGCTGTTGAGGTACAAAATAAGAGAAACGTCACGAGGTTATGTCCACACTATCGCTAGGACAAGGTGGGGCAAATAACTCTGGCCCAGCCAAGTGTATACGATTGGACGTGAATGTATGCACGTAACGGAGGAGAAAAAGACCTGCTGTTACTTCCAGCAGTATGGAGCAACTGCCCTTACAGCCGGCCCAATCTTGGAGCACATTTACAAAATCTTCACGCTCGACACAGTCGCAGTCCTACCTGGCCATCCAGGTCACCTGACCTGTCAGCGTGTGATTACTTTCTGTTGGGAGCTCTCAAGTTTAGGGTGTATTGCCACTCGTAGTCTTTAAGAACTGTAGTACAGCATTTCAGATGAGACTGCAGCAATACCAACAATCCAGCTTCCATCTGCCTTCAGCAACTTGCTGACCAGAACCCAGAAGAGCCTGGAGATGAATGGTGGTCACTTTCAACAGCTGTTATAGTCATGTTGGTACTGTATATACTTTCCTCTGCTGTACTTCTTTGTACTCTGGAACTCTGTTCGGCCTCTTTTATTTGCCCCACACTATATAAAAACAGTAAGTTACTGATAGATCTTTTATATTTTTATGCAATTCGTTCATTAACCGTGGAATATTATGTTGGGGGGTCTGTATTTGTTTTTAATGTTTTTAAGAAATTGCTACACTTGTTATTGGAGATTCAAGATAGTATTTGGGCTGGTAGAGACCGATGTCGGTCGGTGAGGCCTGGCACGAAGTCGGCTTTCCGAAACATCCCAAAGGTGTTCTGTAGGATTCAGGTCAGGACTCTGTGCAGGCCTGTCCCTTACAGGGATGTTATTGTCGTGTAACCACTCCACCACAGGCCGTGCATTATGAACAGGTGCTCGATCGTGTTGAAAGATGCAATCGCCATCCCCGAATTGCTCTTCAACAGTGGGAAGCAAGAAGGTGCTTAAAACATCAATGTAGGCCTGTGCTACGATAGTGCCACGTAAAAAAAAAAGAGGTGCAAGCATCCTCCATGAAAAACACGACCATATCATAACACCACCGCCTCCGAATTTTACTGTTGGCACTACACACACTGGCAGATGACGTTCACCGAGCATTCGTCATAGCCACACCCTGCCATCGGATCGCCACATTGTGTACCGTGATTCGTCTCTCCACACAACATTTTGCCACTGTTCAGTCGCTCCTTGCACCAAGCGAGGCGACGTTTGGCATTTACCGGCGTGATGTGTGGTTCAAATGGCTCTGAGCACTATGCGACTTAACTTCTGAGGTCATCAGTCGCCTAGAACTTAGAACTAATTAAACCTAACTAACCTAAGTACATCACACACATCCATGCCCGAAGTAGGATCCGAACCTGCGACCGTAGCGATCGCCCGGTTCCAGACTGTAGCGCCTAGAACCGCACGGCCACTCCTGCCGGCCGTGATGTGTGGTTTATCAGCAGCTGCTCGACCATGAAATTCAAGTTTTCTCACCTCCCACCTAACTGTCATAGTACTTGCATGGAGTTTGGGATTCCTGTGAGATGGTCGGGATAGATGTCTGCCTATTACACATTACGAGCCTCTTCAGCTGTCGGCGGTTTCTGTCAGTCATCAGACGTGGTCGGGCTGTACGCTTTTGTGCTGTAGCTGTCTCTTCGCGTTTCCACTTCACTATCACATTGGAAACAGTGGACCCAGGGATGTTTAGGAGTGTGGAAATCTCGCATACAGACGTATGACGCAAGTGACACCCAATCACCTGACCACGTTACGTTCAAAGTCCATAAGTTCCTCGCAGCGCCGTATTCGCTCTCTCGCGATGTCTAATGACTAATGAGGTCTCTGACATGGAGTAACTGGCAGTAGGTGGCAGCACAATGAACCTAATATGAAAAACGTTTGTTTGTGGGTGTGTCCGGATGCTTTTGATCACATAGTGTAACTTTCGAGTAGAATGTGACTGAAAGAAGCACGCAATGAAACAAACAGAAATTACACTTTATCCATAGACAGTCATTACACTTAAATCACCGCGATCCGTGGTGGTCCCCCCTGGACATTTCAAACGGCCGGACAAGGTTCTGAAATATTTCGCGACTGTGAACGTGTAACGTCCAACTACACCGTTCACCAAGTGCTGTGGACGTAAATGTGGGCACCGCTTGGGTTTTCCTACGACGCTATGAACGTCTGCATGCATCCTGAAGTGCCGACGTCTCATTGCTGAATAAAAGATAAAGATGTGTGTGCTTCATAGCGTGCTATCATTTACCAAATAAAAAAAATCTCGTTTGGATTTTTTTTTATCGTTAATGAGCTCTGACGATTGTTATGCCCATATGGATTGGATGCGCAGTGACGTGAATGGGCCCATTGCACGTGAGCGTCCATTAAATATAAAACCCGATAACTCGAGGACGAAATAAATATCGCTCTGCTTTCAATATTAAACCAAATTTCGGTGTATTATCTACATTTCATTCACTGCAATGTATGAGCTAAAATCACCCATGTACCGATTTTTTTGAAATCGTTGCCTGTCGCGAAAGTCTTCTTTCTTACAACATTGTCGGAATTTATGTTTTCAGCATGTGTCTATTACGATTATGGAAACGTAAATTGCTGAAAATTGTCTCCTTGGCTTTAGGGGAATCTTACTGGTTCAGCCTCCTTGGCTGACACTGGCACACGCATGTTCTACCAGTAAAAGACGAACCTAATTTGCCTACAGACATCGTCACCCTTATAAATACACTGGTGCGCAGCACTTGAAAATGAAAGTAAATTTTGAAACTTCGTGGCAGATTAAAACTGTGTCCCGGACCGAGACTCGAACTCGGGACCTTGGCCTATCGCGGGTAAGTACCATCTGAGCTACCCAAGCACGACTAACACCCCGTCCTCACAGCTTTACTTCTGCCAGTACCTCGTCTCCTACCTTCCAAAGGTCCCGATTTCGAGTCTCGGCCCGGCACACAGTTTTAATCTGCCAGGAAGTTTCATATCAGCGCACACTCCGCTGCAGAGTGAAAAGTAACGTAAATTTTGCATCATGTATCACTGCCAAGTAACATAGCTAGATGAAATTTGGATCAGAAATAGAAAGAACTGCTGCTGTAAAGTTCAGAACGTAACTGAAAAGAATACGCAATGAGACGAACAGAAATTACATTTCATCTATATGAAATAATTAAAATGAACTCAACGCGATTCACGCAGACCCTCTAGACATTACAAACGTTGGGTCATTGTTCTTAGTAGGGTGTGTAATCATGTGTGATCACCACGGACGGCAGAGGACGCTGTACATTGTGCTCCCATGCTGAACAGAAATTTCCACTTCTCCACCAGCGTTGCTGATAACTGCTGGTCTGATCATGTTCGACAATGTTTCTGCGTACATTACGTGTTCCCACCTCACACCTTATGAGGGTACTTTCAACGTAATCTTTTTGGTGCTATTGCGTGGGATGCCATAATGTTGCATGGCTTACTGATCTACAAATATTTGAGCTCTCATTGGTAGAACATGTGTGTGCCAATATCAGCCAAGGAAGCTGAACCAGTAAGACTCCTCTAAAGCCAAGGAGATAATTTTCAACAATTTACGTTTCCATAACCGTAATAGACACCTACTGGAAACAGAAATTCTGACAATGTTGTAAGAACGAAGACTTTCGCGACAGGCATCGATTTTCGATTTGAAGTCGGACAAGCACGTAATGGCAGTTGTAGGGAAGGCGGATAGTCGTCTTCGGTTCATTGGTAGAATTTCGGTAAGATGTGGTTCATCTGTAAAGGAGACCGATTATAAATTACTAATACGACCTATTCTTGAGTACTGCTCGAGCGTTTGGGATCCCTATCAGGTCGGACTGAGGGAGGACGTAGAAGGAATTCAGAGGCTGGCTGCTAGATTTGTTACTGGTAGGTTTGAACATCACGCGAGTGTTACGGAAATGCTTCAGGAACTCGGGTGGGAGTCTCTAGAGGAAAGGAGGCGTTCTTTTCGTGAATCGCAACTGAGGAAATTTAGAGAACCAGCATTTGAGACTGACTGCAGTACAATTTTACTGCCGCCAACTTACATTTCGCGGAAAGACCACAAAAATAAGATAAGAGAGATTAGGGCTCGTACAGAGGCATATAGGCAGTCATTTTTCTCTCGTTCTGTTTGGGAGTGGAACAGGGAGAGAAGATGCTAGTTGTGGCACGAGGTACACTCCGCCAAGCACCGTATGGTGGATTGCGGAGTATATATGTAGATGTAGATGTTATTGTAACACTGTATTCCTTCTCATGCGCGTCTTTTCAGGGGTCTATTCGGCCTTGACATCATCTTATGAAACAGAACACTCAACTACATCGAACAGTGCAGGTGGAATGAGAGGATATTCGGCAACTAGACTGGCCTACTCGTCCCTCCCACTCCCCTCCTCCCACCCCTTCGACTAAAATCTCAACGATCACATGTGGAATGCGTTGCCATGTCCAGATGCACCAACAACCATCCAGCCGTCGTCAACCGCAATGGTAGAGGAATGGAACGCCATGCCATATGCGCCCCTTGACAACCTTATGACCAGCATGGGCGCAGAGTACTTATTATCGTCTATGATGATCACGCACCCTATCAAGAACGACGTCCCATCGTTTGTAACGTCCAGGGACCATCATGAATTGTGGTGACTTCTTCGTAATGATTGTCTTTCAATAAAGAGTGATTTTTGTTTAGTAAATGAATCTAAAGCAGCCAACCAGTCGCAATGAAAGGTGCTTCTATTCAGTCTTCAGCATTCAACAGACGTAAACCCATCCTCAGAAAAATATGTAACGTGTTGATGTCCATAAAAAAAAAATATTGCTGTTTGTTAAGGGGGGTAGGACGTCAAACAGGCCGACTTGTAGCAGGAGAGGCACCACAGGACATTTTAATTTCCATTGTCTATAATTTTACAAATAAAATCATAAAACTTTGTCAGCATGACCGTTAAGGATTCAGGATTCTCACTCATACCAGTGGAAGTTCAAAAACATAACCAAATTTTTTTTTTACTTGTGAAATTTCAGCATTTTTTTCACTTACTGTTCGCTGCATTTGTTGCTATAGGTACACTTTTTAACATAAGTGAGAGAGAGTCTTAGATGAATTTTGCGCAGCAAACAAAACATACTTACAGGTGTATGAAACTCTAAGATTTATTTAATTTATGAAAAAATGAATGAGCTGTTACGTTTTAAACGTCACGTTTAGAAAAAACTCAAATTTTATAATTATCTCAATTTTTACCACAGTTTTAATAGATTTAGAAAATTCTAGAGTTTCATACACCTGTAAGTATGATTTGTATGCTGTGAAAAATTCATCGAAGAATTTCCCTAACTTGCGAAGAAAAGTGTACCTATAACAACAAATGCAGCCAATAGAAAGAGAACAAATGATGTAATTTAACAGGTAAAAATATTTATTTTGCTACGTTTTTGAAACTTCCACTGCTATGAGCGAGAATCCTGAATCCTTCCTGGGCATGCTGACAAAGTTTTATGAATTTATTTGTAAAAGTATAGACACTGGAAATTAAAATGTCCTGTGGTGCCTCTCCTGCTCCAAGGCGGCCCGTTTGGCGTCCTACCCCCCTTAAATTGCGTGTTTCTTTCAGTCACTGTTATAGAGGGTGATTGAGCTGCCCCTACCTATAGGTCTTAAGCAACAAACAACACTTTCAAAAACCAAGTGTGAGATGCTGATAGTCTCTAGCTCGCTTCTCGCAATCTATAAGTAAAAATGAGCAAGATCTTTTTGTAGAAAATTTACTTTACCTGGAGGTCACGACTTTCGAGTTATTCAAGATAAATTCGTTTGAAAGTCACTTTTGGACGTTCTTGTTGAATAACTCGAAAACTGTAGCCTCCAGAGAAAACGTACCCAGTACAATATTTGACTGTGTTAAATTTCCTACAGTAAGATTCTACATTTTTTCTGTGCGGCTAACAGTTTCCGCATAGCTAGTGAGAGAACCACAATCTCGAGCGTGGATTTTGAAGGCTTTGCGGGCAAAAACGAGATGTTGCACGTGTTTCCATTTGCAGCCGGCAAGAAGGCAGAGGATAGGCCCATAATGCTCGCGTACGTAAGTGTGAGACACCTCTAGTAAATGTTTAACTACCTGTAACCGGGAATTGGTAATCGATCCGAAGGAACAGGGAAGCGCAGGAGGAGCAGGTAGTGACCAGGTCACACGTTTGAAAAAGTTTTATGTGCGGGAGGAACGTCAGGCAGAGCATAAACCCCGGTGGACCCGTATGGCTAGCCGGCACCTGCGGCACCACCGGAAGGGCGGCCGCTGGGCTGCTATTCGCAGCTGATGGCGGCGCGGCCGCAGTAACGTCCGGCGCAGTAAAGGCCGTCCTGCCACGAAACGGCGCCGTGACGCTGTCGTAAGGCCCTACTGCAAGACGCCGCGTCCTCCTCCCACCTGTTATGATAAGGCCGCATACACCCCACGCAAAATGCCCGTGCTACGCATAGAGCGAAATCATGCGTGGCGTTCGTGCTGCAGGGCTACAAATAAACGAAGCGAGGAAATTTAGGTATCTACACTGTACAGTAGAATTAAAGGCGTATGGTGTCAGGCAAATCCAACACCTTCCATGAGAACTCTAACATGATAGCAAATCCGGCAGTATGTCACATAGCTCCGAATAAATCCTGACGTTAAATTAACCAAAGTAATACGATCAACGAGTGAGCAAATGGAATACCACAGACTAACACAAGAACGCCTAAATGCATGTCATACCTTCCCACCGTGAAACAGACGCAGTTCCGAGGGGACAAACGAGAACAGAAGCCGAGAGCAGAGTCGTGTAAGCTAGAAGGCCCTACGATATGGGACGGATTACCACATTTCCGGCCGACCGCCAAGACCACCCCCTAGCCCATGTTAAAAGATAGAGCCCTCCAGAAGAACAGTATAGATCTTACGATAACACTAAAAGGGCCACACCAGCTGCAAGTTTTAGCGTGAGACTATATGCGTCTCTGTTACGTTGCAAACATTAAAAACATTGCCCCACCACGAAAAGTATAACGTTTCTCATTGGATAGACAGAATTTTTGTGGGCGGAGCTTAAGGTTAACATTGAGACCCTGATTGGACAGTTGAAAACACAGCCAGATACCTTTTTCTTAAATCAACTTCGGAAAATTGTAGTAAAGAGAAGTGAGAGTTGCTTCCGAGACGACGAGGTGTGTGGAGCTGCGCCGCCCGCCGCCCCCGACGCTGACTAACATTACTAAGGTAATGAACGCACGCGATGCCGCATAAGAACGCATAAGGCTTCACTCAGAACTGCAGAAGTCTCATCTGTTTCATCCCCTTTTTACGTAATACTAGTGTCGATTGTCAATTAAAGCTCATGGTATTCACATTTGCTACGTAAGTTAAAATCTGAAACGCGATGATTTTTCTGTTATATAATTATTGAGAAGCCACATCAGCCACTGTAATTTACGACAAGTTAAATAAATAATTAAAAATAATTGATGGTCACTGTAGACCATTTTGATAGTTTTCTCTTTTATGGAACTTAACTTAAACATAGATTATAGATATGATATGGCATAGGTAATCCTTCGATCCATTATAGAACTTGGAAACCCATTCAGTGAATATTCGTTCACATTTTTGTTGAACTCAATTGGTTTTTATCATCCTGTTTTAAAATATTTCCTTTTATCAATAGTGCAATTCATAAACAATGTTTTGTGAGTAGAATAAAAATTCCAATGGTAAACATAACTGCTTTTTCGACGTTACTTTACCAGATAACTAAAAATAGGAAAGCCTTGAACCCCTTCCACTAATTTAGTTAGTATTAAGATTCTTTTACAGCGAGTGCAGCGGAGCTGACGCTGAAATAATTAAGTGGTTCAAGTGGCTCTGAGCACTATGGGACTCAACTTCTCAGGTCATTAGTCCCCTAGAACTTAGAACTAGTTAAACCTAACTAACCTAAGAACATCACACACATCCATGCCCGAGGCAGGATTCGAACCTGCGACCGTAGCGGTCGCGCGGTTCCAGACTATAGCGCCTAGAACCGCTCGACCACCCCGACCGGCAAATAATTAAGTATTTGATTATATCATCGCTAGTCTCACTGAACTCTTCTGAACTCTACATGTCATGTGTGAACTGGCGTCTCCTTACCAGCAACAGTTCCCAAGTTCAAACTAGTCAATTCCCTAAAAAACACGCTCAGAGCGTCGTCGCGCGAAAGTGGTAGGGACACACGACGCAGAACAAACAGACACCACGCAGAATGTTAGAAAGGAAAGCCTTTAATTTCCTCCCTTTGAGGTGCGTAAGTGTGAACAGTGGCTAAAAAGTGCCTATTACATCGTGACGTCATCCATGGGCTACGCAACGCTTCAAACAGTAAAGTGTCTACACTTGCGGAAAAAATACCATAACTCAGAAGAATATCACCACAAATTGTGCTCAACGCCAGCGTGAACGCATCACACGATGGCAAGGTCGCCACAGCCCCATAACCCACATTAACGACATCCCAATCTTTCTTTTAACGCCTCTACGATAAAGGTCAGAACCACGACAGCCAGCCTTGAAATCACGTGGTTTCTTGTGTGTGGCCCATAAAAACAATTCAGACACACCGAAGCTCAGGATCGGCACGAAAAGGCCTCAGTGGGTGGCATAAACGACGTCAATGACATCATCCCTTTCCCTTGGGCGTTGCTTCCCACACATTTCGGGCTCGAAAACGACAATTTACAGTGCGATGAGCAACAAGAAGACATTGTTGACGACCTATGATACTGCTGATGCTCTTGGACATTTCAACTCTTCTCCAAGGACATTGTGCAGCTGCATCCACACCGGACGGGATCGCACTCCTTTGGAGTACAGCGCGATGGTAATTTTTGCTCTTGTGTTTTGGTTGGAACCATTAGGGACCGTTCAAAATCATTCGACGAAATTTGAACGTGATCCGAAGCAGGAAAGGGTAGTTACGCTATTTTCTGCCCTTCTGTATTCCTCCCTGCTGTGGCGGAAAACAGAAGAGCAGAAAAAAGCGTAAGTATCCTTTCTTGCTTCGGATCACACCCTGCTGTTGCGTGGTCATGAGGAGTGTAACATTAACTTGTGCTTAAATAAAACATCAAGCGGTTCCTCCCCCAGTTCGGCAACATCCTCGGTGCCACCCACGAAACTTTGTTGAGCACGTTACAAATGTACCTGTCAGAAACTTCGAAATCAGCGCCGCCGAAGTGGGTCGAAGGGATTGCCTAAAGTTTTCCCATACTGAAAACACTTAATGGCCGTAAATTCAACTAAATACCTAGGTATTACAATTACGAACAACTTAAATTGGAATGAACACATAGAAAATGTTATGGGGAAGGCTAACCAAAGGCTGCGTTTTATTGGCAGGACACTTAGAAAATGTAACAGACCTACTAAGGAGGCTGCCTACACTACGCTTGTCTGTCCTCTTTTAGAACACTGCTGCGCGGTGTGGAATCCTTACCAGATACGACTGACGGAGTACATCGAAAAAGTTTAAAGAAAGGCAGCACGTTTTGTATTATCGCGAAATATGGGAGAGAGTCTCACAGAAATGATGAAGGATTTGGGCTGGACATCATTAAGAGAAAGACGTTTTTCGTTGCGACGGAATCTTCTCAGGAAATTCCAATCACCAACTTTCCCCTCCGAATGCGAAAATATTTTTTTTAACACGGACCTACATAGGGAGGAACGAGCACCAAGATAAAGTAAGGGAAATCAGAGCTCGTACGGAAAGATACAGGTGTTCATTATTTCCGCGCTCTATACGTGATTGGAATAATAGGGAATTGTGAGGGTGGTTCAATGAACCCTCTGCCTGGCACTTAAATGTGATTTGCAGAGTATTCATGTAGGTTTAGATGTAGATGTAGATGTAGAATGGCGAACTGATATGTAACAAGTGAAGTAGGCGTGTTGTGCACCCCGCTGCAGAGTGTCAGAACCCAAAAAACTGTTGTTTACACTTTCTCTCATCAGAGTTCAGGAGAATGCAGAGCCAAGAAACCAATGTGTCCCCTTTAGGAGGGATCCCAGTTCAGGGCACTTTTCTCTATCATTTTATCTGTAGATTCGTTTGTGCTTTTTACCCGCAAATGCAGAAGAAGACCTTACTGGGTAACGGAACAGAACTGGGTTAGCACCTTTTAGTTAAACTATATTGCCGCAGTTCCCTTTAAGATGGTCACACAATGAGGTTTTTTCCTTATTTCTGGACTTATAATCATTTATTTGAAGATAGGGAATTATAGTTCATTGATCAGATCTTATGCGATTATTTAATCTAAGATATGGAAATAGCTAGTCTGACCAATCATTAATGCTGCATAAACTGAATCTAATTTTGCGAGCTGCGAAGAGCTGTAAGCAGATTAACTCTCATACCCAATGCCACCGATATTCATTCGTCAACCAAAACATTACGACCACGGTCAACCGTGAATATGACTTACAGAATATGCAAGAAATGAAACAAAACAAATAAACGAAACTAAACTACATTCCTTTTCAGAATTCCAGTATGCCTACATATCCTAGTAAAGCGAAACGCTACAGAGAAGCAACTTTATGTAACACTAAGAGATTATACTGAATTTAAATGCAGGATTTAACAAATAGTGCATTATAAAATGTGGGAAATTTTTCAGATGTCTTTTAACTGTTACATGCACGAAAGTAGCAGATTACTCACAAACTATAAAAACAGTAGTGGCATAACGTATTGCGATGCTGTCTTACATGCATCAAAACCAAGAACACTTTTCCTATAATAAATACAAATCGTAAATTCTATTGTCTTTTGGTGGTTTTAGCTTACTATCTTTGATTTTGACTGGGCAGTTTCTGACAAACGTTCTTTACATTACTTTAAAACTTTTTATTTCTGTGCCGTTTTAGAAAGTTAGTCTTACTTGCATACATACTCAACCAAAGTAAAAAGAGAAAACGTGGTAAATACATTACAGCCTCTCAATTTTGAAATAATCGTTTACTGTTAAAATAACTGTGCGTCCAGATGAATACATGCGCGATACAACGGTTCTTTATCCAAATGACTACGTACGTGATTCACTATGGGAATTCCTCCTAATGAAGCTTATTTGATGTTTCTTTGCTTGTTGTAAATCACTTGAGATGAGTGTACAAGTTTCGTTCAACAAAGCCGTTGTCGCATTGTGTCATCATATTTCCCATATATTATTTGTCTAAGAATGAGTCACACTTTTCCAACTACGCAAGAAAGAGTAATCGTCCCCCCCCCCCTCTCTCTCTCTCTCTCTCTCTCTCTCTCTGTGTGTGTGTGTGTGTGTGTGTGTGTCTGTGTGTCTGTGTGTATATGTATGTGTATGTGTGCGTGCGCCTTTTTCTTTTATTTTCCATGTACCCGTCTTCTGACTGGTTCGATGCAGCTCGCCCCGGAGCCTTTCTCTAGAGATACGTAAATTTTATGAATAAGTAGAAAGGACACAACGAAAACAGTAACATGCCAGTTTTCGTAACAATAGCAGCAGTGAATAATGCTGAATGGAACATTCTAACAAAATTTTCCGCCACACAACGGCCACATAAACGCGAATTCACTTGAGACTGTTTTCTACAGAGTAAACGCTGTACACAGTATACAAGCTTGCTGAAGAAGTGAATTTCTATGCTCTGAATCGCATTATATTCGTAAATTGGATACACAACGCACAGTAATATCTTACGGTACACGCTACAGTAAAACGAGAAAAACTAGAAAATATTCTCTAATACAGAAAAATATATGTCCTGAACACCATATAATCCAGTTATTTGCTTTACTTTCTTTGGTATCGAAGACCTATGCATGATATAAGATGAAATTTGGGGACGTGGTGGTATATACATTGCCGTGCTTGTTATGGGAGATCGAAGTATTTGCGGTATCGACAGGCTTATAGGCGGCAATAGGGTGGCTTGTTACGGGAGGTCGAAGTATTTCTGGTATCGACGGTCTTATAGGGGGCAATAGGGTGTCATCAATTTGGACAACAAGATTCAAAGGAGTAACAGTGATATGGTGACAACTGCGTTAACACAGCAGTCTGCAACGCAATAATATTTTATTAATGACCGACTTCGACTTGATGTGAAAGTCATCTTCAAAATATGAGCACTTTAAGCACTTTAAGAGCAAGAATAGCAGAGATACAGAAAGTTTTTCGAATAAGGCATCAGAAGAAAGTAATGAAGTAGCGATGTAGCTTTTACCCATCTGGCTGCTGCTAGTGGCTCCTAGGATATTCACGTGGCAACACAATCGTAAACTGCTGACTGATGGCTGCAGAGCCAGGGGTTCAATAGTGTGCAACTTTGGCGTCGAAAACGGATTACGTCAGTTGCAACCAGTGGTAAACACTTCCCAAAATGTGAGACATTGATGTTATATAGAATATACAAAATTAGTTGTTATTGACTGAGTACGAATACACACAGGTAGGTAAGTTGTGACACATCAGTCAAGTAGACCTTTTTGTGTTTGAAATTAGTGAGGCTACGGATTGAAAGAGAGTAAAGTGTGGCAGTGGTACGAGTTACAAAGAAGAAATTCTAATAGTTTCCAGTCGATAAGCACAAGAACAACTCAAAAATATTTTTTACACACGTCCTGGTATAACGTGACATACAGCTAGCAAATAATCGTATTAAGTGATGAAAATACTAAAATATGAGTATATCGTCATATAATTGCTAAACAGTGCCTTCTAGTGTGTACTCGAAGTGACAGAGACCACGATGGCAGACAAGACATCAGAGGAGTACACACAGGGAAGCCGACTGTGGTGGTGGTAAGTTCCTATGGGACCAAACTGTTGAGGTCCCTGGGCTTACACACTACTTAATCTAACTTAAACTAACTTTCACTGAGGACAACACACACCATGCCCGATGGAGGACTCGAACCTCCGACGAGTGGTGCCACTCGAACAGTGCCAAGACGCCTCATACCGGGCGGCTACCCCGTGCGGCGACGCCAACTGTAGTCATAGTTACCATGACTAGGCCCCAATCCTGTAACAGTGGTATAAAGAGCATAATAGTGAACTCTCGTTGTCGTCTTCGCCACCAAATTCACCTGATTTGAACCCTTGGCACACATCTGTGGCGCCCCCGGACGCTATTTCCAGGCCCTGATTTAACAGCCCATATTTTACGGAATATGTGTGACCTGTGAGCAGACATCTGTTGTTACATACCTCTGTAAACCTTTCAAGGAATCCATACCGCTGTACTGCTTTCAAAAGATGGACCAATAAGCTTCTAAGCAGGTGACCATTTTTTTTTTCACTCAGCATTGTGTTTCTTGAGGGCATCACTCCACAACGTAACGCTTCATATTTCTTTGAGGGCTGCGTCTGAATTTTTTACTGTTCAACAGACAGTGTCTATTAGGCCACTGAAGAGAGTACAGCTCGGATGCAGAGGTCATTTTCGTAAGTTACTATCTATCCAACCTTCCTGTAGGCCTCTTGAATTCACGGTACCCATCTTCTAGGTGATCTTCCGCGTCTTCTTCGCCCAGCTGGTGTCAATTCATCGATTCTTTTTGACAGTTGATTATCATTCAATCTTTGGAGGTGGCCATAGTAAATCAACAATTCGCTTTGTATGGAAATTGAAAACGGGGTATTTTTCACCTACAATTTACCATTTATTTGATTTCTGACGTGTCCCAGACTAGAAATGAAACAACTTCTTCGGCAAAATCTATTTTAGTTAGCTCTCATAGTTCAGCATCATATGTGGCGGTGATACTTTTACGACTCACTTGTAAAGCAAGATATTCGCTTTTTTTGTAATTTTGTCACTCCATGACGAAGGGTTAAGTTTTCCAGTTACTCCTTTCCCTTGCCGAATTTCCCTTGGGATGTCTTGTGCACTTCTTGGATTATACTCGCAAGTATTTAAAGGTACAGACATTTTTAATTTTACACAACCCTACATCCAAATCTTCTCGTTCATCTTCACCCTCTACCATGTATTGCATCTTTTTCGTGTTTATTGTCATTCCCCATTTTGAGTATTCGTTTTCCTCTCGTCATCAGGATAATACACAGTGCAAATAGGTTAAAGTTGCATACTATCATCTGAGGCCCAGGGACAATAATTAAAAATACTATTTGCCGCTTACGAAATGTTTCCGTTGCTTTATGCGAGCGACAGGAAACCGATCTTACCACAGCCTAGCACAACTGCTTCGGTCTAGATATCTCTCTAGACAGTTCAAGATTCGACTGTACAAAACCCTGATCCAGCCTGTTGTTCTGTATGGCTGCGAGACATGGAGTATCTGGAAACAGGACTTCCATAAGCTCCTTGTTGTTCTATATGGCTGTGAGACATGGAATACCCGGAAACAGGACTTCCATAAGCTCCTTGTTTTTGAGATAAAAGTGCTTCGGAAGATCTTCGGTCCGGTTCTGGATGCAGATACAGGGGAATGGAGGATCAGCTGTCACCAAGGGCTTGGTGAACTATACCAGCAGCCCAACATAGCAGGAACTGTCAAAGCCAAACGAATGCAGTGGGCCGGCCATGTGACCCGGATGTAGGATCACAGATGGCCTCGGAAGCTCCTGGATTTCACACCTACAGGAAAGACACCCCCAGGGACACCCAAGGAGCCTTGGAGACATGGCCTCCTTGAAAATTTAAACCAAGCATCAATAGATGTGGACGGATGGCGGATAGCAGCAATGGACAGAATACAGTGGAGGAGGAAACTTGTAGATGCGTCGGTCCACTGGGCCTCATCACGTAGTAGTAGTAGTACTTATGGGAGGGGCGTTCAAATAAATAATGAATCGAATTTTTTTTTCCTCAGAAAACATGTTGGTTTCATTCAGGATTCCAATTCAACATAATATTCTCATCTCATTTGGGTACAAAACCCTACTTTTCAACAGAATCTCCGTTCAGTGCGACAGCCTTACGCCACCTTACCCCGAGGACCCGTATGCAGCATCTTACCACTCTACAGTTCAACGTAGGAGCCGAAGTCTTGCTGCATTAACAACCTCCCCATCACCCGCGTACTGTTTCCCCGTGGAGTGCATCCTTCATTAGGCCAAACGGATGGAAGTCGGAAGGTGCGAGATCCGGGCTGTAGGCTGAATGAGGCGGAACAGTACAATGATTTTTGTGAGTTCACCTCAGATGCGCAGACTTGTGCCTCCGAACACGCTGAAGTTGTTTCTTCAGTTCCCTGAGGGTAGCGCAGTACACTTGATCGTTGCATCAGGAGGGCAGAAATCAAACAGAATAACTGCTTCACAATTCCGGAAGACTGTCACCATGACTTCAGCGGCTGAGAGTGAGACTTTGAACATTTTCTTGGGGGGAGAGATGGCGTGACGCCACTCCATGAACTGCCATTTTGTCTCCTGTTCAAAGTGGTGAACACATTTTTTTTCATTGCTTGTGACTACATTCGACAAAAAATTGTCACGATCAGCATCTGGCACAAATGGCGAGGAAACGAGCGGGCACACACCTTTGGGTCCCAACTGGTAGACGAATGTGTCAGTACTGCCAACAGAGACGTCCAGTTGAGTATCGAGGTGTTCGATTGTGATCCGTCGATCAAATCGAATGAGTGTGTCCGTATGTTCCAACAGTGCAAGAGTCACACCTGTGTGTGGCTGGCCAGGACGCGAGAGATAGGACGGGTTTGAGCGACCTTCTTGCGACAATGCAGACGATTCGCCCAACGACTCACCGTGCTTTTTTTTACATTCAGCCAGCGGCTATGAACATCTACGAAGATTTATTTTACGCCAAAAGGAACACAATGACAGCTCTCTGCTTGGTACACACCTCCGTTCCAGACACCATTTTAAAGGCTACGTATAGCACCGCCATCTATCGGAACTTCATGAAACTACAGGGCTGAAACAGGAATATTCCACCATGTTCTACACAAATTTCGCGTTTTGCAACCGAAATTCGCCGAGGAAAAATGTGTCGCCTTGCATTATTTATTGAACACCTTCGTACATTCGCGGGTAGATCAGATATATGAGTTCTACACTTCGGTGATTTTCCGATATCACAAGAGGCACACCTATATAGACCAAGCGCCAGTTGCGCTTTGAGCCGATGTTGGGCAGTTCAGAGAGAGTAAGGCCACGGTGGAAAGAGGTAGTGTGATAGAGAAGTACGTACTGTTACTGCAGATTGTACCAACGAAGCAGAATCATGCAAAAAAAAAAAATTTAAAAATGCAGTGAAGCTGGCCTTACATTACCGTAACAAGCCGCACAAGTAGGTACTGCTCAACATTCCAACCACTTTTTTTCATGAAAAAGGAAGTCGAGTGGAGACCGCGGCGACAACATGGCGGATGCAGGCGGCTCGGTCCTCGTTAGTTGCGCTAATTTAGGGCGCCGCGGTGCCCCACGGCCGCTGATGAGCCGGCGGAATGCTCTGCGCTGCTCTACCCTGCCGGGACGGCCCCGCGTGGCCAATTACCGTAATTGGCGGCGCCGCGATTATGGCGAATTACGAATATTTGATAGCCGTTTCAGTTCTTTAACGAGGGAAAACATGTAGGTGCTTACACCGGAACAATCTCTTTTTATCGTTTACGCAATGGATTTCAGTATATGATGCGAGGAGGAATGCAGGTTTAGCAATAGAGCAGATTCACCATCCAATACCATGCTTTCTTTACAAAGGCGTCTACCGCACACGATGGACTAAAAAGTTACAGATACTGACAGATTGCAAGTGCAGTACTGACAGAATAGAGGAGAGAAACTGTAAAGAGAGTGATTAGGTGGAAAGAGCGCATCAGGGCCGCTACAAAAGGGAAGAACTTTGTGCTGACGTCATGGAAGAAGAAATGGGCGTTCATATGGAAGACATAAGGTATTAGAGTTCTTCGTAGCTTTCATAGACCGGCGATCCAACAAGGCAGCAAGGATAAACAATACTTCTTGAGAAAGACTTAAGTCGTTGGGAAACGTGACAACCAAACAATTATACAAGTTACTAAGTAACACCTCTGGTTACATAGCATACTTTTGAAAGAATATCGTAAAACATCGAAGATATCAAAAGCAGATAAATACGAAAACTATCGTATAATAGCGTATGTAGCCAAGTTATTGAAAAAATGTTGTTGCTTTTCCTTACTTTTCTCGAAATCTTTTATTAGTGGCTCTTTAGCTGATAATGAAATAATTTCGTACGGAAGAATGGGTTATAAAACCGGTGATCACTAGTAGATGATAAGTTTGCATTTGCGAAAGGTAAAGGGACCGATAGGGTAGGCACATTTGATAATGAAAGCAGGAGTGAGAAATATTAAGACGCCTCCGTATAATTTATGATGAAGCAATATCGCTTGGAAACGTACAAACGTGAAAGATGTTTCGTATTCTCAGAAAAATAGTGCCGGACGGTTAACGTACAAGAACAAACAGGGAACAATATAAATGGAAGAACAAGAAAGAAGAAACTAAAGGGGAGTAAGAATGACGCAGCTTCTTTCCACACTGGATACAGCGGACATTGCATTGAAGGTGCAATGACAGAAGTGGAATTAAAAGTCAGCGTGAAAACATATTGATGATGACGTTGTTAACCTCAGTGAAACTGAGGAATAGTTTTAGTTACCGTTGAATGAAATGAAGTCTTAAGAGCAAAAAACGTGTATAGAGACTGAACCGAAGAAAGACAAGAGTAAAGATCAGTGCCAGAAAAGAGACTAATGATAAATTTTACATTGAAATTGTGGACCATTTAGTAGACGAAATGAAGGAATCCTGCTACCTCCGAAGCGGAATAAAACATAACGGTTATTGAAAAGACGATATAATAAAACAACTAGTACAACAAATTTTTGCGTTGTGAGAGTCTACATGTGGAATACCAGATTGTGCGGAAGTGTATTACGAACTGAGCGAAAGCTAAAGAAGAAGATGACCGAAGCGGTTGAGTTGTGATGTTAGAGACAGCTGCTGGAAAAATTAAGTGGACTGACAAAGGATAAATGGAGTATATCTCCGCAGAATCGGCGAGGAAACGAATACCTGGGAAACGCTGGATAGTAAAAGGGGAGAAGGTAGGATGAATCTTAAAATATAAGGAAAGACCTTCTATAGTAGCACAGGAAGTCGTAGACGACGAAAAGTGTAGAGGAAAACAGAGATTAGAAATTTTCCATCAAACAGTGGATGGCTTTAGATGTAGTTGCTCCTCTAAGACTCTAAGATGAAGAGATTGTCACAGGAGAGAATGTCGTGGATCCCGAAAGAAAAAGAAAAAGAAAATCTTGTGGTTCCCAATATCCACTAAGATCGGTAACCATCAATGAAACAATGAAAGTAGCGAGTCAAGAAAAGCTTGTTGCCAGCGATATGAGGGAAAGAGTCCGTATTTTGAAACCAGCCATCATCATCGTATTGCTACTATTTCACGACTGACGTCGGTTATCACTTCCCGTATTCCACTTTCTCCGAACATTTCAGGCTCCTTCTTTTAGTACTCTCGTATCCATCGCGTCCCGGACTCCTCGTCCCAGCAACTCCTAGGTCACCCACGCTTTCTTCTTTCCGCTGCGGGCCTCTGTCACACTTTCTCTGGCCATCGGCTATCATTCATCCTTTCTACGTTCCATACCATTTCAGCCGTTTCAAGCTATTGTTATTAATGATTTACCTACGTCCATAGCCTTATTTTGGTATTTGGTACGCTGTCCAGCTTGGAGAAGAAACAACTTCCTCTCCAACTGGGATTCATGTCGGGCGATCTGGGTGGCCTAATAATTCGCTCGAAATGTCCAGAGTTCTTTAAACCAATCGCGAACAATTGTGGCCCACTGACACGGAGCATTGCCGTCCATAAAAAAACCCATGAAGGTCTGGAGATGGTCTCCTAGTCCAGAGGACGCAGTCAATTTCATGCGAACACAGCCCACACCATTATAGGACCACTACCAGCTTGCACAGTGCCCTGTTGACGACTTGAGTCCATGGCTTTATGGGATCTGCGCACACATTCAGAACTTACCGTCAGCTCTTACTAACTGAAACAGGGACTCATCTGACCAGGTCACGGATTTCCAGTCGTCTAGAGTCCAAACGATATGGTCACGAGCCCAAGACACATGCTGCAGGCGATGTGCTGTTAGCAAAGGCACTAGCGTCGGTCGTCTGCTGCCATACCCCACCAAATATCAAATTTCGCTGCACTGTCCTAATTGATCCATTCGTTGTTAAGTCGCACATTGATTTCTGCAGTTATTTCACGCAGTGTTGCTTGTTTGTTAGTGCTGATAACTCGACCCAAACGCTGCTGCTCTCGGTCGTTAAGTGCAGTGCTTGGTGAGATGTAATGCCTGAAATTTGCTATTCTTGGCACATTCCTGACGCTGTGGAACGCAGAATATTGGATTCGCAAATGATTTAGGAAATGAAATGGCCCTTGCATCTAACTCCAACTAACATTCCGCGTTCTAAGTCTGTTAATCCTCGTCCTGTGGCCACAATCACGTCGGAAAGCTTTTCACCTGAATAATCTGAGTACAAATGACAGCTCCACCAATGCACTGCCCTTTTATATCTTGTCTTCGCGATACTACCGTCATCAGTACATATGCATGACGCTGTCCCATGACTTTTGTCACATCAGTGTAGTTTCCTTCATGCCTATTCGAGTAATCCCAACACTACCTTTCTTTTTAGCTCTCGTCGATTTCTGTATCTTCCACGCTGTGCTCTAGTACCGCCGAAGTATTTTTCTGTAACCTCTCGGAATTTCTGCGACGCTTCATTTTTGCTTTATTAATACCTCTCTTTACTTCTTTCCGTCTAGCTCCATACCAGCGAGCCACCGAAGCTTCGCATGAGCATCAAGTGTCTACGACAGGAGGACTTATATGTCAACCTACCCCTTCGTCATGTAACACAGTTTCCCCATACTAACCAACAATGGGGTCATAAGCTCTCCACCCAGTACGTGCTTTCAAGTCCGCAGTTACTAAAATATTTTCCGTCTCTTACCTTCTCAAGCGGTCTCCTCAGTTTTCTCTTTATTCAGTCTTGTCGTCTTCATTTGGTGCATACACTGCCATGATCACGACTGAATGGCCTAATAATTCCATTTGCACCTACAGGACCCATTCACTAATCTGAACGCAGGATTTTATATCTTTCCCAATAGCTATGGAGACCTCATGGAGTCAGCCTATCCATTACTAAAAGTCGTGCCGCAATGGAGACCGCAGATTATCAATGTAAGCACTCATTTCTCTAGTCCTCAGAAAATGAGCGCGGGTATGCGGGTTGGCACTATCTGATTACTTTCCCCCAAGAGGAAGAGAGCTTATTGTTTAGAGCCCCGTCTATGAAGTGGTCTATACGGGGGAGAACAAGCTCCGGGAAAGGATGGGAAAAGAAATGTGACGTGCTCTTTCTAAACAACCATTACCGCATTCGAGCTGATACATTTAGGGAAAACCACGGGAAATACATATTTGCATGGATAGATGGTCAGAATTCAGATTCTCATTCCTTGCAAATGCGAGGCCAGTGCATTAGTGTCATGACACCTCACACGGTAACCCTCAATCATCATCGCTGATCAAGGGCAACGCAAAGCAAATCGCAATAGGTACAACTCGCGCCGAAGAAACAAAATGACCATTGAAAATTTAGAGTACAGTGTAATCGTGTAATGGTTAATTTCTAGCCGATAGTGGCAGAAGTAAATTAGAAGTACCGCATGACAGGTTTATCAGGGAAGTATCTTAGGTTAGGTAGTGTTCTACGAATCGGCGCATCGAATGTCATGTGTTAGAATTTTGCAAGGAAACTGGAAAAACTGAAGCCGTAAATGATCAGAGATGGATGATAATCACAGATGCGATTAGTGAAGTGAAATAGAAACAATACAGTTATATGTAGCCCAGTAATGTAGTTAGTATGGTTAATCGTGGCTTGCCATTATATTGCGGAAAAAGGGAGATACAGGAGTGACTTAATATTAGGAAAAGAGGGATTGTATCATTAGCCGGCCGGAGTGGCCGTGCGGTTCTAGGCGCTACAGTCTGGAGCCGAGCGACCGCTTCGGCCGCAGGTTCGAATCCTGCCTCGGCATGGGTGTGTGTGATGTTCTTAGGTTAGATAGGTTTAATTAGTTCTAAGTTCTAGGCGACTGATGACCTCAAAAGTTACGTCGCATAGTGCTCAGAGCCATTTTTGATTGTACCATTCTTCAGAGGATTGAAACGAAACGTATGTCAGCCACAGATTATGAATTTTTAAACACCCACTTCACCATTTATTGATGGATAGAACATTTAAAAAAATGAAAATTTGATTGTCTAGGGGGAAAAGGAAAAGAAAAGAAGAAGAAAGTATGTTAAATGAAAGAGAAATGCTAAGAAGATTTTGTAAAATCTGTGACGTTCTTCTCTCTCATCCATAAGCAAAAGAACATAATTAACTTAAAGAAAAAAGGTAGACCATATCAGCTGCAGTGAATAATAACCAGACAATTACGACAAAATATTGGATCGAAAAGCACTCTCACGCGTGCAGGTATGGACGGATTAAGATCATAATTTAATAATTGCCCAAATCATACTGGTACCCAAAGGAATAAAGTAACAAAGCGTTTATAATGTGGTTCAGTAGAAGAGGCTCGGAATATAGTAAGGCAATGGACAATTAAGGCAAGAGAAGCCGTCATGAGCACAGTGAAAGAGGAGTCAAAAATGCTTTTGTAACTCAATAAATGTTATTCGGAAATAACAGAACGCACAGAGAATGAAAAATATTGATATAATTAAAGAAAGATGAAAGAAAGACTCTCGAACTAAAAATTCGTCTTCCTGTTACATTCTGTGGATTGGAATTATCTGTTAGACGAATTAGCAAAGGCAGCTATAGGACCAGATTACAAAAGAACATACGTAGAGAAAAGTCCGAAAACGTGATAGAAAAAGAGAGCGAGACATTTTTTTAAGAAATAACGTATATATTAAGGCAGTCAGAGATTGAAACAGCAGTGTATGTTGGAAAAACAGATATATAAACAGCAGCATGTAACTTCCGAGTTAGTTAAATCAATAGGAGATACAGAAACTGTAACATTATTTCAGCTGGAGTCAAAAATAAAGGAAAACATTTAGCGCATGTTTCCAGGAAAGTATTATCATCATGGTGGAGAAGAAGCCACTAGTGAATAAATAGTAGAAATATGTCAAAGCGTTCAACCATCGTAAATTCTACTTATAACGCCAAACTCTTGCAGTTTTTGATTAAGTTGCTTCAGGAAACCGATATCAGAAATGTCATTATGACATCTGACTTGTTAAAAATAAAGAATAAAGAGAAAAACAATCTTCGTGGCATTTGTAGCCCAAGACGAAATGTTTCACAAGTAAAGAGGTACATAATGAAAAACATAAAAGATACACTCTCGAGACATACGAGTAACTTGTTGTATAACTGTATAAATCAAATTGAAGTAATAAACGTGTGAAATTAGTGTTAAGAATAATAAAGAGAGGAATATCCGCTTATCACCAGTTTTGAATGAACTTCATGTCGAGTAAGCAGTAAGGGAAGGAAGTGGGCGCTATAGTATTTTAGAAAAGGGCTGAAACAAGTGTGTGATGTCCTTAAGTTAGTTAGGTTTAAGTAGTTCTACGTTCTAGGGGACTGATGACCTGAGATGTTAAGTCCCATAGTACTCAGAGCCATTTGAACCATTTTGCACTAAAACAAGCAGGAAGAATCAGGACTGCTAACGTACACAGATACCAGACAGCAAAGAAACTGAACAGACGCTATAGACGTGGATAAAACATGGACCCATATAATAGAAGACATAGTAGCAAAAATTAGGATAATGTTTCTGAAACTGTTACTCAAGAGCACAGTGATTATTTACAGAGAAGAGTAGACAAGAAGAATTTGCGGTTGGAGACCGTTAACAGCTTCATCGGAATTAGAGAAATCAATAGGAGATACAAAACCTGTAAAATTATTTGAACTGGTGTCCAAAATAAAGCAAAACGGGAAAGTTGATTACTGGGTAAGGATTATAATATGCAAACCAAATAGTACTGTACTTCGTGGCCCGTAAAGTATTCACTAAATTTCGCAGAAGAGTTCACCAGAAGTCTATGATTTCACCAAATTTGTTATTCGTTCCTGTCATAATTCTTTCCTTTCCTGTGTATGTGGCTCCTGTATCTGTAAACTGGTTTTGTACTTACCATTATAAGCATTTGAATTTGCACTCCTTGGTACAATTACGTAGTAGTTTCAACTCAGTTTGAGTTCTCGTAGCTGAAGGAATTATAAGCCTTTCAAAATGTGCATATCACGTTCCAGTAAATAACTAAACTGAATTTAAGTATAATTTAGAGTGTGTGACTGATGGTGTCAGCATCAACTTGCCCAGGTGTGAATAAGACCTGTGCTCATGCGGTACACGCATCCAACTTCAGCCTCAGTAGATGAAAATGGTAGCCCTCTGTCTTGATCTCTAATTACGGTTTTCTTACTTCGTTGACATTACGGTGTCAGTGCCTTCCTGTAGCAATCACGTACCAAGTTTCTATCTCCAAGTGCTGCAGAAGCTCTTCAACTATTAAGTGCATGTCCGTTGGGCGGCTGTTGTGTCGGGCAACACTGAGCGAGCATCATGGGAAGTTAGTGAACTTGGAGCGGTTATTACATTAGCAGCGATGAGCGTCCCGTGTAACCGTTAGGAGCAGAGACCGCTACAGATGTGCACGCCCCGTAAGTACCCTCGATCCTTCTTCGTGATATGCGCACAGACAAACCTTTCCAACAGTTTGCTTTTAACTCACTAGTTGTTCTTAATTAATATCACATTCACATAGAGAGTAAATTTATCTGTTGCTTACAAACGCACGCGCTCACACACACACGCACACACACACACACACACACACACACACACACACACACTAAAGCGTGATCAGGCGCGCGCATGCACGAGCGTCTTTTTTTCGGACAATATTACACCAGAAACAAAATAGTTATAATGTTTCACTTCCTACCAAGATTTTTTGGGAAGTTCCCTCGGTTTGCAGGCGAATGCTGGAAATGGAAATACCCTCCTAATTATACCTGATTGCGCATCGCTCTGTGCCTCTCCCGGGCTGCTGGGGTGCTTGGCAGAAAAGAACATAATTGCGCAACGACCAGCCATGTTCTAATGGTTATTCATCTCTTATTTTGTCGGCAGATTTCTATGAGGAGGACAGGAATGAAATTATTTCCAATGCATTCGAGTTAAAAGACGAACCCATCAGATTTTCTGTTGTTACAGTCCACCTCCAGCAATCTATGAAAGTACATTTTTAGTTAAAGATATGTCTAAGACTACACAGATTTGTTTCACTTACAGCAATGTAGGTGAGCATTTTTCAGTCTACGGTCGTGATTCTACAGTGTCCGTTGTATGTTGCAAAATAATCATTCCAGCCAAAAAAAATTATACCCAGAGAGGGCTGGAGAGGGAGAGGGCAGAGGAAGGATTGTGGCAATGGAAACATGCGTATGGACCAATATTCTTAATGATAACGATAATGGACTAGATGTAAATTTTTTCCACGGAATCTCTCATTTCATGAAAGCTAAATCATGGCTACTTCATTCACGAAACCGATTTGGTGAATTTTATAGAAACTCTTAAAGGACAGATATCCTTCACCGTTGCTTCGACTCAAGACGAGACGATTCTTGAAGATTCTGCCGGGTTATTAAATGTTCAAAACCTACGCAGACGCAGCCGGGTAAGGTTCTCGACAGCTACCTAGGTGCACATCCCGTTATTTTCAAGTCACAAATAAAACGAAAGATCTCTGCGAATGGCAGTTTGGGTGGTTGGAGCTACGCCAACCTAGAAACCGAAATAAACCTTTGCAGAAAGAGAACACATGGCGTCAATAATTAGTGACACCACACAACACAACGTCGAGTCGAGTGAATTACTAATAACAGGCGATTAATTAACGCTAATGCTGGTACTGTGTTGTTAGGCGAGGAGGAGTACGTTTCCCAGCAGAATTTAAGAAAAAATCTCTGATTATAAGGTAAATTGCTAACTGAGTCTCAACAGCTTTCTTAAAAACTCAATCACAGTATCTGGAAGTGCACGCCAGAATCACCGACGTTAGAGAGTATTGGCCGTTAGCAAGACAATATTCTGCAATCGTAGATTTTCTCAGCTGTTATGAGCTACAGAGATTGTCTTGAGAATTGTTTTAGTGGAAAGTTCATATTTTCTTTCATGATGAAATTAGACTTACGTAGGGTGTAAGCTTAAAATATTGAGAAATCTGGAAAAAACTCTGTAAATTATTTTCTTGTTCTGGCCTGCTATCTTCTCTTGTCACTTCGTTCGTCATCTGTACTCGTCCTAGCCTCTTTCTGCACGGATATATGAGATTATGTAAGTTACTTTTGATAATAATAAGTATGACCAAATAGACATATTGAATTATGCTCATTGATTTTCTAATACGACTGAAATATTATCCCATCTTTGGGGAATGTCGGTGACTTGATTTCATGATCAGAATGAGCTACCTCGGACGTGATCTGTTTAGCCACCATTACGGCTATTTTAATGAGATTATTACTAATTGTGGTATAGAATCTGCCTCTTGTATTCTTAATCACTGATGCGAACAAGATTGGAGCACTTGAAATATTGAAAATTCATGGTCACAGAATAATAAATCAAACCATCCACCTCTAAGACACAGTATTTCATATTTTTCGTTTAACTCTTGATCCGGGGCGTCAATGAAATATTTCTTTACAAAGTGCATGTGACGTTTATGTTTAATAAGCTGGTGCTCCACACCTTTAGTGGTCTGATCTATGTGTGATACGCTACAAATACCAAGTAAATACGGTAAGTGTCCGCCTTGTGCAAACCAAGATCATGGTTTACACACCGTGAAAATGTGCCTCTTTACAGATGGCATTTTAAATTGCCATGCATAGCGATCTCTAGTTTCATTTGCCGGGGTGTTTTGGCTGCCAACGACGTTACACAGCTTCAGTCCTGTAAGTTATTTGCCACTATTCCTATTTTTCTTCTCGGGGCATTCCTCATTTACAGCAGTAATCACAGTGGAAACAATTTCAATATCGGATGAAGAATATCACCTCATTAATAACATCGCATGGATTGTGTTTAAATGACAGCGTTACTTCTGCTTATTCCCTCTACCCCCAGGTTAGTTTTCTGTCCAATTTCTCGTGCTTTTTCAACAGCTGTGCCCTTTTATTCCTTTTTTACAGATAAGGTTTATGCTTAATGTTTTGAACTGTCACTACTGACTGTACAACAAAATTCAAGCTCTTTTCTACTTCCAAAATAATGCGCGTTATTTTTTCCATAGCGCGTAGCGAAACTCCGCCGAACAAACAGCATGAGCGACAAATATGTCGTTGAAAAGACCCGGGTTTTGTTCTTTCCCTTTTTGTTGGCAGTTTGCTGGAAAAAGAAGCACAAAACAGGAAAAAGACCGTTCAGTAACAATGGATTTATTTACGAGAGGCGGACTATTAATCAGCCGCGTGAGAGTAAATATTTTCCATGTAGGGCGACTTGCACAACAGGCGCGGCGGACGGACGCAGCTAGCAAATAAAATACCGCCGGGGACAGCGGCGAGCCGCTAGGGCGTGAAAGAGTCGAATGAATTCATCGTCGCGGAACGTGAACGTGCCATAGGAAATTGATAAGCCAAGCACGCTAAATTGCTGAGTAGTAGATGGATGCTCCAGCCAGCGGCTACCGACGCGAAATGAGGGAACTTCTAAGCGAATTCAACAGCGAACCAATTATACGGCCCATTTTTCATCTTCAATTTACATTAATTTCCCCGCCCTCTACTTCCCGAATCGAATTAATTCTATTTGAGAAATCGGTTTTCCAATTTGGGCGGATGGCAAAAGCTTTTTTGTCCTCGTTGCTTTGAATGATGCTATAACGAAATTAATTCCACGTACTCCAATAGGAAATAGTGGCTGTACGGTTTTGTTCAAATACGTAATTAGTAACACGTTCTTCCCATCAGTCTCAATGGTCATAACACTCTGCCACCCAGCTTGTCCTGTTATGCATATACAATAGAAAACTGAGATACTGACTCGAAAGTTGAGGGTCCGTGCATTCTAACGGTGGGTTAATCACTTATCCCCCTCGCAGGCACTACTGTTCATAAAAGCTATGTTGTGCTCAGTTTATACGGATGTACTGTAGATATATTTTTATCTTGTAACTCTAGAACCTATATGGTATACAGAACATATTTTCAAATGATTACCTGGCCGATCAAACATATATCGATTACGGGAATTACTTTGTAACATCTTTACGTCGAAAAATTTTACTGCCTTGTTACCAAATAAGTAAGTACTTGCTACACATGAAGCAACTGTATGAAATGTTCAGATAACTTAAAACACAAACATTTACTTCTGGATTAAGCGGTTTACAAGAAAAAGGAGTATATCCTTAAAATTACTGGATTATTTCAGCTACTGGATTCTGTTATTCAATTAAAAACTGAACAATACTCCCAAAACTTCAATTTTCCTGCATTTCTTTAATTTCTGAAAAAATAGGATAACATACCTTAATCTTTTCCATATTAATTCCGATGATAGTCACAAAATCCATACGGTACACATTATGCACATCGACAGCTATGTTTGCATACAGGCTACTTATTTACGATTATTCTCCTTAATTAGTTGTGAAAGGTTTCCGGGGAATCAGCCCCTTAAATAGGACATACACGCGTCACAGTATTCTTAACCATGACTGTAGTATATCATATGAACAAGACGTTTTGGCCTTGTCTTAAGCTAAACATTAAAAATTCAATTATTTTCACGAAAGTACACACATCTGTATTTTTTGATAATACAACGTACCTCTCCTTCATAATAATAACTCTTGGAATATGATCCTATTTCCAGAGAGCCTTCATATTCATGCAGTTCTCGTTCTTCTTTTTTTTATCCCCTAACGGCTGCCACGATGACTAGCAATCAAAACATTTAGAACATGCTGTAAGCTACTGCTTCTAGATTAGTGTTACCTTAATTAGCGCTTGTACATGGGCCCTGTTGATGCCCAAAGAGCTACTCTGTTCTCCACTACTGCACTAAGGCTGCTACAGTTGTATTGAATGCAATATCTCAACTTTTGTATCAAAACTATGTAAATTTTCATGACATTCATACAATGATCCAGAAAAACAATAACGTACTGAACATGGATGACAAATCAAACTTCGTGCTGTCCTCATGAATTGACGTCAAGTTTTGACTAGCTACATGCTTGCTTTAGTACTTTCCAAACTCTGCTAGAACCGAAACATCCCCTGTGAGGTTTTAGGATATGGTGGGATAGATTGTTTCAGTCTAAGACGGGTACACGCACGGATTAATTGGTTACACGCTATTCGCGAAAGTCAGATACCTGAATAGGAACTCTGGTCCAACACATAATTTTAATTTTCAGAACCTCATATATTTTTCATTCTCAGTTGCACAGTTTTAATTGCATGGCGTGTTTCGATCACTCTGAATTATCTTCAGACCTACGTAGTTGCGTCAGCATCTCGTCTGTGTCAGCACCTCATATTAGAGTACTAGTACTCCACTTACATCTGAAAATGATCCACACTGATCGAAACGTGTAACGTAATTAAGAATGTGCAATAGACTGAAGAATAAATGACAATCAATTCTGATTCTCTCGGTGACATCATTTTAACTTATTACAACTGTTCGCCGAGGAATACCCAGTGCCAAACAGTAGAAAAATACTGTTTCATTGTGATTGGCCCAGATGTGAGTTTCAACAAAAATGGTACAAACTTTCACGGTCAACAAGATACTATATTTTATGTGGTACTTCATGGTATTTGGTTTCTGTTGTCATTGAAGGTAAAGTATACGATGCGTCATGTTCTTGCCCCTGAACAAGTACATGGCGGCGGAGGGAGTGGGGAGGGGGGGGGGCTAGGGAAGTGAGAGGAGATAGGTCTGGAGCTTCGAGGTGTACACAGAGACTGAGCAAAGTTTTATACGCTTCCTGTACGCACCTGAGAGTAAGAGTATCGACTGCGTGAAGGGATTGAGGAAGGGGATGTGGTAGCATATATTTGTGGTACGCAAGTAGGACACCATTCACAAGTGTATGCATCTGATATACCACACTTATGGTCTTCGCTCCTACAGTTCAGTACGATGCAAGCACTGCAAGATGTATGACACAGCAGCAAAAGAGGTGCAAAAAGTCACCAAAAAGTTAAGTAATTTAAGACTCAGAAAACTGAGCGAAATTTACGATACACGTAGGTATTAGATGGACTCAGAAAATTTACTTCTATTCATTAAACAACATAACAAGGACCTACACATTGTCATATGGCCATGTGACTGGACCTGACTGAACCTAACAATAATGTTAAAAAAAAAAAACGGCTGAACTTTTCAATCAAAATTACACAAGAAAGAAATTTTTGAAACACTTTAGTGGAAACACTTAATAATGACACAAGCTCGTTTAACATGATCCCTAAATTAACCAAGTAGGTATGAGATCCACATAAAGGAACATCTTTTTAAGTTGTCTGACTCACGAAAATACTGTGAATTTTGATTATTCCAGCAATATCATTCTCATTTCAACGACTAGAACCTCTAACTACACGCTAGCGCTGAAAACTCACTTAAACAACATTCTAGTACCTTAGCTGGGCTTGCCCGCATCTCGTGGTCGTGCGGTAGCGTTCTCGCTTCCCACGCCCGGGTTCCCGGGTTCGATTCCCGGCGGGGTCAGGGATTTTCTCTGCCTCGTGATGGTGTTGTGTGCTGTCCTTAGGTTAGTTAGGTTTAAGTAGTTCTAAGTTCTAGGGGACTGATGACCATAGATGTTAAGTCCCATAGCGCTCAGAGCCATTTGAACCTTAGCTGGGCTTACTGCAGAGTAAATTGCAAAGACGACTGCCTTTCCCAAAGTAGCGCGCAGAGTGTCGCTCACAACAGTCTACCGTTAGCCTGCCTGTTTCAGTCTGTGATGGGGAGGGAAGAGTACCCCAAAGAGGCCCACCGCCCCCTCGACAACCTAGTGGGACCATTCTGACCAAGGCAACTGTCGTGCTGTTACAGTTAATCTCTCTGTACACGCGCTAGTGTGCCAAAGATTGGCAAACCTGAGTTAGCAGACTGCGAATTCCATCACCCACAAGAGTAACATATTCTGCTCAATTTATAATGCTTTCATGTTCACACACCGAGACAAAAATAAAGAAACAAAACGCTTTTACTTCCTCACAGCTACTATCACGGACAGTCAGCGAGAAGATGAGACAATACAACAACATTAATTATTACGAATGAGATCGACATTTTGTGAAAATTAGTGTAACGTAGAGGATGGTTAGAATTAAACTTTAGCGACTTTAGAGGACCCCCTTGAGAAACGAGTGATCGTAGGGCAATGAAACTTTGCGGAAATTTTTTTTTAACAACATGCAGAATGGAAATAACCGATAAACCATTAAAAGAAACAAATTTTAGATTTCACGTGAGAGGATAGCATTTGTTAACTGAGTTCTGTGCGTACGTTCCAGGATACAAACGTTGCCCAATGTGACGACCATGTACATCCACGACTGCTTGAAATCGCACTTTAGATTGCTCTACCGCCCGAAACAACAGTGGATCATGGAATGTTCAGCTGTCGTGCACTGTTTGCAGATTGCACATTGCGTCCAGCATTCTCACCCGTGGTCACTCTAACTTCAACAGTTTGTAGCGAAACTGACTATCGGCCTCTCCCAGGAGAAATTCCCAAATGCCTGGACGGCAGCCATAGCACACGCTTCGACAACACACGGGCAGCTCGTATCTTACGTTGTCAGCTGCTATGTTGCTGGCAGATACACATGAGCGTGTCGGCTTTTGCCACTACAGGGCCCAGTACTTCCATGAGTAATATCTATGAGAGAGGTCTGGTGCTTGACATAGGCCGACAGGGCATATTTTAATCGGAAAGTGCACAGTTCGCGACTGAAAACAGACATGACTTTCATCATTGACGATGATCTCCTCATCATTTGACGATGGTTTCTTTTTATCAGCTACGCCAATTGTTACACTACGGCATTCTGTAACCTTTGATACAGCATTTATATTTGCGCCAGAAGATGCAACTCAGAAAGTTGTGAAGCCGGTAGTTGGGGGGGGGGGGGGGGGGGTTTCGGAGAGAAGACCAGACAGCGAGGTCATCGGTCTCATCTGTGTAGGGAAGGACAGGGAAGGAAGTCGGCCGTGCCCTTTCAAAGGAACCATCCCTGCATTTGCCTAGAGCGATTTAGGGAAATCACGGGAAACCTGAATCAGGATGGCCGGACGCGGGTTTGAACCGTCGTCCTCCCGAATGCGAGTCCAGTGTGCTAGCCAGTTAAACCGGTAGTGTAGGTTTGTAACTGACCTGAACAAATACAGCTACAGCGGACCACTGAAAATGTCATTCATTTTCATTTTAATAGTTTCAATATCCGAATTAAAAAAAAAAAAATGTTCACTATATGAAGTATCAAGCAGTCATGTAATTTCCAAACCGCCATTTAATGCGAACTTGCGAATCATGTTCTTCAAGCCCGATATTCGAGAAGACCAGCAACACTGTCGCAGTTGTTTTGATAAAACTACTTTGTGAGCTAAGCCCTGCTCATCTTGTCCAGACGCACGTCCACTCTCTGCGAATGTAATGCACACTGATGCTTCCGTTTCAATCCTACGTCGCCGAACCAGTACCGGCGCCTACCGGCAAATCATGACACCAACATTGCTAACAACGCGACTGCGCCAGTGCATACTCTGAACATGATTCCTATAAAGTTGGGTACCTACACAGTAAACACTTTTCTGTCTACACTGGTCAGTAGCGAATGCTTAATTATACCTGATTTAGATTCTTGCAGCTGATACTTCTAATAACTTTATTCATTACTAATTTGCAAATGCTACACTCAGATGAAAGTGTGTCATAGTAAATGAAATAAATAAATAAAACCAAAAATAACAGATTAACTTCAGAAAAGGGATCAAACCAGTACCACCTAGTGAGTCTGACTTTTTATCTCGAAGAAAATTATTAATTCAACGCATTTAAATAAGTATAATTATAAGAGAAATAACGGCATCACGTACAGAATCCTGGAATGCAGAAAAATGCAGAAGTTAATGTGCAATAGCAGCCCTGAGACATCAGACGCTGTCAGCAGTTGGAATCCAACGTTCATGGAGACTGGCCGTCGTTTGTCCAGGGCTGCCTTCTGTTTGGAAAGGAGAAGACCTTCGGCAAGGCGGCAGACATCTGCAGGGGCGTGCAGCTGGAGGGTCGCAGGGTCGGCTCAGCCGACAATCGGATTTGCCGGCGCTTGTATTTAATCCGTGAACGCCGTCTGAGCCCGTAATGCAACTCAGAGCACTTGTAGCTTCAGACCAAAAAGTGCTCACTCATTTGCAAACTCTCGGGATCCTACCAGTGCTGCGGATTGTAATCTATGTTATTATGAAACCCACGGGTCTGCGAACGTTGTGTCGGTGTGCCGAGGAAAGGAAATGTGATCAAATGTAAACCACCACCTCCGTTTCAAGTCTTTCGACAACTGGAACTGTATTCTGCTTCTGTGCGACTTGTAAATCAATGTCTCGCTCGCTGACGTCTTTGTCAGCTGCCTTCAGAATTTCGAAGAGTGTGTGTAAAGCTGTTAAAAGTCTTCTCTAAATAAACAAATGTTGTAAATGTAGGTTTGTCTTTCTTCATTTCTTATGATCTAAACGTCTTATGGCGTTATTATTTGCGTCATCAACACTGTTTCAGTCGACTGGACTAATGCACTTTCGTTATTCTTCATACCATACTTTTTCGATGGAAGTACTACTGAACAGGGGGAGGCGTTTCGTACAAGCGACATTGATAAGTATAGCTTTTGGTTCCTTTTGTCGAATAGCAATAACGAAACAGTCGAGATTCAAGTCCCAATCTGACGGGCACATCATATTTCACATTGTCATACGCCTTCACTCCAGTAGCAAAAAATGGCTCTGAGCACTATGGGACTCAACTCCCCTAGAACTTAGAACTACTTAAACCTAACTAACCTAAGGACAGCACACAACACCCAGCCATCACGAGGCAGAGAAAATCCCTGACCCCGCCGGGAATTGAACCCGGGAACCCGGGCGTGGGAAGCGAGAACGCTACCGCACACTCCAGTAGCACTTTGGGGAAACGTTACATAGTATCTGAGACATTAGCACCGTGTCTGAAGATATACACAGTTTTTATACACCACCTCTTGTTTGCTCCCTGTACCCCAATTACTGTTGGATGTTTTTCCCGCTAGCACAGCTATAACAAGCTAGTTCCACGTCAACCGTCTCCACTGTAGCGCGCATTTAGCGATCTCGGTTGCAGATGTTTGTTCTTTATTGCATTACCGTAGCCAAAGGTAACATTAACAGTGGTAGAGAGCTGATGAAGTGTTAGTTACGAATAATGATCAGTTGCACTAGATTTTTTATGCGTACCACAAAAAAAATTAAATAAAAAATTAAAAGCCGCGCGTGGTAGCCGTTCGTCTGAGGCGTCTTGTCACGGTGGGCACGGCTCCTCCCCCGGGCATGGACGTGTGGGTCGTCCTCAGCATAAGTTAGTTTAAGTTACATTAAGTAGTGTGTAAGCTTAGGGACCGATGACCTCAGCAGTTTGGCCCCATAAGACATTATCACAAATTTCCAATTTTTTTACCACCAAAAAGCTCTACAAAAAGTTGCTATACGACAACGAGTTCGGAGTATTTTGTCCTCGTCTAGCATACTTTAAAGCGTAAAAAATACGTATCCCCTGTCCATTAATGCAAAACATGTTACACCGGGTCATCCATTGATAGTGACCGGGCCAAATATCTCCCGAAATAAGCGTCAAACGAAAAAACTACAAAGAACGAAACTCGTCTAGCTTGAAGGGGGAAACCAGATGGCGCTATGATTGGCCCGCTAGTTGGCGCTGACATAGGTCAAACGGATATCAACTTCGTTTTTTAAAATAGGAACCCCCATTTTTATTACATATTCCTGAAGTGCGTAAAGAAATATGAATATTTTAGTTAGACCACTATTTTCGCTTTGTGACAGATGGCGCTGTAATAGTCTCAAAATTGTAAGTACGTGGTATCACGTAACATTCCGCCTGTGCGGACGGTATTTGCTTCGTGATACATTACCCGTGCTAAAATGGACCGTTTACCAACTGCGGAAAAGGTCGATATCATGGTGATGTATGGCTATAGTGATCAAAATGCCCAACGGGCGTGTGCTATGTATGCTGCTCGGTATCCTGGACGACATTATTCAGTGTCCGGACCGTTCGCCGGATAGTTACGTTGTTTAAGGAAACAGGAAGTGTTCAGCCACATGTGAAGCGTCAACCATGACCTGCAACAAATGATAATGCCCAAGTAGGTGTTTTAGCTGCTGTCGCAGCTAATCCGCACATCAGTAGCAGACAAATTGCGCGAGAATCGGGAATCTCAAAAACGTCGGTGTTGAGAATGCTGTATCAACATCGACTGCACCCGTGTGCTATGTATGCTGCTCGGTATCCTGGACGACATTTGCATGGCGACGACTTTGAACGCCGTGTACAGTTCTGCCACTGGGCGCAAGAGTAATTACGGAACGATGACAGATTTTTTGCACGTGTTCTATTCAGCGACGAAGCGTCATTCACCAAAAGCGGTAACGTAAACCGGCATAATATGCACTATTGGGCAACGGAAAATCCACGATGGCTGCGATAAGTGGAACATCAGCGGCCTTGGCGGGTTAATGTATGGTGCGGCATTGTGGGAGGAAGGATAATTGGCCCCATTGTATCGACGGCAATCCAAATGGTGCAATGTATGCTGATTTTCTACGTAATGTTTTACCTATGTTACTACAAGATGTTTCACTGCATGACAGAATGGCGATGTACTTCCAACATGATGGATGTGCGGCACATAGCTCGCATGCGGTTGAAGCGGTACTGAATAGCATATTTCCTGACAGGTAGATTGGTCGTCGAAGCACATGGCCCACATGTTCACCGGATCTGACGTCCACGGATTTCTTTCTGTGGGGAAAGTAGAAGGATATTTGCTATCGTGATCCACCGACAACGTCTGACAACATGCGTCAGCGCATTGTCAGTTCATGTGCGAACATTACGGAAGGCGAACTATTCGCAGTTGAGAGGAAAGTCATTACACGTATTGCCAAATGCATTGAGGTTGACGGCCATCATTTTGAGCATTTATTGCGTTAATGTGGTGTTTACAGGTAACCACGCTGTAACAGCATGTGTTATCAGAAATGATAAGTTCACAAAGGTACATGTATCACATTGGAACAACCGAAATAAAATGCTCGAACGTACCTACGTTCTGTATTTTAATTGAAAAAACCTACAAATTACCAACTGTACGTCTAAAATTGTGAGCCTTCGTCCTTTGTAGTTTTTTCGTTTCACGCTTATTTCGTGAGACATTTGGCCTAGTCACTATCAATGGACCAACCTGTATATGTAAGTGGTCTTGCTGAATGGAACATCATCGAAACCCGAAACACAGCTCACATATTTTGCAATAATAAACATGTGGCATACATAATTTTAAGCTTTAACGTCTGCCAAATGATGACGAAATATTCGAAACTGCTTGCAGTATAATAATGTTTTGTAGCAGCTTTTCAGAGGTATGTATCTAAATGACCTTCGTCAAGTTATGGAACACGAGGAAATAAAACAGACGCAGATGTCTGAAGGGGATGCGACTGTTGCTGCCTATAGCTCATTTTATTCAAGAGCTGTAGGACACCTAAGAGAAATTCAATAAGGAGAAGAAACAAAATCTCTTAGGTTTTCCCGGGACATTGTAATTCTCTCAGAGGCAGCAAAGAATTTGGAAGACCAGTTGAATGGAATGGACAGTGTCTTGAAAAACATTTATAATACGAATATCTATAAAATTATGAGAAGGGTGACGGAGTGTAGTCGAATTGAAGCAGATGAAATTGGGGAAATTACGTTTAGCAAATTAAACACTAAAAGCAGTAGATGTGTTGGGGTATTTTTTAGACGTCAAAGTAAGAGGCCGAATTACAGAAAATACACAACTGGCAATTAAAATTGCTACACCACGAAGATGACGTGCTACAGACGCGAAATTTAACAGACAGGAAGAAGATGCTGTGATATGCAAATGATTAGATTTTCAGAGCATTCACACAAGGTTGGCGCCCGTGGCGACACCTACAACGTGCTTACATGAGGAAAGTTTCCAACCGATTTCTCATACACGTACAGCAGTTGACCGGCGTTGCCTGGTGAAACGTTGTTGTGATGCCTCGTGTAAGGAGGAGAAAGGCGTACCATCACGTTTCCGACTTAGATAAAGGTCGGATTGTAGCCTATCGCGATTGCTGTTTATCGTATAGCGACATAGCTGCTCGCGTTGGTCGAGAACTAATGACTGTTAGCAGAATATGGAATCTGTGGGTTCAGGAGGGTAATACGGAACGCCGTGCTGGATCCTATCGGCCCCGTATCACTAGCAGTCGAGATGACAGGCATCTTATCCACATGGCTGTAATGGATCGTGCAGCCACGTCTCGATCCCTGAGTCAACAAATGGGGACGTTTGCAAGACAACAACCACCTGTGCGAACAGTCCGACGACGTTTGCAGCAGCATGGACTATCAGCTCGCAGACCATGGCTGCGGTTACCCTTGACGCTGCATCACAGACAGGAGCGCCTGCGATGGTGTACTCAACGACGAACCTGGGTGCACGAATGGCAAAATGTTATTTTTTCAGACGAATCCAGGTTCTGTTTACAGCATCATGATGGTCGCATCCGTGCTTGGCGACATCGCGGTGAACGCGCATTGGAAGCGTCTATTCGTCATCGACATACTGGCGTATCATCCGGCGTGATGGTATGGGGTGCCATTGGTTACACGTCTCGGTCAGCTCTTGTTCGCATTGACGGCAGTTTGAACAGTGGACGTTACATTTCAGATGTGTTACGACCCGTGGCTCTACCCTTCATTCGATCCCTGCGAAACCCTACATTTCAGCAGGATAATGCACGAGCGCATGTTGCAGGTCCTGTATGGGCCTTTCTGGTTACAGAAAATGTTCGACTGCTGCCCTGGCCAGCACATTCTCCAGCACATTCTCACCAACTGAAAACGTCTAGTGAATGGTGGGCCAACAACTGGCTCGTCACAATACGCCAGTCACTACTATTGATGAACTGTGGTATCGTGTTGAAGCTGCATGGGCAGCTGTACCTGTACACGCCATCCAAGGTCTGTTTCACTCAGTGCCCAGGTGTGTCAAGGCCGTTAATCAGTTCTAGTATAATATATTTGTCCAATGAATACCCGTTTATAATCTGCATTTCTTCTTGGTGTATCAATTTTAATGGCCAGTAGTGTACAAAATGCGGACGGGTTGTATCAAAAAAGTTGCTTCCAAAAAGAGTAACTTTGTTGAATAGAATATAATTTTAAGTTTTACCATCTCGTATGTCGGGGTATTTGTTTTGAATAGAAATGAGACGTGGACGATAAGGAGTATCGATATAGATACGAAGGTTTTGAAATGCTGAAGATTAGATGAGTAGATCGAATAAATAACGTCGAGGTACTGAATCAAATTGGGTAGAGAATAGTTTAATGTCGCAACTAAAGAAGTAACTGGATCAGTTGATAGGACAAATCCTGAGGCTTCGTGGCATGGTTAATTATGTAATGGAGGCAGCGTCGCTGGTAGTGGAACAATGTTTGACGATCGCACAGATAGACCAGCTTAGAGAGATGCTGCGAATCAGCGTTTGTACTGATGACAACACCTTTTTTCGGAAACCAGAACGCTTTGGTCATTAGTCACAAACACTACCCTTCGGTCAAGTGCCAGTAGGTCGTATTAAAACGTTATATTAGCCACTGTGAGAAGGTTGTTTTATTCGGGAACAGCATCACACACACACACACACACACACACACACACACACACACAAGTTGCGAAACTAAGTAGTAAGTGCCTGTGGCAGGAGACCGGCTTGAATGAAATAGACCCGGCACTTCGGAAACGCGTCCGTGAGAACGGCGCCTTTTCGGCTCCGGGGCGAACAGAGAATTTGCCTTTGTGTTTGGTCAGGACACGTTATGGCGGCCTTTCTAAATGTTTCAGCATTGACACTTTGAGAGGCGCAGTCGGCACGTCCACGCCGAGGCCGCCTCCAGCCGGCCGTGTAACTCGGTCTGCGCCGAAAAGGGCGCACCTTTGTGCGACGCGCAACCGACCGCCGCCGGCGCCGTGTGAAAGCCGACGCCACGCATTCAGCCGGCTGCCGCAGGCGCCGCGCTCGCCGATTCACTTCTCCGTCAGCGCACAGTCGACTCGCAACTTTAACTTATTAAAGCTGCTCTACAAAACTTAAGGACTACCTAGATAAAGTAACGTAGCGTACACAGCCGGAAGAAAAAGTAGTACATCCTTTTAGAGGGTTCCGAGTCACTCAAGATTGACAGTTGCAACGGAGCATAGGAGAACATGAAATAATTATACACTACTGGCCATTAACATTGCTACACCACGAAGAAATGCAGATGATAAATGGGTATTCATTGGACAAATATATTATACCATAACTGACATGTGATTACATTTTCACGCAATTTGGGTGCATAGATCCTGAGAAATCAGTACCCAGAACAACCACCTCTGGCCGTAATAACGGCCTTGATACGCCTGGGAATTGAGTCAGAGCTTGGATGGCGTGTACAGGTACAGGTGCCCATGCAGCTTCAACGCGATACCACAGTTCATCAAGAGAAGTGACTGGCGTATTGTGACGAGCCAGTTGTTCGGCCACCATTGAACAGACGTTTTCAGTTGGTGAGAGATCTGGAGGATGTGCTGGCCAGGGCAAGTCGAACATTTTCTGTATCCAGAAAGGCCCGTACAGGACCTGCAACATGCGATCGTGCATTATCCTGCTGAAATGTAGGGTTTCGCACGGATCGTATGAAGGGTAATGCCACGGGTCGTAACACATCTGAAATGTAACTTCCACTGTCCAAAGTGCCGTCAATGCGAACAAGAGGTGACCGAGACGTGTAACCAAAGGCACCCCATACCATCACGCCGGGTGGTACGCCAGTATGGCGATGACGAATACACGCTTCCAACGTGCGTTCACCGCGATGTCGCCAAACACTAATGCCACCATCATGATGCTTTAAGCAGAACGTGGATTCATCCGAGAAAATGATGTTTTGCCATTCGTGCACCCAGGTGCGTCGTTGAGTACACAATAGCAGGCGCTCCTGTCTGTCATACAGCGTCAAGGATAACCGCAGCCATGGTCTCCGCGCTGATAGTCCATGATGCAGCAAACGTCGTCGAAAGGTTCGTGCAGATGGTTGTTGTCTTGCAAACGTCCCCATCTGTTGACTCAGGGATCGAGACGTGGCTGCAGAGCCGTTACAGTCATGCGGATAAGACGCCTGTCATCTCGACTGTTAGTGATACGAGGCCGTTGGGATCCAGCACGGCGTTCCGTATTACCCTCCAGAACCCACCGATTCCATATTCTTCTAACAGTCATTAGATCTCGACCAACGCGAGCAGCAAAGTCACGATACGATAAACCGCAATCGCGATAGGCTACAATCCGACCTTTATCAAAGTCGGAAACGTGATGGCACGCATTTCTCCTCCTTACACGATTCATCACAACAACGTTTCACTAGGCAACGCCGGTCAACTGCTGTTTGTCTATGAGAAATCGGTTGGAAACTTTCCTCATGTAAGCACGTTGTGTGTGTCGCCACCGGCGCCAATCTTATGTGAATGCTCTGAAAAGCTAATCATTTGCATATCACAGCATCTTCTTCGTGTCGGTTAAACTTCGCGTCTGTAGTACGTCATCTTCGTGGTGTAGCAATTGTAATGGACAGTAGTGTATTTACAGATCAATAGCGCAAGTGCTTGTGAGGCACTAGGTATCATCCCAAGCACCAATATTTGTACACGGTGCAAACTAACAACAAACAACACACGTGTGTACGCAGAAGCTGCTTTCATCGCTGAAGACCACAGTGCACCAGTCCATCTTGAACCGATGCTCTGGCGGTACCAGTCGAACCGTGCACACCGATGCTGTGGCGTGACGAACTAGAGGCGTGCGTGCCCGTACTCCCACTGGTAATAACCGGTTCGCAACAGTTCGTGTTGTCATGTCTGGGCTGACAAGCATCCTTATCTGCGCTGCCCATACAATAAGACGATCTTGACGGGCTTCTGTGCTGCGTGCAAGTCCAGAAGATCATCTATGGGTTTGACAATGTTCACGTGACCACTCATAATAACATGGCCACTCATAACAACAATGTTGCACAACTGACAAAGTACGTCCAATTTCTCCAAAAGGACCATCCCACGGCTCAGAATTTAATCCCATTTAAATGTGCTCAGTTGGCTGTAGGAGCACGACTGCAGTCTCTGTGCGATGCTTCACACCTTTGCACCACACTGGGCGTCCTGGCTTTGAGAATCCCCTATTAAAGGTAGACACAGATGGTGCTCTGGTAGTTATGCCACTACGCTATCTGTTGGCGGATGACAGTGAAACGGTCACTAGTACATCTACTATCCTACAGGTGGCACATGCTGCTAACGGATCAAAATTGGCGTCGTCTTTAGAGATGTATTAACGACCTGGTGGAAAAGAATGTAACTTTGGGAGCATGTTGTCAAAACGCCTCCCAGTCATATACAGAAAGCTTGAGGTCACATGGTGTGAGCTCAGCTTAACTGAAGCGCCACACGGGGCTGGCTCCCGCAACACAAGGCAGGTGAAGAAACGGGAAAGGACAGGGCGTGGGCGTGCGCACGCGTGTGCCTATCTGTGTGTGTGTGTGTGTGTGTGTGTGTGTGTGTCAATCAGCGACTAATGCGATGCTCTGCGGTGGTGTTCATCGTTGCAACATGGACTGGAGACAACATTTAGCTGATTTACGATCCAATCTGCCCGCAACAATGAAGATATCTTTTAGACACATTCTGCAATAAAATCCAGACTTCTGCTATATTAGTTTTGTGTTTTTATTGTGACGGATCCGTTTCAGCTAGGTTTCCATATTCAGGCCATCTGCAAAAGTTACATGTTATTTCTGTTCTATTATGACGTTGGTTATTGCGTTTTCAGATATAGAAATTTTGTACTTGAGTGCATATCTCATCAGTGGTCGCTGTCCCTCTGCATTGTACTACAACGTGGTGTACATTTAGGACTCTTACGACATAAGCAGTTTTGTGGCTTACTGCTGCTGTTAATTTTCCTTTCTCGCAATTTTTATAATATGCCGTTTTATCGTCAGATTTGATGGACTGACAGCAGTGGTAGTTGGCCTAAGATGCTATATGGTTACAGTTGGCATGGTGTGTTGGTCTTATCATTTTGGGTTGTGTGTATGATCTTCGTAAATGATGTGTCTTTAGGTAGTCATTTGCGTCCATCCTTTGCCTTTAGTTAGGAGTGCAATAAAATTTTGTGTTAAATGTTTATGTTTTAAATACTTTTGTTCATTTAAATTGTCATCATGACGTTGTATTGTGTGTATGTAAATCTGGTTTTTTCAAGTACCTTCACTATTAAACCCTTAGGTAATATGGGTAAATCTTTATTACTAACTCCATTCGTTCAGCGTTGTGGTTCTCGTTATTTAAGTGGTTGAAGAATGAAGATGGATTGTAATAAATTTTACATAGGACAGACACGGTGCAACTTCAGTGTAAGATATAGAGAGAACAACAGTATTAGCGAAAATAATCCGTCCACATTCTTCAGTCACTTGAAGAAGATAACCACATAGTAGAGCGAATCGAGTTAGCAATAAAAAATTTTACACGTATTGCCTAAAGGTTTAAAAAGGAACATACTTGAAGAGAAAGGACTCTATATACACACAGTACACTGCCATGATGACATTTTAAATGAAGAAACGGAACTGAAACATAAACATTTCTTATAAAATTTTGTTGAATTACTAACCAAAGATAATGGATAGACACAAAAAAACAACCCATAAACACATCGATTACAAAACTCCCATCCATACAACCCAAACTGATAACATGAACATACCATAGCAATTGTCACAACTGTCAAATCTGATAGTAGAACGTCAAATTTTAAAAATTACGAGAAATGCAGTAAACCACAAAACAACTTATAGCATAAGATTCCTGCATCTACACCATGCTGAAATAGACTACAGATTGACAGTGGCCACTGATGACATATGGATGTAAGTACAAAATTTGTATATTTGAAGATATGATAACCAACGTTCTAATAAAATAAAATAAAACTATTATTTAACTTCCGCAGACTGAAGATGGCAATCTAGCCGAAATAGATCCATCACAACAAAAAACACTAAACTACTAGAGCAGCAATATTAGTTGTATTGTATTTGGTTGACTTCACATGGGGAGAAATAATCTGGAAACTGGAAGGAAAATGAAGTGTGACGATGTTTTACGTGCGTGGGGAGCGTTCCGAACCACAGGCGCTGCTACACGAAGAAGAGGATCTGATGGCCGACGGTCAAATACAGCTGCTGATGACCGCTACATTCTGCAGCAGGCAACAAGGGACCTGTGTCAAACTGCAGGTGTCTGTTCACAAAATTTGAAGACTCAATTCTAATTGAAGACTCTAGGAATACGCTTCATCCTCCTACGAATCGCTCCTGTAGACATGATCAGAACAACAAAAGCACGCACAGAGGATAAAGCAGTCATTTTTCCCGCGCTCGGGAAGAATCTTTAACATGTCTGATAGTGCTAAGTACCCTCTGTCAAGAGCTTCCCAATGGTTACCTGAGTATTTATGCAAACGTAGATGTATCAGTGGAAAGGCAACTGTGAAAGATGCAATATTTTAGGTTCCACCATGAAGAAGTTTATAATATATCAAAGAGTCTGCCACAAAATCGATATTTGAGAGTGGTATCGAAGGAAATTGGGATCAATAACGAATATGTTACCGTCACTAACCATAAATATTTAAGTAAGCACAGTATCTGTTCCTTTTTGTGCTACAAAATTTGAATAATGTCAACGGACACGGGAACTGCTCGAGAGAACATCGTGATGTATGATCGAAGTTCATCGCCTCAGCATACCATTATCATGGGGCAAATGATCTCTTCTAGCAGTTGGATTAGGAGCAGGCTAGACAAACATCGGCGTTTCTGTCTACGGACATTTGGGACAGACAGAAACTTTACGACCGTGATCAAAATCGTTTTGTAGACAATGGAGATTATTCTATTTTGTTTGCACCTTATGACTTGCTTTCTTGTAATGTACCTTTCACCGAATTTATCAGGTACGTTCTGTATGTGGCAAAATACCACACTTTTAGTTATCTGTTCCTCACTACGGTAAGTTGTGTCTACTTTTGTCACTAAATATCAAGAAATAAAATTATGTTTCCTAGTCGTTTCATTAAAGTATCCCTGTTTCTTTTGTAATTCCAGCTGCCGTTCGTCAGACTGAACTGGTCCCAAGTACATGTATGTGTCACAGTTGTATGTACTAGGCAGCAATTGTGAAATTGGAAAAAATAATCTCAGTGCATATTACCTTCTTCTATTTCTTCCTAGGACAATTACGAAATCTTTTAAAAATGCATCAACGAATTTCCACCGATCAGTGGTCAATAAATTGTGAAAATGCACAGGCTACAAGGAACGTCGTAACATTGCTATGTGTTATAAACAGAAGTGTGTGATGTTGACCGATCGCTCGAAGAAGTTATTGCATTTTGAAATTCTTTTTTTTATTGGTATCACAAAACAATAAAAAAATGATACGAACCATTTTCATTCAAATAAATTGTACCTTCTCAGTGCTGACTTTACCATAGAAGATTAAATTGTGTAAGCACTTCAGAAAATTCTGTGTATTCTATGATTTTAAGGGTATTGTTAGTCGTGTATATCAAGGCATTAGGCTACAAGTAACCGAACGAAGCGAACGTTCTTGGTATCGCTAAAGATGATATAATATTTTGAAATCGGTTAATTTTTCTGAGGGGAAAGGGTTTTCTTATTGGAGACAAATGTTAAAAGCTGTAAGCACCTTTGTATGCAGTGCAAGCTGATGCCTCCGAGAAACCTGATGACAACACTGAGTTCTTAACGTTGCGAAGTTTTTGTTAAGTGTACAATTGCAGCTGTCCAACAGATGCTCACGTTACATCCGCCATTAATCCTATGTCGGAGATATCTATACCACTGGGATAATGACCAACGTAACACGTATTTCCGCTGTAATTATGAGACCGTTTAAGCATTGTGCGACGTGAATCTCTATTCAAATCGCATAAACCGGATGACGAACTCGGTAAATCTACTGGCGTTTGTTCCTGTGACAGCATGAAACGTTGCGTCATGTCACGGGAAGCGAAGCGATTGCAAATGTGTCCGACTTCCGCAAGTAGCAACTGTGATTTCCGAATTCTGCAGCCACAGCATGAAAACTACCAAATGTATTGTGTAACTGAGTTTTTCAACAATTACTTTGTAACGTGTGGCACATCTAAATTTTTCGCTTGACCTAAATCACTAGTAACCAGCAAACAACAAATCATGGCTAACCTGGGTCATTTTTATGCACAATCAGTTTTTCATTTGTGCCTTGAACTACACTATTTTACCTGTCACATACAACACGCCCATATAAAGGGGATATTCTTGATATTTCTAAAACGGTTCAAAATATCGGTTTGACGTTTCTAAACATACAGAACGCAGAGGGGGAAAATATTTATTGTCCGTTAAATGCTCCCGAAAATTTTCAAGCAAGATATGTACCTTTCTTTTAATGAGATTCGAGAACTCTTAACACGGGAAATAAGATGTTACATCACACGTTGATGAGTGTATTGAACGGTTTTGCAAACACAAGAATGTGTTCAATGTGAGGACCAAGTCTGGCTGTGAAGCGGACTTTCAGCACTATGACATATGGGCATTGCGTTTAGTCGTTCAGATTAATTGTTAGGCTCTGACATTTAAAATATTTGTCGTCCACTGATGCGGAAAGTTTCATGGCAGATATTATTAAAGTTGTTCTTCAAATGGTTCAAATGGCTCTGAGAACTATGGGACTTAACATCTATGGTCATCAGTCCCCTAGAACTTAGAACTACTTAAACCTAACTAACCTAAGGACAGCACACAACACCCAGCCATCACGAGGCAGAGAAAATCCCTGACCGCGCCGGGAATCGAACCCGGGAACCCGGGAGTGGGAAGCGAGAACGCTACCGCACGACCACGAGATGCGGGCAAAGTTGTTCTTGAATCGCGTATATTGATCCATGAAAAAAACGTAGTTTCTCAATGTCTCTGCAGATAAAACGCTTCACTTATGAAACATCAAAAAAAAAAAAAAAAAAAAAAAAAAAACTAGCGCATCTCCATTGCAACGTTTGTCGACTTTTTCAATATTTTGCTCCCTTTTTTCTCAAATATTGTGGGTGCTTTAGGTGTCTACGTTTGTGGAACATCTTGCATACTTCTTTTAACTCTCTACTTTCTGAAGAGGATTTTCAGAAAAATTAAAACTACAAACAATACCTAAATGTAAAATCCACTAAACCGCTTGTTCACAGTTTCACTAGAAGCCTATTCGAAACAATAATTGTATAAAGGAAACATTATAAATGTATTACCTTCGTTGCACTGAACTCATCTGAGGTAAACTGATTTTAAATGTCAAAGTAACCTTCTGGCAAACTTTAGTTCGGAAACATACGAGCATTTCGGTGTATCTATTATATACACAGCCTTTAATCTATTGGTCCAAGACCTTTCAAGCACTGAAATGGCACAACCAACAGGAACGTACGCTGAATAAATACCAGGAAAACACAGCCTTTATATTAATAATGATACGAAAAATAATTAATTGATTATAATAGTCATATAAATAGGAACAGCTCCTAGAAATGAATAATACGGGATGAACACGAAATCCACCGAAAAATTATGAGGGTTTTCCAGGAATTTTTTTGAGTATCTTGGTATAACGGACCCATGGTCTCCTGCCGCTCGTTGCAGAGTAATACTGTAAGTATGGTTTATTCATTTTGTTATCCCAATTACCTTTATTTGTGTGGAAGTACCAACGTAACTATAAAACACACAGTAATATAAAAACACCAAACTGCACAACACAAAACACAGTGCACAGCTGGAAAAACAAATCCAAGACAGAACGCGTGAACATGACTTTGATGAACATCAAGAATCGTAAGTGAACGGAATAAATTTGTTTCTGAACAGTTCATACCGTTGACATATATGCACTGTTGTGCAGCTAATCTCATTGCAGTACAGATATACAGATATAAAGGTAAATTGGCGAAGAAATCAACCTATATGCAATTACTCTGTAACGAGCCACCTGAGAAAACGGGTACCTTGCCCTAAAATACTCGGCAAATGTCCTTCAGCAAACTACGAAATTTTGTTGGTGGATTTGGGGCTCATGTTGAATTCTTTATTGCACACTTCAGTTAACCGTCCACCCGACTCACAGCTGGGTTATATTTAATTACTTTTATCCCCCAGAGCAGTTCGGCGTACATGGTAACACCTATGGCATCTGTTTCGTAACTCCAGTTATTGGCGATACGTCTCATCATATTGAGTCCGTGGGCCGTTACTTTCCATTCTTTCCCCGATAGCGGAAGCATGAAATGGACTGTGGTACTCAGAGTCTCTGAAGATATGCCCAATGTGTTCAGTGTCGTCAGGATATACACCAGATAGGTCATGAGTGCAGACGGGGAGCGTCACTATCATAGACGCATATTCTATATGGGACAACTGGATGAATTTAATTACAGCAGGAGACCACAAATTTGGGCACTCTGATGAAAGCGTTTCACGTAAGTTACATGTCTCCTGATCATTTTACAGTTATTTTCTTGCAAATTTGCAATACTTCAAAGGTCATTGATGTGTTTTGGGAGATCTAAGAATCTGATGGGGTCATTAGCAAAATGATTGCACTAGTCGTGACGCGTCTTCAAAAATGGTTCAAATGGCTCTGAGCACTATGGGACTTAACATTGTGGTCATCAGTCCCCTAGAACTTAGAACTACTTAAACCTAACCAACCTAAGGGCATCACACACATCCATGCCCGAGGCAGGATTCGAACCTGCGACCGTAGCAGTCGCGCGGTTCCGGACTGCGCGCCTAGAACCGCTAGACCGCCGCGGCCGGCGACGCGTCTTCATCGGCTGTTATTGAAAGCTTCCACTGCAGCTTACGTTTCGAGAGTATTTATGCAATGAGACGTAGAACAGTCCATTACAAAATTAATTTATGACGTCGCTTCGAGCGGCCTCTTTCGACCTTCGGAGATATATGGAAGATTTTGTGGATTGATGAGCAAACCTTGTCAATAACAGTCTGATTCAACTCTTCAGGAATTGCTGATGTCACTAAACTAAGTTTTATCTCAACCAGTTAAAAGCGGTGCCGTGTTTGTTTTAAGTACTTTTCTACGGGAAAAATTACTCAACAAATAAATTTAATCAATAAGCGATAGTTATTTAATTCAAACTCTCTATTACATATTCAGTATAAGGCAAACAACTTTCACCGCACCCAGTGGAATTTTGCTCATGACTCGCCGCGCTGTGTAGCCGCACTGTCATAGGTGCCTTGCCACGGTTCGCGCGGATGCCCCAGTCGGAGGTTCGAGTCCTCCCTCGGGCATGGGTGTGTGTGTTGTCCTTAGCGTAAGTTAAAGTTAGATTAAGTAGTGTGTAAGCCTAGGGTACGATGACCTCAGCAGTTTGGTCCCATGGGAGCTTACCACCATAGCATAGCTGATGACTCGCAGTGAGCCGTGACTTTTCCCTTATTCGCAAGGGATAATTTGGATTTAGTTATAAGCGGTTCCGCAAGTATAATGGTCGCAACGGGTCTGCGAGGACAAACAAGGCCCAAAAAGGAAAAGCGCAAGGTCCGCACGATGTTAAGGAGATCGATTAAGCAACGCATTTATTGATTAGTTAATTTGCTAATCACAAGGGTTAAAGGGGGGTTGCAAGCTGCTCTTATGTGGGAGGGGAGTTTCATTTAATTGATGAATGCAGAGGCATTAGTATGATACCTTTATTACAAAAAGAGCGTAAACGAGAATTTGCATAAATACAAAGAAAGTAAGGTCGTTATTTCTGCTCATTAAAATACTATAGAACATAATTTTGCGGAAGTAAAGAAAGATTGATTCAACAGTCTACTCTCTCTATAATGGTGAAGAACAAGAGGAGTGGCGGGAAGAGGAATAAGGGTTCGATTGTTGTGACAAATAGATACGCAACAATTTTTACAAGGAGTGGAATTACTATCATGCACTCGCCACTACTGTAGACTATGTAGAGTAGGGGATAAATACCAGACTGCCAAAGTGACCTCCTCACCGATAACCAAGTAACTCACGTGAATATGGATCATAGCAACACTTGTTTAACCGAAGAAGATAAAATCACTACAAGGCTACGAAGTTGCTACGGAATTAGCAGTACGCAAGACCAACCGTTCGCCACGTTGTCGCATGTTGTAGCACAAAGGACCACGAATTCATTTCGCGAAGTTACAATTTAGAAACATATAAAAATCCACACACGTATCACAAGAAGAAGATTAAAGAAGAGATGCTGAAGGCTTGCTTCAGTTTTGAGGAGCAGAATCTTTACCCTGATATGGCCCATAGCTGACATCGCGCTCGTAACGTACAAACTTCAGACGCCAAGTCCAATATTACTCGCGAATTATCGAATTTACGGGACAAAATTTGATAAACGAAAAGAAGATAGTGTTCTCTCACTAACGAATCCGAAGTGCTCTAAGTGCATTATAACTGAAATTTACTGAGTACAGACATGTTTACCTACATCAGGACCGCCACATCAAGCCTCCATCAGCGAGCAGGAACAGGACAGAATTGCCCGAGATTCCACGTCTTCAGAGGATAGCTGGGAGCGTTGGTTCGCGAGAATTGGCGCGCCCTTAACCTGGCCAATTAGAGGCCACGGGATTACTGCGAAACATGATGCCGTTATAGCTAGCAGCCCGAACTTCGGAAAATGGCTCGTGATTCGTCAGAAGACGGTCATAATTTCGTTATTAATGCGATAAAAGGGAGTGAGAAGTTAATCTTCAGGTTTGGTACTACAACTTGCAAGAGTAGAAAGGAGTACAACTTTGGCCACTATATAGCATTCAAACTGGTCGCACATGCTCGCTAAAGCAACCATCAAGTAGGGAAAAGGGAAGTTATCATGGCCACTCGAGAGAGACTGGTAAATCTGGTCCACTAAGTAACTAAAAGTATCCTGCGCTCAACCTCTCTCACTGACCAGCGTAATATTGCCATAGAAAATTGTCTAGCCATTTGGCATCCTACTGCAATTGTAAAATTATGAATCACATACAAAAAGAACAAAACATGAAAGGCGTGCATAGTGAATGAGAATGATACGCACGTCTTTCACAGTATTCTGAAAGGGAACTGCATAAATGGCCATTTGGAATCGGGTACCTCCCAAGAGAACATTGGTCACAACAGTACAGGCAGTGTTCAATGGACCCTGCAACAGAGATACTGAACGGTAATTGAGTGCAGTCATGTGGTATGGTCCCATTAATCGCAGTGTTCCCTCTTCTCAAATTAAGGATGGCAGCGAATGCACCGATGGCCTGATGAAGCGTTTAAGCCGCAGTGTGTGGGGGCTATAATCTAGACCAGAAATGTTTCATTGATGCTATGGGTGCGTGATGTCAGCCCATTCATTCAATTTACCAAGAATATGAACTGTTCTCCATTCTCGGCGGCCACTTGTTCTCTTCCTTGTACAATTTCACAATGAGTATGCTGCCGATACGTCCGTTTTCCAAGTTGAAATCAGTCTTGTCCAGAGGACTGCACGCATACGCTCCTTGTTTAAGTAAAGCTCAGGCGGCCTATCTCACATCAACTGGCCAGTTAAATCTCATAATCAATATCCTACAGAAAATGTTTATTTGTGGTAGTGGGTAACTCTTAGCAATCAATATCCGCTCAGTTTGCTAGCTCTTTGGGATCTAATCGTCAATGAGTATCATCAGCTGGATGTAACATAACTGAATAAACTCGCTTAGACTCTTCCTCTCAGAATTTTTATCATCAAGGAAAGAGGCGGTGTTATACAGTATTAAAGTGATTTCTCTTTAGTGGGACTAATTTTTCATCTTTTGTGCTGATTAACCGTGCTTCAGAAAGAATGGAAGAAAGTTCCTCCTTCTGTGCATCAGATTGGCACGCAATACCTTGTTTAGCTTCTCCCAAGACAAAACATTCTACGAATAGCACAAGAAAAACTTTTACAGGTTTGGAATCCTTGGAACAAACGTTCTGCGTAAATACTGCCCCTAGGGTCTTTCCTGTTGTGATAGACCGCGCTACTTGTTAACATACGATGGTTGTCCAGAAAGTAAGTTCCGATCGGTCGCTAAATGGAAACCACAATGAAAATCAGAAACATTTTATTTTCAAGAGTTAGCTACACTTTCCAGATACTTCTCTACATAGTCGCCGCTCCGACTTAGACATTTGTCTGAGCATTATACCAAATTTCCAACACCATTGCCATAGAATAATTCTCTACGTTGGTATATAGCGCGTAGCCTACACCCAAACGTTGTCTTCGTATCCAGCGTTTCATGTGAACAGAGATGATACCCAGGACGAGCCAATTAGAGCTGTGTTGTGGGTGATCGAACACTTCTCATCGAAAATGCCGCAGGAGCGTCTTGACTGCCCCTGCAGAGCGCGGCTGAGAATTGCCGTGAAGAAGGAAGTGCGTGGCAGTTGTGTTAGGTGGGCTGCATTCATTAAGGCGAAGCCTCTCAGTAGGCCCTCTCTCTTGGCGGGAGACATCGTTGTTCCAGGCACCTTTACTCGCCAACAGTGCGCTCACAACTGAAAAGAGTGTTTTGATGCGATCGACGGCCATACTAGAGACACTACCCAACACATCTGTGCAAAGTTTCATCGGGTTTTCATATGTGTGGGCTAAGACACTTCATAGGGTCAATCAGCACGCGTAAAATGTAATTGCTTTGCATCTGTTTCTTTCGAAGAAAAAGGCATTTTTCCAAAGTGACAAAATGCTACGGTTTGTTACTTCAGTGTCTGATTACATAGAGCTGTATCTGCTACATTCTGTGCTGCATCCATATGGGTGTGATATGTCGCGGTGAAGAGAAGCTCCATCTTCTTGAACTCAGATATCATCAGCTTAAGACGTGTTCACTGCATGAGCACTCAGCGGTACTGCCTGATGGCTGTCTAACCCTCATTTCAAGTAGGTTTACGACTAATATCTGCCCCTTACGAGCACGTCTGGTCCTAGAACTAGTTTTTCATATCTGCAATAACCCTCTTCCGTCCAGGCTATAAAACGAAATAGTATTAAAAACCACCAGAGACTCACAAGAAAGCCGTTAATTCGCCAAGGACGGAGCGTTATTACGCCTGTGTCCTTATTCGCAGGAGCAGGCGTTATGTAAAATGTTTATATCGTTCTTTAATGAAAACTGTAGAATTCATTGGCAAAGGGTAATAATGGAAGGTCGGTCAACTGCTGTAGAAACCACTGTATCAAAGTTATAACAAAGTACAGAGAGTCTAGCTTGCTTTTATGACCCAACAAATATATCGCGATGACCTGACGTGTAATTTATATCTTTTTTTTCATTTTTCAGTGATAACTACTGTACTTTTACGCTAACATGCTGACTATTTACATCAGAGGCAGATATTTAAACTTATTGTTTCTTTAAAGTATCTAATTGAATCACACTTTTTGCCAAATACATGCACAAATGCACGCATATCTAAGCTCTCGAACACAGGCAAGCAGGTGAAATAAATATTATCTAGTCAAAAATTAACCACAACGTCCTTATTCATGTCTTTTCCGGCATTTCCTTGGTAAAAATGTTGTTACATTGGAGAGAAATTTCTCTGGAAAAGTATTATGTTCAAAATTGACTTTTAATATATAACAGAGTTAACTAGCAGATTATGCTTACTTCTAAATTTGTCTGTAATTAAATTGTTAACTACTCGTTTTACTATCAGAAATGATGTTCATTATCGCTTAACAACTATCTCACTGTGAGCACATTTAAAAGTGGGTGAACATTAATTTTACAGGTTAAGGCCTTTGTCTACATAATGATAATTTATTTATGCGTTATTTCCACCGTTTACAAAAAAGGAAGGAAGATTAGAATTTAATGGCCCGTTAACAACAAGGTCATTACAGACGGAGCACAAGCTCGAATTTTCGAAAGGTAGGCAGAATATAGGCCGTGCCCTATCGAAGGAACCATCCCGGAAATTGCCTGGAACGATTTAGGGAAATCACAGAAAACTTAAATCTGGATGTCTGGACAGAATTTGAACCGTCGTCCTCTCGAATGTGAGTGCAGTGTGTTAACCACTGCTCCACTTTCCTCGGTCCGTAAACAGTTATGAGAAAATTTGCAACTGCTAACTGATCTTAAGTATTACACACAATTCCTAGCTTACATTCATATTTCTTCAAAAAATTGTTTATAAATCATTACTAATCTTTCTTGCCTTATGTTTTTCAACAGCATCGCAGTAGCGTTAAATCGCACTACAACCTACAAATTTCCCAGTGGGAATTAGTAAACTCTCATCGTTATAAATATACCGTCACGCAGCACCACTTCACTTGCACGTCTTGCTCGAGGCAAAAATTATTCAGGTTTATAATTTTGATTTTACGTCTGCGATTCATTTTTGTGGGATCTCTTCACGTTTCATCCAAAGCAAGAGATCTACAATCATCCACGGTTGTATTTTTGTTGCTGCGTTTTAACGACACATGCAGACTTTAATAGACACTCACTGCGTTGTTTCTACATCTCCTGCGGCATCAACAAAGTTATTTCAAACAGACAACATACGGGACCATAACTCAATTCTGGAAATAAAATGTTAGCCGCGGACGTGCACACAGCCTAAATGAATTGTGTTAGCTACACGAGTATGTAGAGAATTGAATAACAATAGTTGGAAATAAAATGAAGGCAAAGAAAGGGAATATGTTTATTGATTTCTCTTGATGCTTTGAAGTGAAATTTCATTCCAATGTCAGGTTGTCAGTTTTGTCTGTGTCGAGCGTTCCTCTAGCAGATAATTTGCAACCCACATAAAAAAAGATAGCGCCGTGTCCTCTATGTCGAGTTGCTTATGAATTTTCTTTCGTAAGCAGAACCGTATCTCTATTTGCACATTCCGCAAAGCCATATTGAACGAAGATGTGCAGCAGAATTTGCGTGCTAATTGCATTCTCTAGGCGAATTCCTTCCCTGACTATCTGCCAGCCCGTAATTACACGGTATCGTTTGAAGAGCAAATTGCCTGCGTGTATCCTGCCACAAATTAACAGCTCGTTAAGGCCTGCCCTATCTCGTCACGCTTACACAGCCAGTCCGACCATATAAACGTCCGGAGCTTGTTGCCTTCTCCAACTCAACTCCTCAATACCATGATCCGTTGCAAACGATAATCATTTCTTCGTTTGCGCTTTAAACAACAACATTACGTGCGAGCTACATTAAGAATTTCAAAGATCACATTCCAATCAGTATTTACATCTACAAGACCAATCTGCAATTCACACCAAGTGCCTCGCAGATGCTACATCGAATCACCTTCAGACTCCTTCTTCATCGTTCCACTGCCGAACAGTACGCAATAAACACGAACAGTTGAATGTTTCCGTGAGAGTCCTGATTTCTCTTGGTTTTTTATGATGATCATTTTTCCCTATGTAGACGGGTGTGAACAAAATATTTTCACATTCGGAGTGGAAAGCTGGTGATTGAAATTTGGTGAGAAGATCTCGTCGCAACGAAGATTGGCTTTGTTTTAATGATAGCCACCTCAACCCTCGTACCACATCCTTGAAATTCTCTCCCCTATAGCGTGATAATACAAAACGAGCTTCCCGTCTTTGAACTTTTTCGATGTCCTCCTTCATTCCTATCTGATAAGGATCTCATCCACGCAGAAGTACTGTACAAGAGGACGGGCAAGTATAGTGTAGGCAGTTTCCTCTCAGTGCCGGTCGTTGTGGCCGAGCGGTTCTAGGCGCTTCAGTCTTGAACCAGACTGCTGCTACAGTCGCAGGTTCGAATTCTGCCTCGGGCATGGATGTGTGTGATGTCCTTAGGTTAAGTTATATTTAGGTAGTTCTAAGTCTAGGGGACTGGTGACCTCAGATGTTAAGTCCCATAGTGCTTAGAGCCATTTGAACCAGTATCCTCTCAGTATTTATCCATTTCATCTCCCATGTTTTGCGCCAAATTAAGTTGTTCGTAATTTCAGTCGCTAGGTATTTACTTGAACTGTCTTTGGGTTTGTGTGATTTATCGCAAAAGCCAAATTTAATGGATTCCATTTAGTACTCATGTGGGTCATCTCAAATTTTTCTTATTTAGAGTCAGTTGCAATTTTTTGCGCCATAGGGATACGTTGGGTAAATCATGTTAAAATCGCTTTTAATTTTCTGATGACATTACTAAACAGCAAACGACAGCGTCAGCTGCAAACAATCTAAGCGAGCTGCTCAGATTGTCCTCTATGTAGTTTAGGAACGGCAGAGCGCCTATAACACTTCCTTGGGGAACGCCTGATATCACATCTGTTTCATTCGATGACTTCCCGTAAATTAATACGACCTGTGACGTTTCTGACAGCAAATCACGATTCCAGTGTCGGAACTGTGGCGATACTCCATAAGAATGCAATTTCATTAGATGTCGCTTGTGAGGAACTTTAGCAAAAGCCTTCTTTAAACCTTGGAATAATGAATCAGTATGAAACCCCTGCCGATAGCACTCATTATTCGTGTGAACAGAGAGCCAGCTGTGTTGCACAAGAACGATATTCTCTGAATCCGTGCTGACTACGAGTAAATAGAGGCTTTTCTTCGATGTGCAACGTATTACCAAAAGATTACTGAACATAAGACCAGAATTACTTTTGCACTTCATCTCCTCTGACGATACATTTACTATTTCTTCCTTATTTCTTTAGGCGATATTTGGGGTGTTAGAAGATTGGGTTGTTAGGCAGTTTTTTATTGTGTCCTAACTTTGTTCCTACAGCAATGCGCAGAGCATTATTCTTTCGTTTCTTCGGACTAATTTCGGCCGTAATATACCGTATACGATCAGTTGAATCAGCACCCCCTAAACAAAGAAAGCCTGCTCACGTTATTTGTGACGTCACAACATGCCGACAGCAGTAGTCTGTGAAGCTTGTAAAAATCGCGCTGGACGATGTTGTATCGTAATTTAGCTCGTCCGTGAGTGGAGCTACCGCGTCATAAACGTGAGTTCTTTTTTTTAATATAATCCATTATGGAGTCGAGGTAATAGTTGTCGTTATACTGGTTATGACAGTGCATATATGTATAAGAATCGCGGTTGAATGCTAACAGTGATAACCAGTGAATTCTTTTTGTTTCCTTGATGTATCCTAGACTGGACGATTTAAGTGTTCTGTGAAGTCTCGCTATTGATATAATGCCGTTTCGTTGTTGTGTGCCGAACTGTAGAGGTAACTACGATGGAGGCCCAAAGTTTCTGTATTTAAATTTCTGGCGGATGAAGCTACGAAGAAGAAATGGTTATCAAGAATTCAAAGGAATAACTTTACTCCTTCTGCAAGTTCAAGGGTAAGCGTTTCGTGCAAGTTTTTAAAAGTGTTTAATTCTAATGAGGAAGAGTACTGTTTATTGTGATTTATTTTCTTGAAATGACTGCGCCTCCCGATATTAGCCTTCTTACAATACGTAAATTCTTTATTCTGTACACATTATTATTTCTAAGAGATACTTGATTTCTTGCCCATCTCTAGTGGGATAGACGTTTCAATAATGAAGAAGACAATTAATGAAAACTGTTTGCATCTAATATTACATGTAAGCTAACTATACAACTACAATGAGGACAATATAGGTTTATTAATTATTTCTCCTACTTTTGTCAATGCTAGCATCAAGACAATGAAAGCATTCTCTCTTCATAACTATTAAGGCTAAGAAAGTGAAATTTTTATTGATAATCGGTTATTTGATGCTATCTATAACATAATTTGAAAATATTTACTGAAATACAGCCAGCCTACGGAAAAAAGCGAATTCTGCGAAATTTACGAAGTAGGCTTGTCATAACTTTCTGGCAACAATAAACATACTCATCTTGAACAAGTGAGACATTTGATTGGAGACGTGTTTTTGTAGTGGAAGCTGTGAAGAACAATAAATTCACCATCTGCACTTCTTCTTCTCTTTGCTGCCTTAAGATTATTGCAATTTAAAAGAAGTTTCTCACCAGACGTGTTTTGCTTGGATTTAAAAAGTATCGTCTGTGTTCACTGCTGTTTCTTCTTGTTTACATGTTTTGAAGTCCACTGCTTTTTTTCTACGTTGTTAGCGGAAGATAGACGCGGGAAAAAACCGTAGCTGCACATTTATCTTGAGCGATTTCTCTTTCACAATCTCGCATTTCCTTTTGTGGTGAGTTTTTGCACTTAACTTTCTTAAATTCCGCAAAAGAAATGGAACTGTAGTTTCACTTGTTCCACACATAGCGCTTGTGCAACTACATTTTTTCAGCTTCCAACCACCGCTATGAATTAAAGAAAAAAACAGTGCATTTTAAAACACGTAGACCAGATGCACCGATGACCACTTTATGCTAAAGTCTCCTGCCGAAAAACTTCTTTTAATTGCAGTAAACTTAAGACGGAAAACTCTGCAAATAAAAGCAAAACGAGTGTGATGAAAACCTTCTCTTAAATTGCGATAAGCTAAAGAAGAGGAAAAAAACAATAATTTGCACGTAGTATCTGCTTCGGAAGATTCCCATGCAAATAAACATACTACTCCGTTTCGAAACTATGCAGACGTACTGAGCAATAAGTCACATCACTAGCCGGCCTCGGAACTCGGACTCGGACTACGTGCGTGACGTCACATATGGGCGCACGGGCTTTCTTTCCAGGGGGTGCTGGTTGAACGGTAGTGAAGCACATAAGATCAACTGAAATAACGAAGAATTCGCCAGAATTATTCACAGCATAGCACGAGAGTTTCGAATGAACGTATAGGACATCCCGGGCACGTTCGCGAGACAGTTTTATGCGCCGAGGAAGAGCTTAGAGCGCCACTGGCAGAAGTGTTGTGGGGCCGCCAGAGGCAGTGAATCACGCGTTATGTGGGAGCCACACCTGGTCCCACAGAGCAGCGACACGTTTTTGCCTCACCTGCTGCCTGTTACCTGCTGCGCACTACCGACTGCTAGCGTTTGTTCCACTATGCTCTCCGTCTACCTTCCTCGTTCACTAGCGGAAACTTTGTTAAAAATATGTGCTGCGCACGGACAGGACTTCCCACATGAGATACAGTTGTTGTTGCTGCCTTGTTGGTTCGTCTCTTCACTCAGCTGTTGGAAGTGGTATACTTGTCGCACTTGTACACTCTAAGAGGGGGAAAAAAAAACACACCACGCATTCATATAACTGACTCGCCTACGTCTATATGGGCAATGGATCCGTCTTCTTCAGTCCAGATGTCAAGTGTGTCCGACTTCCTGCGGGAATTACAGAGTAGCGAGCATGGAGGAAAAGGACAGGGACAGCGGTTAGGTGGCTCTCAGCTGGTGTGTGTGGCGGCACAGAGGGGTGCCCAGAATAGTCTGCGCAGTTGCGATAAACACTGTGTCCCGGATGGCGCAGTGGCTAAAACACCTGCTAGTAAGCAGGAGATCCCGGATTCGAATCCCGGTCCGGTACTCATTTTTCACTCGTCGCCGCTGATACGGCGTACTTTCCCGATGCAGCTGACGTTAGTAACAGCTCGCCTTTCCTTTCTGCCCCCCCCCCCCCCGCCCCACCACCACCTACAGTTTACATGTACGAGGGTCACTCCAAAAGAAATGCACATTTTTTTTAATCCATCTTTTATTCTACATGTTTGAAAGTTTTACAGTGGGTAGAAACATCCTTTAGGAACAACATTTTCATATCTCCACATAATTTCCATCCCTCTCAACTGCCTTACGCCATCTTGGAACCAGTGCCTGTATACCCGCACGGTAAAATTCTGAACCAACCTGTTGGAGCCACTGTTTGGCAGCGTGCACAAGGGAGTCATCACCTCCAAACCTTGTTCCCCGGCCGGCCGCCGTGGCAGAGCGTTTCTAGCGCTTCAGTCCGGAACCGCGTGACTACTACGGTCGCAGGTTCGAATCCTGCCTCGGGCATGGATGTGTGTCATGTCCTTAGGTTAGTTAGGTTTAAGTAGTTCTAAGTTCTAGGGGACTGATGACCTCAGATGTTAAGTCCCATAGTGCTCAGAGCCATTTGAACCATTTGTTCCCCGAAGAGAGTCTTTCAGTTTCCCAAAGAGATGATAGTCACATGGAGCCAGGTCAGGACTGTAAGGCGGGTGTTTCAGTGTTGTCCATCCGAGTTTTCTGATCGCTTCCATGGATTTTTGGCTGACATGTTTCCGTTCACTGTCGTGCAACAACAAAACATCCTGCTTTTGCCGATGTGGTCGAACACGACCCAGTCGAGCTTGAAGTTTCTTCAGTGTCGTCACATATGCATCAGAATTTATGGTGGTTCCACTTGGCATGATGTCCACAAGCAAGAATTCTTCGGAATCGAAAATAACCATAGCCATAACTTTTCCAGCAGAAGGTGTGGTTTTGAATTTTTTTTTCTTGGGCAAATTTGCGTAATGCCACTCCATTGATTGGCTCTTCGTCTCTGGTGAAATGATGGAGCCATGTTTCATCACGTGTCACAATTTTTTCCAAGAAATTCATCTCCACCATTCTCGTACTGTTCCAAAAGTTCGCTGCATACCGTTTTTCTTGTTTCTTTGTGAGCCACTGTCAACATCCTCGGAACGCATCTGGCACAAACCTTCTTAAACGCCATCACTTTCAGTATTTTGCAAACACTTCCTTCCTCTATCCCAACGTAGCGTGACAGTTCGTTCACTGTGATGCGCCTGTCAGCAGTCACCAATTCGTTAACTCTCTGCACATTGTCTGGAGTGTGTGCAGCATGAGGCCTGCCGCTGCGAGGACAATCCTCAATATTGCGGTGCCCGCTTTCACCGAGTAACCTGCTTGCCCACCGACTAACTGTACTGTGATCGACAGCAGCATCTCCATACACCTTTTTCAACCTCTTGTGGATGTTTCCCACTGTCTCGTTTTCACAGCAAAGGAATTCTACGACAGCACGTTGCTTCTGACGAACGTCAAGTGTAGCAGCCATCTTGAATAAATGCTGTGACGGTGCCACTCACGGGAACAGGTTGAACTAAGTTTGAAAACAAGTGGGAAAGATGTATCTACACACTGTAAAACGTTCACACATACAGAATGAAAACTGTATTTTTACAAAAATAGTGCGCATTTCTTTTGGAGTGACCCTCGTAATTCTCCAAATCGTTACAAGTTCCACGCTGTAATATTGTCCAAACGGACCCTCCACTATCTCCTGTCGTATCCGCCTTTACACAGAGTCGCCGCTTCCACACTGCCGGGACACTGATCATGAAACATAACATTAATCTAAAACTAATCTTACTGAGTTACAGTGCTCATTCGTACGTCAATACGCGCGCCATTCAACGTCATTGATCGTCTTGCTTTAATATATTTCTACGACTAGTATTATTGGAGGTACAGCTCAGCGATTGAATCGGACTTCGCAATCTATGCAAAAGATACAATGAAAATGTCTTAATTCTGTTGATTAGAGAACTTGTTTTGATGTCTGTTGTATAGTATTTTACCTTCTCATGTTGCTGGTGTATGAAAAACTACAGATCTTGCCCGTTATCAATCGCATTTTTTTCTAATTTAATCGAGTTAATTACATGATCCTTATGTAATGAAACGTCTAATTCTAAAACTGCTACTTATTATTTCTTACCCTAAGTCATATTGTAGTGTGTCAGTGTGTTTACCTGCCGTCTATGTTTAGTGAAGTCATTATATACACCAGAAGTCCCTCGTATCTGCCGGCTACATAAGTACGTGTACAGTATCGATGATGATGTATTATGGTAGGTAAAGCCGTAATCTAACGACAGCTTGTTGGGTTTTATATGTGTTTTTGTATAGCAGTTATTTATTTTCATACAATTATGATATCTACACAATTTTATTCTGATATTACTTGTAAAGCACTACACGTACATTGTACGAATCATTACCCATATTTCTGGCGTAAAATTCTTTACTGAAAGCTGTGTCTGGATTAGTAAACAGTTGATGGCTACAAGTGTATCCTTCAAATTAAAGCCCATTCATGACGATTTTTCCTCATCTTTTGGCCTCCCATCCGATTCGACCGTTATGGACGATCACGCTGGAAGCTACGAGGGATTTAGAGCAGCATTGAACAGTTCTGTCCCGCCCAAAATATTCTAGATTTACTGGTTCTACTTCATCAAGTATATTTACTATGACTTTTATCCAAAAATTATTACAACATTACAGCTCATGCGGAAATCTGACCACTTTTTCTCAACACATTTGCACAAAGATTGGCGATTCAGTTGGTAAAATTGAGGACCTCCAATCTAAACTGCAGTAATTCGAATCTCAGTCACATTGCTCTGATTCAATGTTCCTGCAATCTTTTGCAACCTTAACTTTTAAAAGAGTCGCTTATTGTAATTATTAACTAATTCCAAGAATACTTTCACAAGAGTACTAGAACGTGAAATTTACACTGCACTCCGATAAATAGCCCGTAATGCAAAACGCTGATTTACGCGCTCTCATCCACGCACATAGAAAGTACATTTGACTACAATATTTATACATCACTCGCATAATCATGAACCTACAAAGCAAATAGCACAGAGTATAAACAAAACGAAATAACAGACATCGCATACACTAAAAGAAAATTCTCATGAAATACGAATGAGTTTGCTGTCGGCAGGCCTACACGTAATGAGTAACAACATAAACACTCAACGTTGTCAAAAGTACTGTTTACTGGTGTGCGATGGAATCTATGCCACCATTTGCAACCAACACGGGCAGAGTATTGGTATTCATACATTCCGAATAGAGCAGCTTTCGTGATTTTACTTGCAAAACATCGCACTTGTGTGAGAGAAAATTTAAAAATCAAGATCTAATGCTGAACTTAATGTGTACAATGGTATTACTAACGCTTTAATTGATTGGCCCTAGCAGTGAATCCAAAGGCGGCAAACTGACATAAAGTTATCGTTTAAAAGAACTGGTTGTGATAATGAACTCAAAATATTAGTGACGCTACGGTTTGTAATGAAATACAAAAGAATATCAATGCAGTAAAACAGAGTTATGATGAAAAGAACTTTACCTACTATGTATAACATATAGTAATGTATATGTAACATATAGTAGGTAACATATAGTAGGGAACATACATTAATAACATATAGTACGGAATATTTTCAAAAATCTTTTAACGTTCTTTTCATTATAGCTGTGTTTTACTCCATTGATATTCTTATGTATTTGATAATTATCCGTAGTGTTACTTAAATTTTGAGCTCATTATCACAAGCAATTCCTTCAAATGGTAGTACTGTATAACATTACAGTAGGGAATGTTCTTGTAACGTACTTTTCATCATAGTTATCGTTTACTATATTAATATTCATATGCATATTACAATAAACTGTAGTAGCATTTAAATTTTGAATTCATTATAACGTTCTGAGTTAGTAGAGTTACTGGAGAGGTTGAATTGCAAAAAATTCCCAGATCTAATTCTGTGAAATCGGCGCAAAAGTCAGCCAATGATGATCACGGTGACAGTTTGGTCGGATCCAATACCCGAAGACCCTACAGATCTGAGGCAGTGCTGACACAAGAGTCAGTGATAGCTATCTTGCAGCTGAACTGCAGTACTCTAGGTTTCCTTTATACGTCGGAGCTGCAGGCGATGCCTACCACAATCTTCACTATCGTGTTAACAGAGACACAGCAGCAACTCCGATACTTCAGAGTGCAGTCGCAGTCTGGACACCGTCTCGCGTCCATCACTTTTACTCCATTAGTCTCTGCATCTCGTAATAATTCCCTCTCATTCGCGTCCCTATCACCACCTTTCGCGTCCATAACTCCCCAACGACTCTTCGCATCTCTGGGAAGTGGCTTGCTGCTGTCTTGCCGCTAACAATCTGCATCCACTAATCCCCTTGAAAGTTACCGGCGCCGCCCAAGGGCATAATTGTTTCGCAGGCATGATTTCGCTCCCAGAAACGCCGAAACGTCAACAAGCCAATGAATCACATATACTCCTCTATCTTCTGAAAAAAAGCCTTCCTGCCGAGAGTTACGTCCTAGGGTGTCACAACTAACATTCCAATAGGTGCTCTTTCTGTCACCAGCTGGCCTCACAAGTCCTACAAAAGTGTGAAAAACTAGTAGCCAAGTCTCCTCCAGCGCCCATCCATAAAGTCGGCCAGAGCTGCTTTCGAGTATTTTTAGGAAAGCCAAGAGATATTTATCTGCTCAATTATGTCACTTACCAAGCTCCTAGCGCCTGCCTCCCACTAACAAAGTTCCGTCTTTTGGAATGAAGATCTTTATGTCGACTACCTGCAAACTAACGCGAATTCTTTACAGACGAATGGAAAAACTGGTAGATGCCGACCTCGAGGAAGATCAGTTTGCATTCCGTAGAAATATTGGAACACGTGAGGCAATATTGACCTTACGACTTATCTTAGGAGAATGATTAAGGAAAGGCAAACCTACGTTTCTAACATAGACTTAGAGAAAGCTTTTGACAATGTTGACCGGAATACTCTCTTTCAAATTCTGAAGGCGGCAGGGGTAAAATACAGGGAGCGAAAGGCGTTTTACGATTTGTACAGAAACAAGATGGCAGTTATAAGAGTCGAGGGACATTAAAGGGAAGCAGTGGTTTGGAAGGGAGTGAGACAGGGTTGTAGCCTTTCCCCGATGTTATTCAATATGTATATTGAGCAAGCAGTGAAGGAAACAAAAGAAAAATTCGGAGTAGGTATTAAAATCCATGGAGAAGAAATTAAAACTTTAAGGTTCGCCGATGACATTGTAATTCTGTCAGAGACAACAAAGGACTTGGAAGAGCAGTTGAACGGAATGGACAGTGTCTTGAAAGGAGGATATAAGATGAACATCAACAAAAGCAAAACTATAATAATGGAATGTAGTCGAATTAAGTAGGGTGATGCTGAGGGAATTAGATTAGGAAATGAGACACTTAAAGTAGTAAAGGAGTTTTGTTATTTGGGGAGCAAAATAACTGATGATGGTCGAAGTAGAGAGGATATAAAATGTAGACTGGCAATGGCAAGGAAAGTGTTTCTGAAAAAGAGAAATTTGTTGACATCGAAAATAGATGTAAGTGTCAGGAAGTTGTTTCTGAAAGTATTTGTATGGAGTGTAGCCATGTATGGAAGTGAAACACGGACGATAAATAGTTTGGACAAGAAGAGAATAGAAGCTTTCGAAATGTCGTGCTACAGAAGAATGCTGAAGATTAGATGGGTAGATCATATAACTAATGAGGAGGAGAGAAGTTTGTGGCACAACTTGACTAGAAAAAGGGATCGGTTGGTAGGACATGTTCTGAGGCATCAAGGGGTCACCAATTTAGTATTGGAGGGAAGCGTAGAGGGTAAAAATCGTAGAGGGAGACCAAGAGATGAATACAATAAACAGATTCAGAAGGATGTAGGCTGCAGTAGGTACTGGGAGATGATGAAGCTTGCACAGGATAGAGTAGCTTGGAGAGCTGCATCAAACCAGTCTCAGGACTGAAGGCCACAACAACAACAACACCTGCAAATTGTCATATAAATGGACAATGCCCTGTGTTCCTGCTCTTCACGTGCCCAAGCAACTTCCATCCCAACTTCCATCCTGTGAGCAGGAGGATGGTTCACCACCTGCTATTTCCTCTCCCTGTTTCAGGGGAGGCTGGAGGCTGATGTGCCTAGGCTTGCCACAAATCCCCTCCCCCTCTTCCCTGGCAGCACGAAGTTAGATTACAGAAAAAGGAAATGATATAAAAACATACCATCAGTGTGATAACATGTATCCCATTAAGTTCATTCAACTCCACTTCATTCGCATAATTAAGGGTGACCAATGAATGAAAAATGGTTAATCCAAGGGCTTGCCAAGTTTCATATAGAGCACAGTTGCAAACTGAACAAAATTTTTTTTTTGGTGACTGTTGATATGTGAGACTAAAAAGAAACGTTTCTTGTCAATGAGAAAAATCTATTTTGTGTGAATATATTCTTTTGCATTGAGCCATAAACTGAAATAATAGCCTCATCAAAGAGAAATCCAATTCGTCTCATTCTAATAACACCAATTGTCATGAAAAGTGGGAATAAAACACTATTTCAACATTTTTGACTTTGTGGGTATCTTCAGCACATAACGGGTATTTAATCATTAAACAGAGAATCCATTCTGAACTGATGTCCGTCAGAATCTATATGATGTGTGACTCACACGGGCCTGACTGTACCATTATATTCGTTGTGGCATGAAAGCAAACATCTTCCTCTGAATATCATCTTAAGGCTATGTATGAAACTCGTGCTGTGTCAAGTCATCAAGACTGTTGTTGTATGAACGCATATGTCTTCCCATTGTGTGCCCGGCCTGGTATACAGGGTGTTCGGAAATTCCCGTTACAAACGTCTAGGACTATTTTGAACAGGAACCCATGTCTGGAAACGTACCGTTTCCGTTGTACGATGGTTTCAGTTCAGATTTTTGGGTCATCCTCTTCTGCTTTAGGAATTTAATTAGGCATGACACAACACAATTATTAGGTAACAATTCGGAAAGGTCGCCGGATTTAATTGCTACGTGCTACTTCTTGTGGGGTCGTGTGCAGAGTTCAATTTAGAAGAACCCGGTGCAGAAAGAGGACGATCTGCCACGAATTTTGGTCTATGCTCTAGAAACTGAAAAGAGACCAGGTGTTGGGTACAATGCCAGATCTAACCGCTGTTGCACTGCATCAATACTGTTTTGTACGTACCGTACGCTGGAATCTTCTTTTTTTTTTAAATAATGTAAACACGTAATGCTTAAGTGTTCATAAATGTTTCAAATGTGTGTGAATTCCTATTGGACCAAACTGCTGAGATCATCCGTCCCTAGACTTACGCACTTCTTAAATTAACTTATGCTAAGAACAACACACACACCCGTGCTCGAGGGAGGACTCGAACCTCCGGGGGGAAGGATCTGCGCAATCAGTGACATGGTACCTCTAACCGCTCGGCCACTCCGTGCGGCGCTGAAGTGTTAATAAAGACAGATGTGCTTAGATGATAAATGGATGTGTCGTTATATTTCCTTTCGGATTATAACCTAATAATTGTACTGCATCGCGCCTGATTCAATTCCTGAAGTAGAAGTGAATGAGTTAAACATTTGAATTAAAACTTTTGTAGAACAGAAACCGTACTTTTCGGGACGTGTGTTCCTATTCAAAATATTGTGTAGTCACTGCCCTCTATGAATCCTAGAAGTTTGTCACGGGAATTTTCGAACACCCTATGTGGGTGACAAGTCACAGGAGCACGTATCGCGTTTGTGGTGTGAACTGCAGTATGGAATCTTGCAGTATATTGCTAGGATATGTTGAGTGGTTGCGATAAAGCAGTTTACCATTCTTCGAGATTCTGACGAACATTCCGCCGTCATTCAGCTATTACCGAGTCAGTTAGTTTGTCCTATTCAAAGACAGGACTTCCTATCAAAACCTGAGTTTATACAATGCCACCATACGCACCACAGACGATAACAATTTCTGCAGACGACGACTTTGGTTGGACTTTCTTTCTACTCAAAGTATGCTGATGATTCCCGATTTCTACGTGATCACCCAAAGGCACAGAGTTGTAGAAGGTGATGTACTGTAACACAGAAACCAGTTGCATCTGAATAAACCAATAAATACAGCTGATGGTGTTATCGCTACTGCACACAACATACTATAACAACTGTAGTCACAGTATCCAACAGAAGATGGATATATGGTGGTTGGTGACTTTTGTTTTATGGTCCACGCCACATTCCTCTGCCTAACGTTCTGTCTTCAAATGCTGAAAACGTCATCAGAGGCTAAAAAATATAAATAGAAACGAGCTCAGGAAGCCGAACTGCCTAGAAGTATCTATGCAAAGGTCTGTTCGTCCAGACTGCTGCCGAATATCGCAAAGCCATGCCGATGTGTGTTATTGCGCTTGTAGTAGGGACTAGTTTGCACTGTTTGCTTTATTTAGTACTAAGGCCCACCACTTGTCCGGTTTATGTCTTCCTGCTTTTCTGTTAGCGTCGCTTTCTCCGCTTTTGCAGTTATGGTAATGATTGGAGCTTGATAAAACCATACTATCGGAGAAACTAATATGGTGGTTCTATGTTCCCAGCACGTAATCTGCTACCGTTTATCAGGCGACAATTGCTCTTGTACTCCTTAAGGCGGGCGTTAATGCTTGATTTTGTCCTTCCTATGATGCTGATTTGGATTCAGAGCACGAGATTGGGCATTCGCTCCGTGACTATAGATGCCATCTAAATTCAAAACTGACGCCGTGGTCTCCTCGTTCAGTGCTGTTGCATATTACCAGCACTGGTATCTGCATTTCCGCTGCGAAGGTGCCTCCTCGTATCGTAAATGCTAGTATATAATTCCAGACGCGATAGTCGTGACTACGTAGCAACATTTCCCTACTAGAGAGTTCCGGACACGGGCGGAATGGTCGTGTTCCGCACTTACACTACCTTTCTGCATCCATATCATGCAGTGCAGCATGTAGCTACGTCCGCTCCCTTGGCATTGCTGACCCAAATGTTGCTTGCTAAGCACATTCAGACTGCACCTCGAGTAAACCTTTGCTCCTTATCTCTCAGCAGTGGCGCCTAAGCATAAAATCTGGTCTGAATTTCGTCCTCCTCCATGTTCCTCTCACTATGTCTGTAGGGTCAAGGATGTATCATATCTATGTAAACAGTTAATGTAATATCCTTAGAACCTTCTATGTGATAGGATGTTAAAATCCGAGAAACTATCTCATTCTGTGCGGCATCATGAGATGTTCAAGGCAGATGATTTTCTGTAAGACACATTATTTCAGCAATAGCTCTGACTAGGCAGTGCAGTTATTCAACAGGCATTCTCGGCCGACAGTCTTAGATTACTCTCCTTTGCCTGTGTGTCTCTGTATCCTCGAAAGGTCGACTACTCGTCTGGCACTTTCAGTAGTCACAAGAAGGTCTCTTCAATGAAGCAAATAATCTCTTTTGCTCTGTTACTTAGTCTTCCTGTGTTCGAAAAATCACTGAAGCTGAAGACTATGACAGAAATAAATATCAGAGACATTTGGTTTGAAATGTAACCCTTAGGTCATACAATACTATTTCGGAGATGACATGGGAACGTAAGTTAGATCTTTAGAACAAATTAAAAGTCTTCCTCGCCTTGATAGGTATACTCGGAGAACAAGTACTTCACGAAGATTGAGACAATTCTGCTACCTTCTTTGTATTCATGGTGTAATGACCGTAATGACAAGATTTAGAACATAAAAGAGGCGCATTGAAACATAAAAATGACGATTTCTCCTTGATTGAGACACTAATGAGAGAGAAGATGAGGCTAATGCTGCAAAGTTCCATCCACCGTGCACTGCGTTGCGACTTGCTAAGTATTTTTGCAGGCTGAAAGGGATAAGCTACATAATTTAGTTTTCACTTTGTTTTCCGCAGTCATCTGTATCCTACAATGTCTGTGAATGTAGCAAGAGCGTGATCCTACATTCGGTGAACGGAGGCGATGTGATGCTGTAAAATAGGAAGAGAGACTTATGCACTTCGATAACGCTATCGCGTGAAACAGTAACATCCCTGATATACTCAGGAGTAACCGCACGAAACGACCTAAACTGGAATGAAAACATAAAGCTAATAGTAGGAAAGGCAGCTGCCTGTTTTCCATTCGTAAAGTGTTAAGGCAATGTAACGTCTATGAAACAAATGGTTTACAAAACGCCTGTAAGACCGATTCGAGAGCACTGTTCATTAGTCTGCGTCCCTTAACAAGTTGAAGCGATAGAAGAGATGGACAAGATCTAAAAAAGCACACGTTTCGTCGTGGTAACGTTTAATTAGCGCAAGGACGTATGGGGGCATTCAACAAATTCTAATGCCTGACGCTATGAGAGACGCGTTGTGCATCACGGAGAGATTTTCTGTTGAAATTCCTAGACCATAGGTTCCATGAAGCGTCATTCGGGTATGATCTTACTCTCTCCCATGTATGTCTTGCGAAATGACCAAAACGCCAAAATTATAAAAATTAAATCACATTTATGGATAATCTTTCTTGATACGCTCCATTGGCGAATGGAACATGGAAAGGAGGTATCGGAAGTACTCTCCGCCGCAACACCGAGCGAGGTGGTAAAGTGGTTAGCTCGCTGGGCTGGTTAAACAGTCGGGAGGACGACGATGCAAATCAGCGTCCTGCCACACAGGCTTAGGTTTTCCGAGATTTGCCTCTATCGTTCCAGACAAATGCCAGGATGGTTCCTTTGACAAGGGTTCGGCCGATTTCCTTCCACGTCATTGAAACACTCCGAACGTGTGCTCCATCTCTGATAAGTTAATGTCGATGGCACGTTAAACACTAACCTTCCTTCCCTTTGTGACGTATAGACGTAGATGTAAATGTAAACAGTTTTCAGTCGTCTAGGCACTTATTCTGAGATGTGATGCATGTGTGTCACTATTGTGAACATACGGATTCGTCTGTATTGGTAGTGCCTTACCCTACCATCATCCGATGAAAAATTACTGTTAATCTTGTATTTGGCCCTGGGACATTAATCGCCAGTTCTTTTTTCCCTACGGGGGGAGGGGGGGAGGGGGGGGGCAGGGCAGTCGTCATTCATCTGCGTATCTGGCTGGTTTGACACGGACCGCCAAGATCTCCTAGCCTGTGCTAACCTCTTCATCTCAGAGTAGCAGCTGGTCTTGTAGTCAGCCAAATTACTCAAATGAAAACACATTCAGCATTCAAATCCGTGACTCCACACTGAACATTATACCTCCAACCTATAATCTGACACAGAGATGGAGCGACAGAAACTATTTTGTTATACATGTTATGAATATTTATTTACCTTTGTTCTGTCACGAACTGTTCTTCAGTATGTACCACAACATAAACGACACAATGAGTAACTGTGTGCCCTTATTCAACAGAGGTACACATATTAATAAAAACGAAGAAGGATTAGGGATTATAGTCTCCTCGAGATAGAGGTCATGAGAGATGCAATAAAAGCAGCTGCATTCCACATCTGGTCATTGTTACATTTGGCGTACGAAAGTGTCTTATATGAGAAATACGCATTTTTAAACCAAATGATATTATACTTTTTATTTCAGTTGATGATGGTTGAAATAACCGAATCATGAATTAATTTAATATATACAGCCAATGGCAAATAAAAATGTTTTTCTATAAATATCTCGCAGCTGTAGCTAATTACCTACACGAATTTATAATTCTTCGCAAGAGAAGTACGGCGTTGTTTGAATCCAGATACCTTTTGTTTTTAGGCTTTGATAAATGTCAGGGAGGAATACACAAATTAATGACGGAACGTTCATCAAGTTATTCAATTTTAATAAAAACTACTTTCAGAAATCCATGTTTACCAAACAATAATTGCAGATTTTATTGACATTAGGTCATTGCAGAAGATGTTTCGAAACTACAAGAATGAAATCACACTGTTGATCATTAACCCTAAGAGCTTAAAATTTTCCTTAAGGAGTTTATTTGTGAGAGATTTTGATATAAAGCGTGCCACAAATATTAAAGTACGTTAAAACCCCGATTTACTGCATGGGGATCTGGCGCATCCGTGTGTGTTCGACTGCAACCGTTCTATAACAAGTACCGACGGAATAGAGGTCATTTCAGTTTCGGATGGTATCACAAAGGGCATTAGTATCAACTAAAATACTGTTCTCAAAAAAATTTCTCTTCGTAACATGATTCGTTTATGGTATACTATCTGAAAGCACGTGTTTACCTCCCCTCTTGTTAACATATCATTTCGACTTTACACGGATAGAAAAGGTTCCAAAAGTAATACCAATGGCGCAATGTACCATTCTATTATCAAGAGGAAAGCCAATTAATCGATACAATTTCGTCAAACTGAGAGTGTTTCGACATCAGCTAAAAAAAGATCAGCTGAATGATGCTAGAATTTCCGATTAAGGGTATGTTCAATTTCAACATTAAAAAACACAAGTTGAAACTTTAAACGCTTGTATTTTCGAACCAACATTTTTCACGTTGGTGGGAGACACAACTCACGAAATAAACATGCAAATAGTTTGTACCTTCGTAAGTCGTGAGTCGACGTTTTTCCTACAGAAGTACGTTAGATTTTGCGATATATTTTAATTTCGATGTTTTTTGGATGCTTTTATAACTACGTTTTTTCTCGAATAAATTTGCTTTTATTTCAGAGTGCCGTCATTTTGTTAAATACCATATTTTGAATTAGACACTCTTACCAGTTTCAAAGCAGTTTTTCAAATTTTGTTCAATGTTGACAATTGTGGCGTTCACAGCTCCCACCAACGACCCTCCCATTCAGCGAAGGCCTTTCGTCGATGTCGTGTAGTGTCGTCTGGGTGCAAGTTTCTTTTACTTAAAAAAATATCCAACACAATGTTAAGGTTTGCTCTCTGGGCCCGCCGTGCAAAATATATCTTCTAATGACAAGATTATTACGAATATCAGCCAGCTACACTGCTCTTTAAATAGTTTTTATTTTATAATTCGTTCACGATGATCCCATTTCGGACTTGAGAGTTATAAATCGATATGGAAAATTTGTAAATACGTAACATAAAGCACCTGATAATGGTAATGTGCCAAAATGGGCTCATCGTGAATGATTTATAAAACAAAAACCATTTAAAGAGCAGTGTAGCTGGCTGATATTCGTAACAATTTGAAGGGGTCAAAATACAGATTAAAGTTAGTATTTTAATTGTTTGTTATTTATTGAAATAAAAACATAGATATCGGTTCCAAAGTCGAGCGTCGCCTATTCCGCCAATGGTGACCCTGTCGACAATACTGGTCACAGCAGTGGCACGACGTGGTCTCCCGTACAAGTCCCAGTGCTGCTCAGAGAATGCTTGTGTGGAGGCTCCGAGGAGAACGAACATTTTCAGATAGCCTACATTATCGTCGTACATGCACAGCAAACAGAGGGATGGTTTGGCAAGCTGCTGGGTACGCAATACCAGTTCGCATAGCCGCTAATTTGGACAGTAGGTGTAAAGTCCTGCGGACGGCATGAAAAGAGTAATGATCAAGTTTAAACACAGTTTATTTAACTAAAACGCCTTCTTGCCGTGAACTAATTTGAAAACTCAATAATAACAAGAAACACAATAATTCTTGCGGGCCGCGCGGGGTAGCCGCGCGTTCTAGTGCGCCTTGTCAAGGTCCGCGTGGTCTAGGGCGCCTTGTCAAGGTCCGCGTGGATGCCCCCGTAGGATTTCGAGTCTTCCCTCGGGGATGGGTGTGTGTGTTGTCCTTAGCGTAAGTTAGTTTACGTTAGATTAAGTAGTGCGTAGGCTGGGGGACCTTCGCAGTTTGGTCCCATAAGACCTCACCACAAATTTCAGAAAAAGGAAAAAAAAAATCCTGTGGTGGCAAAAGCCAGATAAAAGTTAAGAGACAATGAAAAGAAATAATAACAACCAAAATACTACGCTACACAATTCCAAAGTGGTGTTACGCCCACCAAGATTCAAATTTCTACAGAAAGATAACGGCGAGTGTTTGCTGGGCTAGAGCCGGCGTAGACTTTGGGACACATTGCCGGTCAGACTCTACTTGTCGGCAGCCCACCTTGCTAGTCTGTTCTGCGGGCCCTCTAACTGTTAAGGGGCCGCGACGACAGCACTCTTGATGTCTCTGCCGTGTTTAGCACAGTAACCTTGCCCTATCGTAGATGCCGCCTTCACGTTAGCTACAAGGGACTTTCAATAAGTAATGCAACACATTTTTTTCTCGTCGAATTTCGTTAGAAAGAATGTGGGATTTGTTGCGGGATATCCTGGAAGATTCCTGCTTCAGCCACTATAGTACCACGAAGTTGCGATAGGTGGCGGCGCTTTACGTAGCTTTCAAAATGGTGTCTGTAGCGGAGGTGCCTTCCTAGCCGAGAGCTGTGTATGAGTTTCTTTCGGCGGGAAACCAGAGCATTGTAAATATTCATAGGCGCTTATGGAGAGGTCGCACTGAACAGAAGCACGATGAGTCGTCGGGCGAGGCATCTGTCATCATTGCAACAAGGCCTCGCAAACCTGTCCGACCTCCCGTTTTCCGGCCGGTCGCACACAGCTGCGACTCCTCCATTGCTGGAAGGTGCGGACACTTTCATTCGACGTGATGGACGGACCACTATCAAACACCTCGCTGCTCAACAGGACATCTCTGTTGGTAGTGCTGACAACTCGTCCAGCAGTTGGCATATTCAAAAGTGTGTGTCCTCTGGGGTCCTCATAGCCTGACAGAAGACCACAAACAACAACGAAGATCTATCTGTGCGGAGTTGCTTGCGCGTTACGATTCTGAACGTGACAATTTTTTGTCGAACTTCGTCATAGTTGATGAAACGTGGGTTCGTCACTTCGAACCGGAAACAAAACGGCAATACATGGAGTGGCGCCACATCACTTCTCTTCTGAAAAAGTTCAAAGCTGCACTCTTAGCTGATACTGTGATGGCGACGGTCTTATGGTACTCTGAAGGGGTTATTCTGTTTGATGTCCTCTCTCATGTTGCAACGATTAACTCTGTTACATTGTGCTACACTCAGGAAATTGAAAAAAAAACGACTTCATCGTATTCGTCGCCACAAAAATCCAAACGAATTTCTCCTACTACATGACAACCCAAGGTCTCACACAAGTCTGCGCATCCGAGAGGAACTCGCAAAACTTCATTGGAACGTTCTTTCTCATACACCCTATAGCCGGGATCTCCCACCTTCAGACTACCACCTGTTTGGCTCAATGAAGTACGCACTCCGCGGTAAGAAGAACGTGGATTATGAGGTTATTAATGCAGCAAGACAATGACTACGACGTCTACCAGTAGAGTGCTACCATGCTGGCATGCAGGCCTTTCCACTAAGGTGGGGTAAGGCCGTCCCATTGAACAGAGATTATGTTGAAAAACAGGGATTTGTAGCCAAAAGAGTGGTGAAAAATACGGTGTACTGGTATCGTGCTTAAAGTGAACCTGCTTTCAGAAAAAAATGTGTTGCATTACTTACCGAACGTCCCTCGTATCAACAAGAAAAACCAGGACCATACAGTGGTTCACAAAACTATGTAAACACCGCGAGAAATGCATGCTTGAACATAAATGCAGCCAAGCCTAGAGATTGTGCTGCTGTATATGACCACGAACAGTACCTATACAATGTCCTCAAGAAGTTGCATGTATCAGTCTTCGTCAGAATAAAGCTCTATGTAGTTTTATTGCATTATATCGTAGCTAAGTGAATTCTAACGTAGGCAAATTTTTGTTGCTCGTATGAGTGGTACTTTTGGAACTAAGGCAGCCGAAGTGTTTGCTGTTTCAGGCGGCACCGTATCGAAAAATTATACAACGTGGACGAAAATGAGTGTTGAGGGATCGTAGACGGACATCTAAAACAGTCACTGAAGACCTGAATGTCAGCATCGAAACAACACGAAGGTTGCTCCGCAAGATGAGAAATACAGGGCAAAATGGATTCCAAAACCATCCATCAGTGATGTAACAGCACGTAAAAGAACCTACACTACAGAGCGATGGAAGAGTGTCATTGTACGAGGAGTCTAACTTTTGACAGAGTTTACGTCTCTAGAGTGAAACATGGAGGGTTTCGATGCCGATTTTGGCAGCCAAACGTGGTATTCCATGGACACCATGTTTACCTCCAATGTATTACTGCAAAACATTTTGTAACCAGTTTGGTACAGATGGTTCAAATGGCTCTAAGCACTATGGGACTTAACACCTGAGGTCATCAGTCCACTAGACTTAGAAACTGCTTAAACCTAACTAACCTAATGACATCACACACATCCATGCCCGAGGCAGGATTCGAACCTGCGACCGTAGCAGCAGCGCGGTTCCGGATCGAAGTGCCTAGAAGCGCTCGGCCACAACGGCTGGCTGACCACTTTGGCTGATAATGTCTACTCCATGGTACATTACTTGTTCGCCAATGTTAATGCTGCGTTCTAAGACGGCAGGGCTCTGTTCACACAGTTCTCATCGTCTAGAACTGGTTTTGTGAGTACGTTGTGGCGTTCGCTGTATTATTCAGTGGTTTGGTATTTAACTAATTTGTAAATGGAAATGATAATCTTATTTCATTACATTGAGTAATTACTAAATAATTTTTCTCCCGGCTAAAGATATGATCAAGTTGCTAAAGAACTCCAAGTTAACGTCGTGTTAAAGTGTTGTCTGTAAGTTGTGTAAGTGTCACTAAATCACAGTTCATACAACAGTTTCTATACAACTATTGATTAAGATGGAAGCAGTTATCTTCAGCAAAATGATCATTAAAACCACCGAATATCAGCCGCGCACAACACTGACGTATGTTACCTGAAACAATATTCTTCGCAACTTGTGCGTAATTAATTTCGGCTCCATACATCAGCTAGAAATGTTTGTTATAACGTTCGTGCTATGAGCACTGTTTTTAAAGAACCAATTCGAATTATTTTCATTAAAATGAGTTCGGGACCACGGGTGCACATTTATTTTTACACATTTGTATTACGTTCGGCATTTATGTCTGCAGAGTTGCGTAATTTGAATTTGCCGCTGAGACAATTGTTAAGATGGCGGCAGGCAATTGATAAAGACTTCCTATTGTTAGAGCAAATAAGTATTTTAAATGCTTATTGAACTTTACAGAAACTCTAATTTCGTATTGTGCACTATTTAGACTTCATCAAGTAAACATTTGATTTGTTTCTAAGGAGAACACAGACAAACACGCGATACAAATCGCTATCATCAATGGCTGCGCTCCTTGCAGCGGAAAGAAATACTTAACACAGATAATGCTTACTGAGAGAGGAATTACAGTTACAAATAATTATTCACTCATGTTTATAATAATAATGAGCTCTATTTTCAAGTAATAATTAACAAATAATTACAATTTCTTAACAGACCTCAGTTTGATACGCGTCTTGCGTGCTGAACCTACAAAAGCCAACCAACAAAAGGTAAAAACAAAGGAATAGAAACGATGATCATAAAAGCACTTTACAATTATCATTGTCTTTGTATGATACACATCGATATGTCCAATTATATCATAGAATATTATATAAATAATTAATTCACTATTTTTTATATGTCGAATACATAATGTTTATAACTGTTAGAGGCATAATTTCTCGTCGCACTGTAGCCAAAACTTTATCTCGTGGATGTTACAACGTGGATGAGTTTCCACACCTGCCCTGGCCGTCACAGTCAATTTGTCTCAATGTTTTGAGCCTTTGTGTTCTACTTTGAAGAGAAGAGTGCATGATCGCTGTGCACCTCCATCATCTTTACCTGAACTTCCCGGTGTAAGATTACCTTTAAAACCATACATGAGCTGTATTTACTCACTCCTAGACGACTGTAAAGCCGTCGGCACACGGACCGTGCTGTTGAGCTTGCCAAGTTCAACGTGGTGCTGAACGCTGAGGAACGATGCGACTTGTACATACGGTACGTGGGCTCCAACGTGGTATACGCGATCGCAACGCACTCCAGCGGCAGTTGAGGGATGTTTCTAGTTCGTAAATCACACTGTTTACTCAAAATTCCAACGTTAGTTCTGTTAAAACGCACATTTCCTCCATCGTCCACGAAAAGGAAAGTACCATGTCCAATCAATAAGGACACAGGCTTAAAGAAGTTCCATTACAAACAGTGCGGTACAAATTTGGAATACTTCTCCGCATAAGATAATCATTATTTCATCATTCCCTCATTTTAGTAAAACTCCAAAGTCAGTCTTACTTGATCACTGTTCCTACCCAGTAGCAGGACCTTTGCAACAAGTGAATTACGAAGCGTAAAAGAAAAAGGAGCAAAATATCTGTATACAAGTAGCGCAAGCTGTCCTCTAAATAAAGCCATTAGGACAAAGTCACCCCTCAAAGAAAGTGATTTACATAACATCAAATATTATAGCATATACTTATATTAAACTAATAATAAAGTATCAGAACCTAATAAAAACGCGAATGTAAAAAAAAAAAAAAAAAAGGTAGTGTTTCGTCACGAACCACATATCCCAATTACGATTGCAACAGGGGATAGTGATGCTACTCATTACGCTAAACGAACAACATTCGATTAATATCTAATCATATGTTAACCCTTGCTTAAAGCGTCAATCGTAGATAATTATGTCATTGATTGAAATTTAATTATAACACATTGTACCAAGAACAATGCGTTCTGGGTGGATATTCAGTGTGTCGCTGCCTTCAAATAGCCTACTCCCATAATACGCAAGTTACAATAATTCTTTTGCCACGAATATGATGTTTCTCATTATTTTGTTGGAACGAATCACACAGTTCACAAAGGGTTTTCCAGTGATTCTCAATTTGCTGGTGCTCAGAAACGGCGTATGTACGTATAGGCATGAAATGAATGCCAATATGGCGCCTCACAACTCTGTACTGAAGGGAGACGACGTGCGTGTGACGTAGGTGGCGTTGTGCCATCTCATTGGTCAACGCTCAGACGCACGCTCAGAATATCTGACATGCCATTTACTGTTCTGCACGTTCGGAAAGACTCCCGAACGTGCTATTCCACGCTATGACGTCGGAAACTCGGCACGCTCAACGTTCGGATGCACTGTCCGTGTGCCGACGGCTTAAGCTTCCTTATATGTAGGGCCACCGCTGCCGTAATATTCCATGATTTGGATAAACAAGGCCGCTCTTTATTGGAGAACACGACCAGTTTCGCAAATCAACTTTGTTTCCTCAGGTGCTTCACTGTCTACAAAGGGATAAAAGAACTTATCAGAAAGTTAGCCATGCCAAGAAACGGACAAATAAAGCGATAAGGTCTGTGTCTACTTACATTCAAAAGGTTAAATGTTCTATTTTAACCGGATATAGCCACTCCTAACATTTATAACCAGGTATTTAAAACTTCTGACTCACGAATGTGCGAGCGACAACGAAAATGTATTGGGGGATAAGGTCATACCCAACGTATTAAATGTTGTATCCACGGACCCAACCAACCAACCAACCAACTCGCGCACGCGCGCCCTGACCGTGACATCGCTGGCCACAGTTTCTGTCGTGGCCGTCGGCGTCTCAGGTCGTTACCGCCGACGGAAGAGGTCGCGCCATGGCTGAACTCGGGTCCGCAGCGCCCTCTACCTTTTGCATATAAGGAGGAACGCTGGCACCGAGACGGACGGTCTATTTGTCGATTGTCTATTGCTAGCCTTTCGTGGAGTTTATAGCGGAGCCATTGCAGTGTGATATTTGCTATTGTATCCGACTAGGCTCAGTACACGGATTGCTCTTGGATATTACTTGGACTTCTATTGCTGGTGCACGTTTCGTCAGAAATAAAGATAAGTTATCTCTTCATTCTAGCTGGCGCAATTCTTGTCATTAATTATTTTTCGGCCAACATACATAGCTACATCCTGATCACTACCCACGCTTTATAGAATTTGTGGTGGCTGCCCCAAAAGTACTGCCGAGGACCTCGGGTTAGGGAGCCGTCACAAAAAAATAGCTCAGTGAAACTGTCAAAGTAATAACGTAGTAGCTATTAAACTAATTTATAATAAAATACTTAGCAGAAACGCCGAATTTTTAACATTAAAGGAGAAACAGTTGAAAATAGTGTACAGTGAATAGTCAATACTGTATTCAGTATAGCACCTGAAGATGTAAATTTGATTAGCGTAACCAGTCGTGTTCTCCAATAAAGAATACTAACAGTCGCAGCGGTCTTATTCATTCAAATCATAGACTGTAAGCTGTTTTGAATGCCAACAGCTTTTCTACCCCCAGGTTTGTTGCCAGTTTTGTCATGGATTGTACCTGCTATACTGTATACGCCCGATAAGTGTAATGCAATTTACTATCCTTGCTAGTACTGTGGTTCCAATTGCCATTAGCGTGTGTCATCTTGGTGCCAATCAATAAATTCCCACTTTGCCGTCGTGCACTCACGCTTCGTCAGAGAGAGAGAGAGTGATAACTGCGTACGACAGTTCTCCGAGTAATCACGAGACTCTTCGGAAAATTTCACGGACTGCAGGTCGTTACGATGGCAGCAGCAACGGCACAAACTCAGAAGAAGGCGAGGCGACCACCTTGTGTGGCGACGGTCTGCAGTGCTGGACCTGCGGCGCGCCTCCATCCGTCTCCATTAGCGGCGGACGTCTGCGTCGCCCCCTGGGTTCTCTCCTGCGGGCCTTCTGTGTCCGCCACACAGGCTGACGTGGCCTCTCAAAGCCCCGCCGCAGTCTCAGCAGTAATTACCGAGTCCCGCTGTCCCCAGAGAGGGCGGCGGAGTGCCAAAATCCCCTCTCGAAAGATTCCTGTTTTTCTGTTATGCAATATTACTAAGGCAAATTTGACGACTTTCTGTTGCAGCTTCTTTTTTGAAATTGTCGTGTTATACAAGGTGTCCATAATCAGAGCTCCAGTTTCAAAATGCCGTAGAAAGTGGACCACTGCTCAAAATTACGTCAAATTTTAACACAGTATTGTTAACATAGGGGGGTATGTCGTAGAACAAAAGAAGCTTAACGAAACTTTTGCCAATAGATGACGATTAACGTAAATAGAATAGGACACAAATGACAGATGAATCGCAGTACGACAGCTAACGTTTGAGTTCAATTTTACACGATATGTAGTGTTCAATGTGCATGACTGCACAAGTTCGGCAGCCAACAGTTGTGGCACTACTGGCTATTAAAATTGCTACACCTTAAGATGACGTGCTACAGACGCGAAATTTAAGCGACAGGAAGAAGATGCTGTGATATGAAAATGATTAGCTTTTCAAAGCATTCACACAGGATTGGTGCCGGTGGCGACACCTACAACGTGCTGACATGAGGAAAGTTTCCAACCGATTTCTCATACACAAACAGCACTTGACCGGCGTTGCCTAGTGAAACGTTGTTGTGATGCTTCGTGTAAGGAGGAGAAATGCGTACCATCACGTTTCCGACTTTGATATAGGTCGGATTGTAGCCTATCGCGTTTGCGGTTTATCGTATCGCGACATTGCTGCTCACGTTGGTCAAGATCCAATGACTGCTGCAAGAATATGGAATCGGTGGGTTCAGGAGGGTAATACGAAGCGCCGTGCTGGATCCCAAGGGACTCCTATTACTAGCAGTCGAGATGAAAGGCATCTTATCCGCATGGCTGTAACGGATCTTGCAGCCACGTCTCGATCCATCAGTCAACAGATGGGGACGTTTGCAAGACAACAACGATCTGCACGAACAGTTCGACGACGTCTGCAGCAGCATGGACTATCAGCTCGGAGACCATGGCTGCGGTTACCCTTGACGCTGCATCACAGACAGGAGCGCCTGCGATGGTGTACTCAACGACGAACCTGGGTGCACGAATGGCAAAACGTCATTTTTTTCAGATGAATCCCGGTTCTGTTTACAGCATCATGATGGTCGCATCCGTGTTTGGCGACATCGCGGTGAACGCACAGTGGAAGCGTGTATTCGTAATCGCCATACTGGCGTATCACCCGGCGTGATGGTTTGGGGTGCCATTGGTTACACGTCTCGGACGCCTCTTGTTTACATTGACGGCACTTTGAACAGTGGACGTTACGTTTCAGATGTGTTACGACCCGTGGCTCCACCCTTCATTCAGTCCCTGCGAAACCCTACATTTCAGCAGGATAATGCACGACCAACTGAAAACGTGAAAACGTTTGGTCAGTGGTGGCTGAGCAACTGGCTCGTCAAAATACGCCGGTCACTACTCTTGATGAACTGTGGTATCGTGTTGAAGCTGCATGGGCAGCTGTACCTGTACACGCCATCCAAGCTCTGTTTGACTCAATGCCCAGGCGTATCAAGGCCGTTATTACGGCCAGAGGTCGTTGTTCTGGGTACTGATTTCTCAGGATCTATGTACCCAAACTGCGTGAAAATGTAATCACATGTCAGTTCTAGTATAAGGTATTTGTCCAATGAATACCTGTTTATCATGTGCATTTCTTCTTGGTGTAGCAATTTTAATGGCCAGTAGTGTAGGTAAGCCTGTCCACTACGGAAAGGTCCTACAACATATGGTGGAGAAAGTCGGTTTTTAGTTGTCGTGAGAGTAAAACCGCATGAACAGCAAAATGGCTCGGGGATAACGTTCAGAATGAGTGGCTTCAGTTCAGCCACTTTCTAACTGGAGCAGTGAACACAACTTCTTAGATAATTCCAGAGCCAGAAAGCACACGGATTAAGGTCTGGTGATCAGGATGGCCATGCTGTAGGGAAATGACGTCTGATAATTAAATAGTATTCCCGAAATGCCTCTACAGCAGCCGCTTCACTGGCTGTGAAAAGTGCACAGGAGCGCCGTATTGCGTAAAAATGATCCTGTGTCGGTGCACAAAAGACTCTCATTAAAAGACTCTCATTGCGTTTACCACTGAAGTAACAGAGAAAAAAAATAAAAATAAAAAATAAAATAAAACCCTACAGAATCAAGTGGTCCCGGTTGATGTGCGTGCGGATTTTCCGTTCCCCATACTCTGCAATTCTGTCTATTGACATCCCCTTGCATCCCCTTGGAAACGGAAATGAGCTTCGTCTGTCCACAGAATGGTCCATGGCCATTCATTGTCCACTTCTATGTGAGTAACAAATTCCAGAGCGGACGTTTGTTTCTCCACGCACTCCATGCTTGCATACCATTACCACTCGACTGCTCCTGAAGTGCTGTGCCACATTTTCGACAGACGTCGGATCAGCTGCCTTCCTCTCTCTACCACACTGCACTTCAAAAGACCCTGTCTTTTCAACTTTTGTAATAATTTTCCCCAGGCCCTTATTACACATCGGACCAATGCCCTTTTTCATACTCTTAAGTGTCCGGTACTTCTGCAGGGCTACTGGCGCACGATCACCATTCTTATAAAAAGCTTTATCAGCAGCGCATGATCCTTCATGGAGACAGTTATGTTTGGCATCTCGAACCAAACTATGCTGTATTTTGTGCTTCCGTTGGTGTGCATATTCTGACGCTTACAGCGTCATCTTTTGGTCAAATTTTCGTCAATTTCCCTCCTGCTGCAATAAAATGATGCTCAACTACGACGCCATTCTCAGCAGTGGTTATCTTTCTATAGCGTTTTGTCACTGGAACTTTAATTATGGACACTCTATTGTATTTCTCCACTGCTGGATAGTAAAAATACAACATGCGACGTATTAGAGTCTTTCTACACACTCTACCTTCTTGTAAAAGATCTTAAACGAGTCCTTGGCCGGTTTTGGCTCTGAGCACTATGGGACCTAACTTCTAAGGTCATCAGTCCCCTAGAACTTAGAACTACGTAAACCTAACTAACCTAAGGATTTGAACCTGCGACCGTACCAGTCGCGCGGTTCCAGACTGTAGAGCCTAGAACCGCTCGGCCACCTCGGTCAGCTGACCGGTTTTCTTAAAAGTAAACTTCACATGACACGCGCTTGAGAGTTGATTCCTTTGTGCTCTTAAAAATACATTTTCATTATATACTAATCAAGAAACTTGTAGCTCCCATAACTACTGCGCATGTAATAGATGCGTGGCAGTTCCCTAGACACATAAGAGTGTCTAGGGAACTAACTTGATAAAATTGGAAACAGAATCACGGTTGGCAAAATGAATAAATGACCATCAACACAAACTGGGTAATGTTTAGTAATTAAAATGTTTTATTGAACTCTTGCTTAATAGCGTTGCTGCAAAGACAGATCAGTGAGCTCATTCAAAAATACACTACCTTTGGCTCACCACATCGCTGTTGAAATTTGAACTCCAAACAATCTGTTGTGGATAACTTTCAAAGTCCAAGGACCTATGCTGACACTTCGGTCGTCTATAAACGTGAGCTACAGTTCAAAGCCGTGAAGCTACACGGTTTTTTCCAAGTCCAACACTGGTCACCTCAAAAATTTTAAACACTTTAATCACGAATGATACACCACCCACCTACTTACGTCTTCACTCACCGATCTCGTAAAGCGAGGTGACCCAAGCCAACGTGGCCGCTGGCGCTATACAGACTCGACCTGCCATTGCAAAAATCTACAAAATTAGGCATACTGAATATGTTTCTTCTCGATTTTTATGTAAAACGTTACATGGCACGCGCTTGAGGGCTGATTCCTTTGTGCTCTTAAAAACACATTTTCATTATATACTAATCAAAAAACTTGTCGCTCCCATAACTATTGTGCATGAATTAGGCCCGTAATTTCACCAGATTTTTCATAGTGACTTGTTTTTGCTGTGGTTCTTTGTTTTTGGGTTATTTGCCTCCTACTCAGTGAAATGGTCAAATTTATTATCATTTATTGTTATCTACTGAAAACCTTAGGTAAATCAAATCCACTCTGCCGCTATACGTATTGTTTTGAAATACCATTTTGCAGTAAAATGTGTTTTTTTTAACGCTCGGAATCCGGTTTCCGTATCACAGTTCAAATTCTACTGTTTTAACAGAAATATTGGATCTGTTTTCCAATAGTGCTTTTCAGGTCTACATGCAACAGGCCCGCTATCATCTTCCTCTGACGAACTACACTATTTCCGTAAATTATAAGAAAATGAACTAAAGTCCGGGTAAGAAATGACACTGACACGAACGTAGTGCATGTTTATAGCTCAACTAATGGTTGTCCATTGGCAGACCGAATAGAGGCCAAGATCAGACCGCAGCTTAAACATAGTTAAAGTCGTAGAATGTGTCAACAGAGAAACGATTCTTTACACTGGCAGTTCTCCCACGATCATCCGATGGTTACAGATGAAGGTTACTTATGAGCACTGTCCTTGTTGTAGCGCGGAGAAGTGATATAGCCGACTACTGTGCACAAAAAGATTGGTGAAACTATGCGTGTATGAAATGGCATGGAGTGTGAATGAGTACACTTAAGCTTGCAAAGTGAGACTTGACAACGATTCATGTTCATCATCTGTCGAAGATCAGTGTGAAGAACAATTTTGGATGAGAAAGTACAGGCCTTGGGGAATTAACGGTTTAACTATACGCATAGGATGATGTCTTCTCACGACAATTTTCGACCACTCAGGGAGCGCGTCGTGAATTAATTTCTTCAGCAACAAATAATTCAAAACTTATGTGGCGACCCATTTCGTACATCTGAGGGAATTATTGGTTGTCTTGAAATAATTTGCTGTCGCTCTTCCCCTGCACCCTCTCCCTCATTCTGGAATCAGCTTCACTGCTTGGAGTAATCGAAGTCTGTATTCTACATATAGATTCACACTCCACATGCCAACCTACTGTATGTGAGAGGGGGTACTTTTGCATCCATTCTCAGTTCCCCTTTCCCTGTTCCATTCGCAAATGCTTCTTGGGAAGAACGACTGTCGATAAACATCCGCATGACCTCTAATTCTTTGATTTTCTCGTCGCGATCATTTCGCGAAGCCTATGTGGGAGGAAGTAATATGTTGTCTGATTCTTCCTTAAACGTACGTTTCGTGTGATATTCGACGCCTCTCTCCTGGCGTCTGACATTGGAGTTTGCTGAGCAGCCCATGACTCTCCTTCACTTGCACTAAAATATCGTTGGATATCCCCTATCTCTTCTATTGATCTAGACTGGTAACGGCCCTGACTAATGAGAAGTGTCGAAGTATCACTTTTATAATATTTTAGGCCACTTCTTTCAAGGGAGAATTGCATTTGTTAAAGTTCTTCCGATGAACTAAAGTTATTTGCCCTGTACAAAGGTTTTTCTTATCCATTTTGTACATTTCAAACATACTATTTGTCGCCAGAGTACGTGCGAAAGGAAGAAGTACGGAACTAAACAGAATAGGTGAGGGAAAAAGCCCATGAAACAGGAAACATTTACGTAAAAAAAGGGATAGGGTTAATGGAATCCATGCTGTGGCATTTAAGAAGAATAAAATTAATGCCAGATTAGTAGCGAGGAAAATGGTAGGGGCAAACGAGAACGAGAACATGCAAAACAGGTTATAGAGGATTAAGCGGAGATGTATAGTTACCACAAGATCGGAAAATATGCTATTTCTGTGATTTGTTACTCGATTTACTGACACCAACAGAGCATTCAAAAACAGTAAAGTAAATATATTACTCACAGCATTCTGGGCCATTTTATATAGCTTATTCAATTTGCGTGTAGATCGCTACTTTAAGTTGTGTACGTAGCTTACAGCCATCACCATGTACAAATTGAAGACTATGCTGAGTGCATAGTCCACAGCGTATGTATGAGCAGTTGCCTTGTCCTCTCTTGTTATGTTGATGAGTGTCTCCAGTTTGTGTATGATGGTGGTTGTAGGCTGTAGGACGCTATAACTGAAATTAAATAAGTTAAAAATTATAAATACCTGACATTGTCAGCTGGAGAGCGATCATGAACTCACTGTTAAGAAAGCTTCAGATATAAAGTTTTTATTGCCTTGATCACACGTAGGTTCTTTGAATTACTAGTTTCGGTAGGGCTACATACTGGGATTTTTTGGGGGGGGGGGGATTTTGTGGAAAGTTCCTATGGGACCAAACTGCTGAGGTCATCGGTCCCTAGGGTTACACACTATTTAAGATAGCTTAAACTGACTTATGCTAAGGATAATACACACTCATGCCCAAGGGAGGACTCGAACCTCCGATGGGGGTAGCCGCGCGAACCATGGCAAGGCGCTACACACTGCAGTCAATTCAGACACATGTGGCACTTCTTGATTTACCACACCTTTGTGGCTCTGTGTTGTCATGCGGCTACAATTACATTTTTTAAATGTTTTACTCTATTTTCATCATGAGTCCGTTACGATGGTAAAAAAGTGCGGTTTACCGCACGGCGTGACTTCATAACCCGTACAATGAAGACTTGAAGCTGGTAGCATAGCCCTGCCGAAGCTACTAAATACTGCGGGAGTTACTGTACAAACAAAATGTCACGATGTGGATATGAAACTGTGATCTGAATTAATGAAAGCCGGAAAACCAAAGTTCCAATGTACTTGATAATTTTGCCAAAAACCTTATTTTATGAGGTGGTTCTAAGACTGTATTTCTGAAGTGTAAACAAATTAACACAACATAACGTCACTAAATTTTAATTCCTCATTGCTACGAATTCTGAAGGCTTTCTTCCATCATAAAGTGACACTTTGGATTTTTACCTCCACTGTATTCCTCCCAGGAAAGCAACAACATCGAAATTTCTGGTGTTCCGTATGAATACTTTCACCGTTACACACTGAATCCTTACAAACTGGCGCACAGCTTCCGAAACACGTCGTAATTAAGAATTAAAGTTTAGTGAATGGTTTGTAATGAACCTGCTCGTTTTATATCCCACTTAGGAATTAAGTTTTAATTGACCGCGACTATCGGACATTCAGGAGCATCGTTACGTACAGTAGCCAGAAGCGCAGAGGATACATTAATGACTCTCCGAACGGGAAAAAGTGATTTACCGGCTACTACATTATTGAATATAATTTGCGGGACTATTAATTAATGCCCTGGCTTTCCCACGATAAAAAGGAGAGTTGATACGTGTCGTCACTGAAGTAATTACGACATGAGTGTCTACGAGGATTCTAGCAGAAAAATGGGATCGCATTATGTTGCGGAAAAATGATACTACGCTCATAGTCTCACGGATAATATAGCAACAAATACAATGCACTGTTTAATAATAACAACAAAATAATAGTACAGTAATATGGTCTTCTACTGATTTTTGAAAAAGCAAGCACTTATGTAACAATGAAGCTCACTGAATGTTTAAGCAATATTATACCAGTCATCACGAGCAATGACCATAATTAAACTGGCTCAATTACTAACACTGAAAGCACCTGACTCCACTCAATCATTTCACTGAACGATCGGTGTAGCATTATCACAAAATATCACATTACACTCTGCTTGAATTTGTGGAAAGTTAGTTACTTACAGGTGATATATGTTATGTTACTGTCACTGCAGATTTACTGTAGTAAGTGTTAACTGGCAATTACGTACTGTACGAATTTTGTTCTATGAGAAAAATAGTCTGCTACGGGAGTGGTTATGGGATAAAAATTCGCAAAAATAGTTTCAGATAAGTTTCTATTGTTCTAACGTAATGCAAGACACGAGAGAGTCTGTACAAAACAATGAATTCCTTAGCTTTGCGTTCCAAGTACACCATCGTCAACACGACTCTTTTCCACGCAGCACAAAACAAAATAACTGAAACTTCGAGAGCTGACTTCTAACCAATTCTCAGAATATTAAGCAAATATTTGATATCTATCGATCCGCCATTCCAAAATCAGTTATATGACTATTATGGTTGCAATTCAAATGCAACACATTTCTGAATTCTCATTGGCGAACGAACTCATCTTACGTCTGCTCACAGCCAAGCTTCTCTGAGAACATATGGTCTTGCAATGCTGTTCTCTGCCCTCGACCTGTTCCCCTACTGATTGTCTGTCTTTGATTTACTATACTGTTCTTGCACAGAGAACATTCACATGGACACTTGCAGCCAGTTACAGCTGTCTTCTCGTAAATGGCACCCAAGTGGCTAATTTAGCTGGGTGGTGGAGACCATTAGAACGGTTAACTCACAGATGGTACTGGCATACAAGTATCAGATGTAGCTTGACGCTGAAGGTGCGTCCGTTCGAATTATTCAAAAAATTATTATACACAGAGATAAAAAAATGTCATAGGCAATATACTAGTGTTAATACCGTTCCGTTACAGTTGAGATTTTTCGCACAGCGCGGCCTTTCAACGCAGGTATTTGCATCCTTGTTTCGTCTCCTAATAATGAGTACGTTATCAGAGGCTATAAAGACTTCGTCGCTTCAAAACCAAGAGTAGCAAGCCACTCGAGTTTTGCCTTTATCAGTCATGTTAAAGGGAAAGTTTTCCTCTTTTTCGTAGAAACAGTCACAAATTGTATCAGCTGGATGCTAAGACGACACAGCATTGTCACAGTGTTTTAACAGAGAAAAGTGTGTCTCTTTATTTAAACAATGCAACAAACCCATGCCTGCCGCTCGCCACAGCACGAGTACACAAAGTTCTTCGTACATTCTGTACATGGTAACCACTAAAATAAGAGTTAACATCCGGCTTAAAGGGCACAAGAGCAGTTGTCGTCTGGGAAACTCTGATAAGTCGGCAGTAGCAGATCATGCAGTGTGACCAGGTAACAACCGAATTCATTTCTCTGATACCATAGTTTTATCATGGAGCATCCATTACTACCTTAAGACGTAGTGAGAGGTGACAGGAATTCAGAAACACAAAACCAACTTTAACAGAAGAAAAAGAAGCATTGAAATTGGATAAGTTGTGTGTCTTAGTGCTAAATAGAGCAGTTCTCCCCCCACTACAAACTCCTCAACACACATCTTTTCGACCTTGCGATTGCGAAGAAAGTGGCGCGGACAACGGATGTCAGAAATCATCGCACGTGGTCTCCCGGTAACATCGACCGACAGCTTGACCGCAAAGTGATCCTTTCCTTCTTTCTTCTTTGGAGGCATGGGTGCAAGGAAGCTTTTGTGCTTAGAGACATGTTCTGCTTTGCGCCTTTGGCTGTTAAAACGACGCCGAATGAATGTCAATCAGCTAGGCCTCTCTCGAGAAGAAGGTGGGGAATACCAAACATTGTTTCTTCCCTTAGCGGAACTTCCAGGCAAGTTTATAAATATACAAGAATAAAGAGAGAAACGTTGTATTACGTAGACGAGATGATACGTGGAGACATTAAAAACCAATGCAGCTTCAGAAAAATCATTTCAGTGGAAAGGAGGTTAGTCGTAACCATACGGTAACCTATCTTTATTCACCACTTTTTGTAACTTCTAAACACTGAGTTTGCTCGTTGTCTGATATTGACTCCCCTTGTTCTAAAGTACTACGCAGTAGAGCATCGCCCAGTACGCCTGGTGGTATAATATAATGAGCATATATTTTTTAAATGAATTTATTCGCAAATCATCTGCATTTGTCAGTTTACGCAATCAATTAACTACAAGCGAATAACTTTATCTACGGTAACATATTTCATAGTTCATATACAGGGTATTCGGAAATTCGAGTTACAGATTTCTGGGACTTCTAAATGGGAGTGAGCACCCAATATTTTGAACAGGAAAGCATGTCCAGAAACGTACCGAATCCGTTCTATGACGATTTCAGTTCAGATGTTCAACTCATCCACTTCTGCTTGAGTAACTGAATTAGACGCGACGCAGTAAAATTATTAGGTAACATTTCGGAAGAAAACATAACGTATCATGTACTCATAACTTAAGCACAAATATTTGTATTAACTCTTAAACATTGCGTGTTTATCATTAGAAAACAAATATGAACTCAGCACACTGTTCGTACGGAACAGTACTGACGCATTACAACAGCTGCTCCATGTTGTTACAGACATTTTACCTAGGAAACGTGATCTGATACACACTCAACATCCCACCTGGTGTCTCTTCAATTACTAGTGCAGCGACCAGGAGTCGTACCATCAGATTTAGATCTCCACCTGTCTCAACAGGGCCGGCCGGTGTGGCCAAGCGGTTAAAGGCGCTACAGTCTGGAACCGCGTGACCGCTACGGTCGCAGGTTCGAATCCTGCCTCGGGCATGGATGTGTGTGATGTCCTTAGGTTAGTTAGGTTTAAGTAGTTCTAAGTTCTAGGGGACTGATGACCTTAGAAGTTAAGTCCCGTAGTGCTCAGAGCCATTTTTTTGTCTCAACAGGAGTCTCGTAAATTAAACATTGCATACGACCCTACAAGAAGCAGCCCACGTCATCTTGCCTACCCTATTGCATACCAGGACGAGCAACTCTGTCACTTTTCTCTTTCCCTCAGCAGACGTGAACGCGTTACACATCTGAGCTGAAACTGTCATAGAACGCAAACGGTCCTTTCCTGGACATGGTTTCCCGTTCAAAACATTAGGTACTCACTCCACTCTACAAGTCGTAACAGTCTGTAACAGGAATTTCCGAACACCCTGTAGAAATAACGTTGCAGTTATGAAATGACAATGGAATGAAATCAGTATTACTACCAAAACATCGAACATCTTACAAATGATTTTATATTGTAGAAAAAAATAATCCTCATTCGGTCAAATGTAAAAAGGTATTATCCTCTGCTAAACAGAATTTTCAAGATTATATTGTGCAAGGACTTTTTTTGAAATTTTGCGAACTTCAGTGTTAGTAATATATCCTTGTTATGATATTTCACGTCCTCCGAATGCTACAAAATCCTCCTTTCTTGCACCAGACTTTTAAGTTTCTCACAGTCCATCTTTTGTGTATGGGAACACCATTAGATTCGACCGAAGATAACAAAATCATCTGATACAGTAATTGCTTTTTAAATGACAACATGATTACCGACGACTGCACTACTGATTAAAATTTCCACAAAATTTTAATAAAAAGTGTAGCCGATAGCCAATATGTTGTTATTTAAAAAATTCAGCGAGACTGCGGTCCCAAAACACACACAATTATACAAGCTGTTTTTAATTCAGACAGCCGTCGTCAGATGTCTGTATTTTTTGCCGTTGAGATCGGTTGCACTGTGACCGAATTCGCAGTGGCATACAACATCTGTAAAGTTCGGCCGTCTTTGGCCAACGTCGACGGCATCGGTCTGATGACGTCACGACCCACTGAGCGAGGTGTCGTAGTGGTTAGCACACTGGACTCGCATTCGGAAGAACGGCGGATAAAATCCGCGTCCGGCCATCCTGATTTGGGTTTCCCGTGATTTCCCTAAATCATTTCAGGCAAATGCCGGGATGTGTCCTTTGAAAGGGCTCTGCCGATTTCCTTCCTCATCCTTCCCTAATCCGAGCTTGTGCTCCGCCTCTAATGGTCCCGTTATCGACGGAACGTTAAACACTCATCCATTTCCTCCTCATCCTCTTCCACGTCACGACCCAACGTTCAAAAAATGGTTCAAATGGCTCTGAGCACTATGGTACTTAACTTCTGAGGTCATCAGTCCCCTAGAATTTATAACTACTTATACCTAACTAACCCACCCATGCCCGAGGCAGGATTCGAACCTGCGACCGTAGCGTTAGCGCGGTCCCAAACTGTAGCGCCTAGAACCGCTCGGCCACCCCGACCGGCACCAAACCTTCCCTTGGGTACGTACAAACTAGTTCAAGTACGCCCATACCCTGACGGCTGGAGGGAGGAGAAGGGGGGGGAGGAGGACCCCACACCACACTAGTTCGCGGGGGAGGAGAAAATATAGAGTAGCTAGGCTCTCTTTTTTGATTCAAGAAATTGATTCAAAAGTCGATATTACGCAGCATTTAATAGGGTCAGAACTGTAATTGTTTGCCTTCCAAAATTTAAAAATACCACACACCTTCAGATCTCATATGGACGCTCTTAAACTGTTTCACTTCCTTAGCTAGTTCTCTTTGAAGCTCCCATCCGAGTTTTTACAGTATCTGATAATGTCTCGAGCATTATGAGACGAAACAAAGCCACACGCAGTTGCCTTAGACCACAGCCTAATGTCCAAGCAACAAGAAAGGACAAGGTTTATTTATTTTGTATTAAGTTCGGATGAATGTTGGTATTATTTTTGACGGGATCGCTCCGCACCAGATGCCTAGCCCTGACCTGCTACACGGCGGGTCGCCCTCGCGTCGTCAGGTTGTCAGCCTGCCAGGCTTGCGGGTCTTTAGGGGGAACATCGCCGACCCCCCCCCCCCCCCCATCTTCATCCCACCCTCCCAACCTCGCCACGCTCAGCCACAGCTCTAGGCTCTCGGCTGCCGCTGAATCGAGCGGCTGATTATTTGGCCAGAGTTCTCATTAGCAGCGTTTCATGTGCTGTCGGGATAAACAAAAAAGGAGGGGGTAGGGGGTGGCGGGAGTGCAGTGCGATCCCCCTGCCCCTGGTTTCTCGTTAGAGCGCTTTGCCCACCACAATGCGGCGCGCGTCCCGCGCACCCGTCATTACATCGCCGACCTCGGCTCTGCACTGCTTTCCCCTCCAAAGACGGCCAGCCGGCCTATCCTGTTAATGGGTCGCCACTTGACCCGGACTCTGCGCCACGCGTTGAGTCTCTCCGGCTGCCTCACCCACTGTTCTGTCGCTCACACGAAACCACTTCGTGCGTCAAGGCAATGAACGTCGATATGTTTTCGATACCATTTTATCAAAAGTTTCTAGAGGGCCTTTCATATTTATACAATTTTAAAAAATGCAATAATTAATTCAATATGCATCGACAGGAAAATTTTCTTTTTTCTTTTCATCTATGCACAATCCCATTTAAATACAAAAATTAGATCAGGGTTCAAGGCGATGAGCGTCGATATGTTTTCGATATCATTTTATCGAAAGTTTCTAGAGGGCCTTTCATATATTACACAATTTTAAAAAATGCAATAATTAATTCAATACGCGTATTTTTTTCCGCCCCTCTCCATACACACCCCTTTCAAGTGCGAAAAATTATATCAGGCATATGTCAACCCTGCGTGAAGAATTTGACAGAGCACTGAAAGACCTGAGTCGAAACAAGGCCCCGGGAGTAGACAACATTCCCTTAGAAATACTGACAGCCTTGGGGGAGACATTCCTGACAAAACTCTACCCTCTGGTGAGCACGATCTATGAGACAGGCGAAATACCCTCAAACTTCAAGAACAATATAATAATTCCAATCCCAAAGAAAGCAGATGTTGACAGATGTGAAAATTATCGAACTATCAGTTTAATAAGTCACGGCTACAAAATAATAACGCGAATTATTTACAAACGAATGGAAAAACTGGTAGAAGACGACCTCGGGAAAGATCTGTTTGGATTCCGTACAAATTTTGGAACACGTGAGGCAATACTGACCCTACGACTTATCGTAGAATATAGATTAAAGAAAGGCCAACCTCTGTTTCTGGCATTTCTAGACCTTGAAACACGTATGTGTTCAGTGTATTCAGTACAGCGATGGCGAGGCATGACAGAATCTCTGACCAGAGAGTTATTTATCGTTGCTAGTCTGCGCTTGACCGCGCGAGAGTTCGTTGCGTGTAGCGAGCCGGCAGGAACAGTTGTTGTACGTAGCGAGTCGCGAGAGCAAGTACTCAGTCAGTACAGCAGTGTGTGAGGAGTCGGCGGGGGTCGACATGGGTCTCTGGTCACGATTCAGGACGAGGTATATTGTTAAATAAGGTAATGAAGCAGCAGTGCGCTCAGCTAATAATGTATTGTAAGTGTAATTAATTTGTTCAAGAAATGCCCCAATAATAATTCTGTTTTCAAAGCAATCGTTATTAAAAAGAAAAAAATCATTACAATTGAATGCTCATTTCTCAATTTTTGTGTCGAGTTTATATTGGGCCATTATTTTTCAATATTTTTGTACCGAAGGTACAGTCGCTTTTATTTCAATTTAACGATGTTTTGTGGGAGCTCAACAACATTTGGGTCATTATTATTCAGTAACCTTGTGGGGAAATAACTTTTGGCACGTTTTCATTATCATAGGCTTTTCTTTTTATTTTTGCTGGGAAATCACACTTGGCTCTATTCACATTAACATTTGTATTGTCTTGTAAGAATTTGCTGGGAGGTTATGTTTAACACGATTCCTATTAAAATTTAACTATTGTCCTTTTTTCAAAATTTTGTGGGGAGGTTACACTAGGCACGGTGTCCATTCACATTTAAAATATTTTCAATTTTATATTTTTAGGGGAAGGTTATACTTAGCTCCATTTATATTTAATAATTGTCTTACATTTTTGTGGGGAGGTTACAACCTACAGAAAGCTTTTGGCAATGTTGGGTGGAATACTCTCTTTCAAATTCTGAAGGTGGCAGGGGTAAAATACAGGGAGCGAAACGCTGTTTACAATTTGTACAGAAACCATTTGGCTCCATTTATATTTAATAATTGTCTTACATTTTTGTGGGGAGGTTACAACCTACAGAAAGCTTTTGGCAATGTTGGGTGGAATACTCTCTTTCAAATTCTGAAGGTGGCAGGGGTAAAATACAGGGAGCGAAACGCTGTTTACAATTTGTACAGAAACCAGATGGCAGTTATAAGAGTCAAGGGGCATGAAAGGGAAGCAGTGGTTGGGAAGGGAGTGATACAGGGTTGTAGCCTATAGCCGATGTTATTCAATCTGTATACTGAACAAGCAATAAAGGAAACAAGAAAAATTCGGAGTAGGTACTAAAATCCATGGAGAAGAAATTAAAACTTTAAGGTTCGCCGATGACATTGTAATTCTGTCAGAGACAGCAAAGGACTTGGAAGAGCAGTTGAACGGAATAGACAGTGTCTTGAAAGGAGGATATAAGATGAACATAAACAAAAGCAAAACTAGAATAATGGAATGTAGTCGAATTAAGTAGGGTGATGCTGAGGGAATTAGATTAGGAAATGAGACACTTAAAGTACTAAATGAGTTTTGCTATTTGGGAAGCAAAATAACTGATGATGGTCGAAGTAGAGAGGATATAAAACGTAGACTGGCAATGGCAGGGAAAGCGTTTCTGAAGAAGAGAAATTTGTTAACATCGAGTATAGATTTAAGTGTCAGGAAGTCGTTTCTGAAAGCATTTATATGGAGTGTAGCCATGTATGGAAGTGAAACATGAACGATAAATAGTTTGGACAAAAGAAAAGAGAAGCTTTCGAAATGTGGTGCTACAAAAGAATGCTGTAGATTAGTTGGGTAGATCACATAACTAATGAGGAGGTACTGAATATAATTGGGGAGAAGAGGAGTTTGTGGCACAACTTGACTAGAAGAAGGGATCGGCTAGTAGGACATGTTTTGAGGCATCAAGGGATCACCAATTTAGTATTGGAGGACAGCGTGGAAGGTAAAAATCGTAGAGGGAGACCAATAGATGAATACACTAAGCAGATTCAGAAGAATATAAGTTGCAGTAAGTTCTGGGAGATGAAGAAGCTTGCACAGTATAGAGTAGCATGGAGAGCTGCATCAAACCACTCTCAGGACTAAAGACCACAACAACAACATGTCACCCTCCACCGTCTCGGTAGGCAGTTACTAGGTCTATGAATTTCGTGATGACCCTTTCACAAACGTCTGTGTTGATGCCGTTGATGACATGTTGAATTTCTTCCTTATGTTGGAGAACTGTCTGTGATATATCTCGTAGACCCTGGAATTCATGTAACTCCATAAAAGACGTCACATCTTGTAAGGTCACAAGATTTGGAAGATCATTCCAAGTCGCCTCGAAGTGACATCACAGACTGAGGAAAATTTTTCATGGAGTAGGGTTACTGTCTCGCGGGATGTGTGACACGTAGTCCCTCCTGCTTAAACCACATATTGCCTACATCCACTACATCTATTGCATGCCAGAAGTTATTTCAGACCATTTAACGATAAAGCTAACCGTTAACTGCTACTGCACTACCGTCGAAATCTTCAAAACAGAAAGGGCCAGTCACACCACCTGCCCATAAGCAACACCAAACTGTGGTTCGTAGTGGATGCATTTGGCTCATTGGATCATATAGGGTTTTCGTGACCCCAAATACGACAGTCTTGACGGTTAACGAGACCACACAGATGAAGACTTTCCTCGTCACTGAAGATTATTCTTTTTGGAAAATTATTGTCCCCTTCTTGCTTTGTGAGAATCATCTCGGCGAAATTTTTCCATTTCATTTATCTGTGGGATTAAGGTACTGTGTCAACTGAATGTTGTATGAGTGTATATAAAGATCTACTTTCAAACCTCTTTGCAAAGAGACTGTCGAAATCCCCAGTTGTTGAGAACGACATTACGACGACCTGCGAGGGCTCACAACCACATTATCCTGCACCAGTGCAAAGTTTTGTTCCGTACGAACCGTAAGGTTTCGTCCCAGCGATTTTATGGTTCCGACGGACCCTGTTTCCTCGAATTTCTTTAGAACTGTTGCTGTTGTAGGAGCATTATTACATCCGATGATTCCGCGATGTCTGCGGACAGTCCCTGCATAGTACTCACCGCATCTGTAATGGGTTTTCACAATGATAACACGTTCCTCCTTTGCGAACCGCTCCATGGCAGCTGAGATCCTGAAATACGCAAGCAACGATAGATCATGTAATCAGAATGACAATCGATACTGAAAGTGATAAATACAGTGCTGTAAACTGGAAAACAAAATTATAGCAAATAATTTAATAATTATGTAATATATGAAAGACCCTACTCTATGAAGTTTTCTTTCATACCGTTAATTGCAAAGAAGGCAGATGGTGAAAGGTCTGCACATTACAAGGAACACCAACATAATAAGTCATGAGTGAGAAATATTAACATGAATTATATAAGGAGAAATGAAAAGCTTCGTAGAAGGGGACCTCGCAGCAGATTAGTTTCTGTTTAGGAGAAATATAGGTACACTTGATAAGGAATTGACAGTTCTACTTATCTTAGAAAACTGACTGAATGGAGGCAAGTGTACATTTATAGCATTTGTGGGAAGCATTTAGAGAACGTTTTTCACAATGTTGACTAGAATAAACTTATTGAAATTATTAGGGTGGGTGAGGGGGGATGAGGGTGCCCGTTTAGAGGAAAAGCTAGATTTTTGAAAAAAAATATATCGTTTTGATATCTCCTGTGTTTCTTCTGTATTGTTTGAAAATTCCAAGAACAAATATAGGCTGGTAATATTTTCAATAATTTGTTCATCCAATGATTCACATGTGCTGCAGCGCAGCCTAAATGTGAATAATGTACAAAGAAACCTTTGAAGTGGCATTTTTCACCCTTCCACTTTTTCATTACGTAGGTACACTTTCCCCAGGAACGAAGGGAATAAGCGACTAAGAGTTCCTGCTCTGAGTTACACAGTCATTGTGCAGCTTATTATGGATACCTGCGATCCTATCATTTATCTGTCTTTATTACTGCTATTTACGACGATAACTTTACTGTTCTTTTCGCCATTCAAATTTGAAAACGCAAGAAAATGTTGTTTTTCATTGTGTCTTACTAATTCATCTTATCATTTGAGACATGCGAACTATGTTACTACTATCAGAAATCCAAAGCAGTATCTCCAGTTGTTGACTGTCTTTTTACGTGACTGCAAGAGCTCCATTTTCGTAGTGTAAGTCTGCTTGTAACCACAACAACAATTATAAATAACTATGAAAATGATCAGAACTTCTATCTTTTAAACTGTAGTCGCAGCAGAATTTAAAGAAATGATGCCGTTTGAGTTACATTCTCCTTGGTAGCTGGGATAAAGTGAAGGGATCGAACTGTTGCCTCTGACTTAATGCAGAAACTGGATGCGACTTTGAATCTAAATACATGAAAAGGATGAAGTAGTCCAGTACTGATATCAGGTCGTGTTTTATTCAAGCTGTACATGGAATAAACGGTACAGGAAACCCCAGGAGAAGCCGGCCGGTGTGGCCGTGCTGTTCTAAGCGCGTCAGTTTGGAACCGCGTGACCGCTACGGTCGCAGGTTCGAATCCTGCCTCGGGCATGGATGTGTGTGATGTCCTTAGGTTAGTTAGGTTTAAGTAGTTCTAAGTTCTAGGGGACTTATGACCACAGCAGTTGAGTCCCATAGTGCTCAGAGCCATTTGAACCATTTGATTTGTCTTTGGAAAGAGACAATAAAATGAGAACCAACGAAAGTAACACAGGGAGTGTATTCGTGCCATATCAGGCGATACTGAATGAATTAGGTTAGGAAAAAATGTTCAAATGTGCGTGAATTCTTAAGGGAACACACTGCTCAGGTCACCGGTCACTAGACTTACACACTACTTAAATTAAGTTATGCTAAGAACAACACACACACCCATGCTTTAGGGAAGACTCGAACCTCTGGCGGGAGGGGCCGCGCAATCCGTGACGTGGCACCTCAAACCGCGCGGCCAATCCGCGCCGCTGATTAGGGAATGAGACACTAAACATAGTAGATGAGATCTGCCACTTTGGCAACAAAATAAATGATAGTGGTCAAGGTAGACAGGATATGAAATATCGACTGACAATAAAATTCCTGAAAAAGCTAAATTTGTTAACACTGGACCTTATTCGGATAATTAGGACATTTTCATCGATATAAACCATACGAGCACCAACAAAATGCCCACGTTTGAAAGCATATACATCCGCCACAGTGCACTCACAATACACAGAACACAATTCTGACCACGAATGACTCTTGCAACGTATTGAGGACATTGCACAGTTGCCGCCCGTGGTCAACTGCAACAGCGCAACCTTCAGGCATGGCTATCACCTACATTTTTGCATTGTTTCCATACTGTCATCCAACTCCTGTTAATAGTGATTCCGCTATCTGCTTTGTGTGGTTATTCTGAAAATCGTATGCCAGTCTGCCGGTTTTTGCACTCCGAGTTTATGACGCATTAATTTTAGTGGCCAGCAAAATAATTATATCCTGTGCTAGAAGTATCACACATTTAACTAAATTAATTAATCTCAGCCTTGAGCCACATACACGCAACGAACTCTGCGTGGTTGTTGTGTTATGACCTACAGGCGCGTGTACCTCCGCTACTCGCTAATGAATGGCGCTCGCTATTGACATTGTAAACAAGGATGAACGACTTAACAGAAATGTATAAATAACAATAACACATGAAAATATCACTACAATATAAAATGCCTAGGTTAGGGTCGTATTAAATATGTTGGCAATGTCTACTAACTTCACTGATACTTTTAATGTGAGAATGTTACCTATCTTTTGGATAAGTACTAGACTTCTTACAATATAAATTGAAATAAACAGAGAATAAGAAAATTTCCTCGCTCGTGACGTCTTTATAAAACAAATTTAATGTGCAGTTCTATTATGAATACAGAGAAGTATGAATTCGGTATGATTAATGCGATAGTACAAACCTATACACGCATATTATGACAGTTTCATCAAACTGTTCCCAGTCCAAGGCAGACACACACTTTTGTTAAGTATGCGATTACTTGCTGTTATGGTCTTTAGTCCGAAGACTGGTTTGATGCAGCTCTCCACGCACCTCTATTCTGTGCAAACTTCTTCATCTCCAAGTAACTACTGTGACCAGCATCCTTCTGAATCTGCTTACTATATTCATCTCTTGGTCTACCTCTACCACTTGTACCCTTCAGTGATCCCTTAATGTCTCAGAAGCTGTCCTACCAACCGCTCCCTTCTTCCAGTCAGCTTGTACCGCCAATTTCTATCCCCCTCAGTTCCGTTCAGTACCTCCTCATTAGTTACATGATCTACCCATCTAATCTTCAGTATTCGTCTTTAACACCACGATCCAAAAGCTTCTAGTCTCTTCTTTTCTAAATTGTTTATCGGCTATGTTTCGCTTCCCTACGTGGCTACACTCCGTCAAAATTTCAGAAAATATTTCCTGACACTTAAATCTATACTCCACGTTAACAAATTTCTCCTCTTCAGGAACAGTTTCCTTGGCACTGTCAGTCTACATTTTATATCCTCTCTACTTTGGCCATCATCAGTTATTTTGCTGGCCAGATAGGAAATCTCATCTACTACTTTCACTGTCACATTTCCTTATCCAACTCCCTCAGAATCGCCTGATTTAATTTGAGTACATTCCATTACGTTCGTTTTGCTTTTGTTGTTGCTCATCTTCATCCTCCTTTCAAGACAGTCCATTCCGTTCAGTTGCTGTTCCAAGTCCTTTGCTGTCTCTGACACCGGCAAACCTCAAAGTTTTCATATCTTCTTCTTGGACTTTAATTCCCACTCCATTTTTTTTCATTTTGTTTCCTTTACTGCTCGCTCAATGTACAGACTTACTAACATTGGGGATATGGTACAATCCTGTCTCACTCCCTTCTCAATCACTGCTTCCCTTTCATGCCCCTCGACTCATAACTGCCATCTGGTTTCTGTACAAGTTGTAAATAGCCTTTCGCTCCCTCAGAATTTTAAAGACTGTATTCCAGTTAACATTATCAAAAGCTTTCTCTATGTCTACAAATGTTGTAAACGTAGATTTGCATTTCCTTAAACTAACGTCTATGAAAAGCCGTAGAGTCAGTATTGCTTCGGGTGTTCCTATATATCTCCGGAATCTAAACTGATCTTCCCCTAGGTCGGCTTCTACCAGTTTCTCGATTCTTCTGTAAAGAATTGGCAACGGCCTTGCCGCAGTGGATACACCGGTTCCCGTGAGATCACCGAAGTTAAGCGCTGTCGGACGTGGTCGGCACTTGGATGGGTGACCAACCAGGCCGCCATGCGCTGTTGCCATTTTTCGGGGTGCACTCAGCCTCGTGATGCCAATTGAGGAGCTACTCGACCGATTAGTAGCGGTTTCGGTCATGAATACCATCATAAAGACTGGGAGAGCGGTGTGCTGACCCCACGCCCCTCCTATCCGCATCCTCCACTGAGGATGACACGGCGGTCGAATGGTCCCGGTAGGCCACTCGTGGCCTGAAGACGGAGTGCTGTAAAGAATTGGTATTAGTATTTGGCAGCCATGACTTATTAAACTGATAGTTCTCTAATTTTTACACCTATCAGCACCCGCTCTCTCTGGAAATAGAATTACTATAGTCTTCTCGAAATCTGAGGGTATTTTGCGTGTCTCATACACCTTTCTCACCAGTGCAAGAGTTTTGTCATGGCTGGGTCTACCAAGGCTATCACTAGTTGTAACGGAATGTTATTTACGCCTGGGGCCTTATTTCGACGTATTTCTTTCAGTGCTCTGTCAGTTTCTTCACGTATTATCTTATCTCTTATCTCATTTTCATGCAGACCCCCTATATACTGCTTCCACCTTTCAGCTTTACCTTCTTTGCTCAGGGCTGGTATCCATCCGAGCTCATTTCTCAAAATGTCTCTTTAATTTTCCTTTAGGCTGTATCTATCTTTCCCCTAGCGACACATGCTTCTAAATCCTTACGTCTGTCCTCTAGTAATTCCTGGTTAGCCATTTTGCACTTCCTGGCAATCTCCTGTTTTAGACGTTCGTATTCTCTTTCTCCTGCTTCAATTGTCATATTTCTTCAGGAGCCACACGTTTGTCCTCTTAATAGGTACCACAACGCTGTGGTTTTACCTATTCTAGAGCTATCTGTATTGCTGAGGCACGCAAGCCACCCCACCAACGGTAAGGTCCATGGTTACTTAGTGTTACTAAATTTGTGCAAACTTTCACTACGGTTTTAACGACTCTTTTAAAATGACAATTATTGTTAGCAGTAGGAAGAGAACCATGCCGTAATTCACTGAGGAAATTGTGGTAAACAATTTTGAAAAGCATATAAACCTGTTAATTACATCACATCCTTACATTAATGTGGTATCATAAATCTACACCACTCTCACTGGATCCTCACAGCTGGAAACGGAAACGCTTGTTTCTGACAGACCCCGATAGCGGTCGCACGGGGACCCGGTGGATCCGATGATGCGTGCCCTCCATGGCACGCCTTCAGTAGCACAGAATACGAGTGCCCTCTGCCGCTGCAATATACTGTAGGATGGCCGGTAGCAGCTACATGGCACTTCCAGTCACGGCCCTTAACAGTCTTCAGTCTTAGTCACACTTCTACAGTTCGCTTGTGTATTAGTAGCGGGAGCCTCACACTGCACAACGATTTAGTTTGCTTCTTGCAATAGTTGAAATTTATTGCTGTTTGTTCTTCTGTAAAGCTTCTTCGCAACTCTTGGAGAAAGCTGCAAGTTAAATAAAACTTCTGTTTACTGTATTTATGTGTTCGCTAATCACTTCTGCTCCTGTCAGCTTTCCTATGGCGACAGCTGCTGCACCACTTTGTAGCCTACCTCTCTTTATCGTTGTGTGTGAAGTAGTGGACAACAATTAACGTTTACTACTTTCACCAATTAGTACATTGAAACAATTTCCGAAATTACTCTGGATGTGAAATCGTAATGTCACAATTACAAAGCTGATCTAGTGAAGATGAGTTGACACAGGAATAAAACACCGAAGCAAACCATGCACGAAGCGCTCACTTAAATATCTATTTAAATATTTGTAAACTTGCGTCAATTTTCAAGATCCTGCTAGGAATAGAAAGTATTAAAGTTGCAGGGAACTAAATATAGTCGTGTAAACTGCTAAAATGTTCTTTAAAATTGTCACTTATACTGAACAAAATTTACTTAAAACAGTTCGATCGTAGTTTTCAGTAGAGTCTTTTATTATGTCGTTAATATCGTGACACAAAGGTTCAAGTTTTAGCATATGGATAAGCAGTTTGTGCCAGGCAGTGAGAGATACGTTAATCATTTGTCTACATACTAATTTGTAGCAGAACACACCATATTCAGTCTATTATCACAAATATTGATCCATTCATTTATAAAACTAACTAATAGTCTGCCTGGAGGCAGGCAATTGAGCAGCTGAGTCGATTAACGCTTACGTAGTTCATGCAGTCTTTTTGCGTTTGTGGTACTGTTTGGAACAGTTTGCACCTCCTCTTGCAGCAAGTCAGCCCTCGTCGGCTCGACTGTGTCTACATTGCCATGGTGCACACTCACCTCAAACCGTCGTCTTTTACTTTCCTTTTGGGGTCTTTGTGAGTCCCTACCGCAAATGCACATCCATCTGCTTTCTTGTAACTATCGTCGCATAATCTCTACTGCCGATCGATCAAATATGTGGATCCGTCATTTAATTTCCTTGATAAAAATATATAAAACAACCCGCCTCCGTAACCAAGGCCCCTAAAGCACGCCTGTGCTAGCGCGCTCGACTCGGAGGTAACCCGGTTCGAATCTTTGTGGTGGATGAAATTTTCTCTACCACTGTTTGGCCGGCCGAGGCAGGAGACGTGATGTGATGACCTAAAGGTCCTGATCACTATTCTTCGCGCCAATTCCCTGGATTAAATTCCGAACCTCTCCCCAGCGTTTCATGAATTGAGGAAATGTGACACTGTTGATCACGGTCGGATGGGGACGATGAACTTGGGCGGCCCCTTGGTGTTATTCGAGTGGAGTAACTATATGCCAGTACCGGGGTTCACCATCTACCTTCTCTCATCATAGCTATACAACCCAAAAATAACAGCACACTGCATTCCACAAATACAGATACAGCTCTCGAATACCCGCAAAGAAAGGGGGTCAATATGCACGGAGGTAGAACACCCTTCCAGACAGGCGTTGACACTCCATGGGATATCCTGGTCAATAATTGCACACAACATTTATACTCTTCACTTTTTAAAACATATTTACATATCCTTTACAGTATTAGTAAATTTAGGCAACATTGCCCATTGAGTAGCTATTTGGTGCTATAATTTGGTTAAAATAACAGTCTGGATCGTGCTACAACGAGAACAGGCGACGATCCGCCAGCACCAGCCATAGGGGGCTTACATCTGAAGATGACTGTAAAAGTCGAAATCGGTCATAACGAATAAATTTTACTGCGATATAGACTGTTATTTTAACCACTTTATAGTATTCAGAATTTCATTTAAATAGTTCACTTAGGAATTTTTGTTGTATAAACGAGCATCGGAACTTTTTTTGTCGTAGCGGTAGGGTGTATATGCGACAGTGTACGTTGCCATTATTTTGAACCACGCCTACCAAATATGCGTTAAATCATTGCTATAACATTTCACACAACGTTACATAATATTTAATATTTGTGTACAGACATTCACAGCCATCCAGCCAATTTGATCTCCTTTATGCTCTATACCTAATCGTTTAAGTGCGATTCTCTGTCCGTCTTTTAGTTTAATTTACATGTAGTTCCTTGTCACTTACGTACCTCATCCATGATGTTACATTGTTCAGAGACAACAGTGCATAAACATTCCACGCAACATACAGGGTGAGCACAAAGTCTTGCCTTGATTATAACAATTTATTACTGAATAACAGTTTGACATAATAATTTACATTTGATGCCGTAACATAAGTTAGTGTTACTAGTTATTTTAAGGCCACTTACTTTAGTAAACCTCAACGTGTGCTCCTTTGGTAGCTCGGAGAATGTCGAGGCGGTATTCCACTTCCCGCCATGTGTTTCGTAAAATGTGTTCTGTCACAGTACCCACAGCAGCATGTATCCTAACCTTCAGTTCGTCGACGTCAGCGACTGGTGTGACGAAGGCTCTGTCCTTGATAATGCCCCACAAAAAAGATTCAAGGGGTGTATTGTCTAGAAAACAGGGTGGCCAGGGTGTTATACAGTTCCTTCCAATCAAGCGATCCGGAAACTTTCACCCAGGAAATCACGCACTATCAAAACCCAGTGGTTGGGAATGGGAGGGAGGGGGGAGTGAGGGAGCTCCATCTTCCTGGAAAAGTATCCATGGATGATATTCTTCTAACTGTGGGGCAATGAACTGTTACAAAACGTCTAAGTAAATGTTAACGGTAATGGGTTTTTCCGCGAAGAGAAACGGTCCAAAAGCCTTGTTGTGCATGAGGCCGCACCAAACATTCACTGTTTCGCTGTCTCGCTGTAGCAAGTGGAGACTCTGAACCCCATATACGGACATTATGCCTATTTACCATTCCACTGACATAAAACGTGGAGTCATCGGTAAAGCATAGGCGATTTAAGTAATCGTTACCGCATTCTATCCTGTTGAGAATCTCAGCTGCAAATTCAGCAAATCATTCGGTTGCAAGGCCTGCACGATTTGCACTTTGTAAGCATGCAACCTAAGCCTTTCATGAAGAATCTTCACCAATCTTGCTTGCGGTATTTGAAGTTCACGTAATGCTTGACGAGTTGATTTAGACTGACTCCGTTGAAACGATCGCCGAACACGATCAACGGTTGCATCACTCACACGAGGCCTGCCACTTCGAGGACGATCTTCAACGCTGCCTGTTTCGTTAAACTGTGCACACCATCGCTTCACTGATTTAACGTCAGGAGGGCTGCGTCCATAAGAAGCCCGAAATTTACGCTGAACACTGATGGGCGATTTCGTTTCGTGAAACCAAAGCACACATTGCGCTTTCTCCTGCTTCGGCGCCATGTCACCAGCAACTAACGTAACCTAACAGACCGCGTCGGTGTTATGGAGCACTAGCACCATCTATTGGTCACAACAACTAGTAACACTGACCTATGTAACAGCATCAAATTCAACTTATTACGTCAAATGGTTATTCTGTTATAAATTTTTATAATCGAGGCAAGACCTTTGTGCTCACCCTGTATATCTACATTCTGTTTAAATATAAATATATACTAGTATCCTTGTACAACAGTGTATTACAAAATACCGTCGTTATTAGCAGGCTAAAGCTGTGTGCCTGATTGGGATTCGTATCTGATACCTTGCCATTCGCAGGAGATTGATTTACGACTGAGATACCCAGGCATGACTCTCAATCGCCCCCACAACTTCACTTCCATCAATGCCTCATCTTCTATCTTCCAAATTTCACAGATCTTCACTCTGAAACTTCCTGCCGAAAGACATAGGTCCCAGGTTCGAGATCCGATCTTACGAACAGCTTTATTCTGCTGCGAAATTTCAGCCAGTACATACTCCGCCACAGAATAAAAATTCATTCTGGATAGAAGACGGTACTGCTAAGTGCACTAGTGAAAGTTCCCTTTAATATTTCTTTCGTTTGATTTGGTTTTGCACTCTTACTGGCTTGGCTGGTTGGTTTTTTTTCTGTTGTTTAGTTTTGGGTGACTTTGTGCCCTGTCAACTGTGAGTGAAACAAAATATATCTGCCTGCGAGAATACAACACGAATTTTGCCCTGTTTTACAATCTGTCTAAAAACATCTGCGAAGTTATTAAATCCTAAACTTTACTATTAATCTCTTTAATTAAACGAGTAGTCCATGTGCGTTAACGATCTGCTTTATAATGCTGTTCATGAAATGGTCCCTGTGCGATGGTAACTTTCGTAGGAAACTAATCCTGTAATGAAAATATCTTACCTCGTAATGTAATTGGTTGGGAATGCGGTGCTTACTACTGCCTATGCGCCAGCTAAAAATTTTTAACTACAGTTGCTGATAGCTTAGTGAAATGCTCTAGACAACAAGCAAACTATTTTGTACACATCATTGTGTGAGATACTACTTTAAATAAAAATGATTTGGATCGAGGATGTGGGCAACGCCCTTAGCTGGCATGTTCCTTTAACAAACTGTTTTTAAACTCTCTGATATCTTATTGAGTGTATGAAATTAATGTTACAACACCCATTAACATTGACAATGTTCAACATTGATATCAAACTCTTACTTTCACAAATAGACAAATAATTTATAAGCATAAAAAATTCCTACAGTGAACATTAGACAGTCTTTAATGAAAAATCTTTAAGTCCCCTTATATTGATGTTTCATTCAACAATGGATCCTAACTGCGCGACTGCAGGGCCACTAAATAAAAAGTATTACCTCCATTCCTCTTCACATGCTTTTTTAATGTACTTACATCACATTTCTTTCTAAAACACTAATCGAAACTTTCTCCTGTATTTCACAATATTCAAACACAAATCATTTTACTTAAACACTGATGCACTTAACTTTATGTCTACATGCCACGAATCCCCTGCTCGGCGTCTGTCGCACTGCCCTCCGACAGAACTCCCGTGCTCCTTGCTGCCAAGCAGCAATGACAAAAAGAAGCACATCTTCCAGCGACACAGCTACTCTGACTAAAGACTCCGGCGAACAATAAGAGATTCAAAATTGTCGCTTAGGGTTTGAGACATCCAAAATATGTACAAATTCCGGAAATGCAAATAACAAACTCCCAATAATCCTGTTTCACTAGTTACCTTTCGTTCCGGAAGAACAGGGCACTGCGGATTTTTCACAGAGCTGCCACTAATATTTCTCCAAGTGATTCGCACCCTGTTAGAGCGCTCAAAAGCAGACCAAGGGAGAGCCGAATAAACTTGCGCTCTGCCAAAACAACGGTTCGTTGGTTTCGGTACAGTACATAAATGACGTAGTAAATGGAAGGATTACCGCTAGTTTTTGTAGCATTGTTAGGGAATGTTTTGAACACGGCTGGGCTCAGCAACCGTAATTAATTACAATGTTACAAACTCCCAGCCAACCGGTTGCAAACATAACTTAAAATTTTTTAACTAGTTTTCAATGCCAGTTAGGGGCAACTTCTTCAGAAGAAACTGTTACCTTACATGTGGTTAAAAGGAAAATATGAACTACGTGCTCTAGTCAAGACGTTAAAACCACAGCTGAAACATTTTCCATCTGGATTCATAACAGATATAGTCAAAATTTTAAAACAATGTGTAAACATTACTTACTTGTGGCCTACACAACTGTAGTGCCCTTACAGGCATTTTTACACTTTTTTTTTAAATTCTGAGTATATCTGTTATGAATCCAGATGGAAAATGTATTAGTTGTGGCTTTAACGTCTTGACTAGAGCGATGTCACTCATATTTTTCTTTTAACCACATGTAAGGTAACTGTTTCTTCTGAAGAAGGTGCCCCTAGTTAGCGTTGAAAACTAGTTACAGAATTTTAAATTCTGTTTGCAACCGGTTGGCTGTAAATTTGTAACATTGTAATTGTTAGGGAAATTAAACGTAAATGTATGTGTAAGAGAGAAGGCGATTTTCCTTGTTTGTCTGTCTGGTTGTTTGTTTTGCACATAATTAGAACCGCACATCATTCAGTGTTAATCCACTGTGCATTTTATATTTTTACATAATATAAATTGCATTTTATAAGTAACCAAATAAATTACTTTTAATGCAAGCATAGTTTACATCCACAAACATAAAAATCTATATAATTATTGTTATTGTTTTGTACTCGATAGAACCTACCTAAATATTATCAAAGGTGCGAGTTTCTTGTTATTGTCGATAAGGGGAGAAAGTTGGTTATGAATAACAAAGCAGGCTTTACATAATCACAACGAAGTACTGAAGCAATGTTCCACACATTTTGTTTTGCGTATTTTCTTTAATTTTAGCATTTTTTTAAGGGGGGTAGGAGGTCAAGCGGCCCGACTTGGAGCAAGAGAGGTACCACAGGATATTTTAATTCCCACTGTCTATACGTTTATAAATAAATTCGTAAAACTTTGCCAGCATGAGCAGCAGGGATTCAGGATTCACGCTCATAGTAGTGGAAGTTCAAAAACGTAACAAAATAATTGTTTTTTACATGTGAAATTTCATTTTTTTTTTTCATTTACTACTGGCTCCATTTGTTGCTACAGGTACACTTTTCTTCGTAAGTAAGGAAGATTCTTCGATGAATTTTGCACAGCACACAAACCATACGTACAGGTATATGAAACTCTAGAATTTATTTAATTTATAAAAAAATGAATGAGCTGTTGCATTTTAAACTTCATGTTTAGAAAATAAACTCAACTCTTATAGTTAATTACCTCAATTTTTACCACAGATTCATACGCCTGTAAGTATGGTTAGTATTCTGTGCAAAATTCATCGAACAATAGCTCTTACTTATGAAGAAAAGAGTACCTATAGCAACAAATGCAGCCAACAGTAACTGAAAAAATGCTGAAATTACACAAGCAAAAAAAAAAAAAAAAATTCTGTTATGTGTTTTAACTTCCACTGTTATGAGTGTGAATCCTGAATCCTTCCTGGTCATGCTGACAAAGTTTTACGAATTTATTTATAAAAGTATAGACAGTGGGAATTAAAATGTCCTGTGGTGGCTGTCTTGCTCTAATCCGGGCCGCTTGACCACCTACCCCCCTTAAGAACTTGCGTTTCTAGCGCTATATGATAAACCTATTTTCATTTTTACTGCGACATCCCTCTGTTTCACGTTACAAATCAAGGATTTTTCAATAAAGCCTGAATTTTGTATTGACAGTTTCAATTTTGCTACAAATACGGTTTTTTTTGTTTTAAGTAACAAACAGGAGGATAACTATGCAGAATAGAAATGTTCCGTAGGTTGCAAAGCCCTCTGTATATCCTCACTCAATCTGTAAACAGTTGACAGCTTCTGTTTTCTTGGGGAATCTAGTAAGATACTGATCGCACACGTGAACGAAGCGACCGATGTGCTGTAACGCCCGATAGGTACACAATATCCAAGCTACAGGTAATGCGGGTACTGTCTCAGCTGACCAAGGCTGCTAGGAAAACTACCGTATTCTACGATTACTTAAACGAATCTACGGTAGACTACGGTACTTTTACAATTCTACAGCCGCTGCACAGTGGTCGGGCAGACGTGAGCCGGGCCGGCCGTGCGGCCGCTACGCCGTGCGTGCAATCGATAGCGGCCGAAAACAGGGCAAAGGTCACGGGGTCAGGGCGGTCCGCACCCGCGGCCGGCGGCCCGCGGCCCTCGTCCCGGGTGACCGCCGCCCCCGCCGGCCCCGCCGCCCTGCCGCAGCTGGCTGGCTGGCCGGCCACCGTCTTGGCACCCCGCGCACGCAGCCGCTCTACCCGCTGCTGCTGCTGCTGGCGCCGCGAGGGCGTCAGATTGGCACACCGTGAGGGATCGCCGCGTGCGGTGCCCAAGACCTTCAGGCCAGAGCCACCCACATCAACCAGCAACAGGTTTCAGCTCGAGGCTGCGCACCGGCGGGCGGCGTTACCCTGGGCATGCAGTCGACGGTGAGCAGGGCTACATTCGCTCGACAGTCGTTTTTGTGCGGTGCGAAGGTACTACCGAACAGTTGATACGGTATCGTCATTACAGGCACATCTCTACAGAGATGGCTATTCTCGACAGCGACAAAGAAGAGTCTCCCACTCTTCCTACCTCCCGGTTTATTTCACCAATTGACCAAATATCTGACTATGAAAAATACAGAATATTTCAAATATTTGGAAACGATACGTTTGATTTCACAAGACTATATGCTAAGTAACTGCGAAAGCTTCCGCGGTCAGAATCAGTTCTAAGTAACTGCGAAAGCTTCCGCGGTCAGAATCAGCTGACACAGAAGTTTTCTGGGCATCGTACCGCTCCATAATGTAAAAAATATACTGGAGAAACCAACGTTTCGGCCACGTTAGTGTGGTCTTCTGGGTCTACTGATCATCAGTAGACCCTGTATCTTCAACGTAGATTAAGACAGGAGGGGCCGAGGGGCAATACATCATATTACTGGTCACTCTTTTGGAAACACCCGTCATATCACCGAAGTTAAGCGCTGTCGGGCTGGGCTAGCACTTGGGTGGATGACCATCCAGTCTTCTGAGCGCTGTTGGCAAGCGGGTTACACTCAGCCCTCGTGAAGCAAATTGTGAAACTACTTGATTAAGAAGTAGCGGCTCCGGTTTCGTAAACCGACGTACGGCTGGGAGAGCGGTCTGCTGACCACATGCTTCTCCATACCCACATTCAGTGACCTGTGGACTGAGGATGACACGGCGGCCGGTCGGTACCGTTGGGCCTGTATGACCTGTTCGGATGGAGTTTCTTTAGCTGCAAAACCCTATTTATCAACACAATTTCCGTTCAGTGGGACGGCCTTACCTTACTGGGAGGGCCTGTATGACAGCGTGCTACGACTCTACTGGTTCATGTCGGAGCCAACGTCTTTCTGTGCATCGGAAAACTCCGCATTACCAACGTACTGCTTCCCGCGGGGTGCGTCCGTCATTGGGTCAGGCACATGGAATGCGGAAGCTGCGAGATCTGGGCTTTAAGGTGAATGAAGAAGACCAGTCTAATGAAGTTTTATGAACTCCTCTCGGGTGTGCAGACTTGAGTGAGTCCTTGCGTTGTCACGAAGAAGGAGAAGCTCGTCTGCATTTTTGTGGTGACGAACACACTGATGTCGTTTCTTCAATTTCTTGAGGGTAACACAACACGCTTCAGGGTTGGTCGCTGCCGTTTTGTTTACAGTTCGAAGAAATGAAACCATTGTCATAACATGTAACCGGTTCCGCACAGATGGTCCTTCGTTGCTTTTTATGTTCTTGTGTTAGGCGGCGACGAATACCCCAATTGGTGGTCGAGTTTGCAGCACTACCAGAGGTCCAGTAGTGCAGTGAGATGTCTGATTGTGATCCGTCGATCACCTCAATGATTGTGTTCGCACGTTCAAATGCTGCAGGAGGCATAGCAGAGTGCAGACTGTCGGCGTGTGGGAGGTCGCGCAGACCTTGTCGCGAAGATGACAGACGCCTCGCCCTACGACTCACCGTGCTTTTGTTCACTGTCAAGTCTAAGACGACTTTCTGCAAGCGCCTCCGAATATATGCAGTGCTCTCTTTCCCGCCGAAAGAAATTCAATGACCGCTCTCTGCGTGGAAATCAGCTTCGTTGCAGTCGCCACTTTGAAGGCTACATATGGCGCGGCCATCTACCAGAATTTCATGCAATTATAGTGGCTGAAGCTGAAGTATCCAGCGACGTCTCACAACAAGTTCCTCATTATTTTCAACAGAAATTGTCCGAGAAAAAAATGAATGGCATCAGTTATCGAAGTCCCCTCGTAGAAACTTGGAATATATTATTGCATCGAAACTTGCCGCCAGTTGTAGGTTGCCGGTTCAGGCTGGTGCCGACTGAGATCTAGCTCACTCGCTCGTTCATCATGTAAAGGTGGTAATATTGCAACAAAAGGCCTTATGTGTTCTCCTGGGGTACGTTTCATATCACTTCTGTTTTACTTTCTGTTAACTACCTTTCTGATAGCAAATTACGAATCCAGTCGCACAGCTGAGACGATACACCATAGGCACGCAGTTTGACTAGAAGCCGCTCATAAGGAATGTTATCAAAAGTCTTCTGGAAATATAGAAATACGAAATCTATTTGAGATCCCCAGACGATATCAGTTCGTATAAGTAAAGCGCTAGTTATGTTTCAAAAGAGCTACGTTTTCTGAACCCGTGTTATGTGTCAGTACATCGTTTTCTTCGAGATAACTCATAATGTTAGATCATAGTACACATGGTGTTCCCGTAACACCGTGCAAAAATTTAAAAGGATATAGAACAGCTTGAGACAGGGAACCTGGGGCCGGATAAGCCATCTTAAGGAGGTAATAGGAATAAAATCACATTACTCTGTACTTTTTTATTTATATTAGTTAACTGCAAATACTATCAGTGACACAATGAACGTACTCTTTGTACCGTATCTTACAAAGTGTGCTGAAACTGACGGTTATCAACCTCAATGGAAGCATGACATCGGCGAACAAGATTCTGACGCACCCTGGCAACTAATTCCATCTCCATATCCATTGGGGTCTCTAGATATCCCCATAGGAAATAATGTAGGAGATTCAGGTCAGGTGACCTCGCAGGCCATGGAATAGGACCTCACCTTCCAATCCAGCGACAAGGAAATACTGTACCGGTACTGTTCTATCGTATTGTACTGTATGCCTTTGAATAGCACTGAGCAATGAATGGGTCTGTAGTTGATTCATAGTAAGGTCTGTATGGGACAATGTAAATGACGGCCGGAGTGGCCGTGCGGTTCTAGGCGCTACAGGTTCGAATCCTGCCTCGGGCATGCATGTGTGTGATGTCCTTAGGTTAGTTAGGTTTAATTAGTTCTAAGTTCTAGGCGACTGATGACCTCAGAAGTTAAGTCACATAGTGCTCAGAGCCATTTGAACCAACAATGTAAATACGGTACAACAGAGCCACATTATGGACAAGTAAAGTAAACAAAACCTGCATCATGGCTTCCTGGTAATCAGGCAGTCCTTCCTGTTTCCTTGCAGAAAATAAAGAATGTACGTGTAAATCAACAGCACAGTAAATCTAAACTTGTACCCATTTTAGTTGTAAATAAGTTGGAATACAGAATGCTAGACAAAGCGGCAAACAAGTTTACTTCCATATCTCCTTAAGCTGGCTTCTCGTACCCCAGGTTCCCTGTCTCAAATTGTTCAGTGGAGCATTCTCTACGTCCTGTTACATTTTTGCACGCTCTTACGGAAACATCCTCCATGTGACATCTGTGATATGGGTCTATCTGGATGACCTGTGTAACCTCCAGCCTTTAGGTTCGCATCTTGAGTGAGTGGCTGTATATGACTGCTAAGTATGAGGCTATAATATCAGCAAACTCTGTAAGGGAAGTGATTGGTGTACAGTCTGGAGCGGAAGACTTGCTTTCAGTAAGTGTTTTAAGCTGGTTCGCTACTCCGAGGATATCTACTTTTAGGTTGCTCATGTTGGCAGCTGTTCATGAATTCGAATTTTGCAACATTTTCTTCGTCTATTTCTGTGTAGGAATTTCGGAAAATCGCGTTTAGTCATTCCGCTTTATGGGCACTGTTAACAGTAACATTAGTATTACATGTTCTCCCAGACTAGAAATTTGTACGCGTCCGCCGGTTCTGATCAAGATTTTCGAGAGGTGGCTCTTTCTTAAGGCAAATGCAGGAAGTGGTCTCTCGAGTGTTCCCATTTGGGACTCCCTAAGCCGCACTGCCTGGTATTTGCCTGAAAATCACCGATGGCTCGTGACTCGAACAGACCGCTCCAACGAGAGAACGAAAAGCATATAGAGAAGTTGGTCTCTAGGTACGTATTGCTATACAAAGAGAAGAACGGGTCGTTCAAATACACTCATAGGGACGCTGTGTAGATTCAAGCACCCACGATCACAGGATTCTGTTAGAAACACAGCAACAACGAGTCTTTCTTGGTGTTAGTATTTGCTGTCACGAGACAGCAGGGACAGGCTGGTGGGTAAGTGCACGCCAAAGTTGCGCGTGTGCCAGGACAGCCAATGTCAGGGCCGAGTGCCGCTTCGCACGCTCGCCGGCCCGTGCAGGGCGCGACCACTCAACAAGTGGCCAATACGGCTCCCGGCCGCTACGTGAAGGGCACCCTAGCGCTGCCGCCCCTCCAAGCACTCAGCGTACGAAACCAAGCCAGGGTTACCACCCGGCTGAAGCTAAAGTGCAAATGTCCGATATTGTAAGACTTCCCTTCCAAGGGAAGAGTGTGAACTCAGACGCTCAGAACCGTACGAAAGTGTACTTAAAATATAAATCGCTCTTCCCAGAAACAGGGGTATGAATAGAGTTGTAGAACTGCAGCAGGCTACCGTAGACTGTCATAAGTAAGCGCAGAGTACGGTAGTTTTTCTCAAATTAATTTCTCAATTAATTTTTGTTATTTATAAAATGCAATTTAGATTTTGTAATGATGTAAAATACAGAATGACTAACACTGAACTATGCACGATTCTAATTATGTGCAAAACAAAGAAACGAAAACAAAGAGAAGTCAACTCCCAGTTTCTTTCTCACACATTCATTTAAGTTTCTTTTCCTACGGGTAGTCCTACCATTTACTACTTCATATACGTATTTTACCAAAACTGCCGAACCACACTTTTGGTAGAGCGGAACTCTAGGTATGAGACCTTAGCTTGCAGAACTGCGCGTCTTTCCACGAGAGACATTTCAATTATCACTTATTCTAGGTCAAAGTACAGAACTTTGGTAATAAGAAGAAACACAATATCGATGTAAGAGACAGCAAAAGTTTCCAGAATATTGATTCGTACTTCTTCAGGCAACAATATAATCTCTGCGTGAAAAGGATCGTTTATTTTGTAAGAATACACAAGTTACACAATCGTTATTTCATCGTCAGACCTCACTCAGTGCTACACAATCAACTTTCTTTACCGAAGTAGAAGTCTATGTTACAATATGCTTAGTATAAGTCAGGTTGTGACACTGGCATACCAAAATCAACAGAATGTAATTAGTGTGGCATTTGATGTTAGAGTGCTTCTATGCAGGAGTAATGTTTAAAAAATTGGCTTTAGTCAGATGTGCACACCTTTCTGTTCCACTTGGCTTTGATCACTTCTTTTACAACCAACACTTGTACTTTAAAGACTGAATAGCTGTACAGCACTATCACGTTTGTAGGAAAAGTTTGTTGTTGAAATAGAGTAATTATTCTAAGCAGAGGTAAATATAGCAATCAGTCACGACTTTGAAATGAGAGTGTTTCGTCCGATTACATCGGTACTTTGCTTCTTTGCGTTACGATAGTTCCTCCTGTAGACCTTGAACGGGTGATGATTCAAATGGTTCTCGTCGAAAGACAAACAGTTTTGCATGCATATTTGTCTTACAACTGTTTTCGGGATGCGCGATTTATAAACACATTTTCGTGTGACCTGAGCTTTGAGGTCACGCGTTTCACTTATCACATTTACATTTAAGAATAACAATGAGTTTCTGAAGAAATGAATTTTTGTCCACCACCAGTTTTGTCAAACGGATGTAGATTTCAGTAGTTATACGGAGATGAAGACGCTTTCACAGGATAGACCAGCAGTCTTCAGACCACAACAACTGCAATAACATGACTTCAGAAAATGTTATCATTTTTATTCTTTCATCTTGAATTTTTATCCCACTCTTGAACATTTCATTTATTTCTACGAGTGTTTCTTCGATGTATAGAGTGAACACTGGAGCGGAATCTCTCACACTATTTTTAATCTCACCACTTCGTCCTCGGTTTTCCAGTCTTGACGTCTCCTCTTGGCTCTTGAACTTATCATACATTATTCGTCATTCGTTATAGCTAACTACTATTTTTCTCAAATTTAGAAAATTTAGAAAATTTTGCACTACCGTCGAAGGTTTCTGTAGGTAGAGAAAACTTATTAACGTGTCTTGATATTTCTTAAGCCTTGCTTCCATGGTGAAGTGAGACGTCAGAACTGCCTTTGTAGTGCCTCTACCTTACTTGAAGCCAAACTGATCGTCATCTAACAGATCCATAATTTTATTTTCCCTGTCTCTGTATCTTACTCTTGTCAACAGCACGGATACGTGAGCTTAAGCTGATGGTGCGATAATTCCCGCACTTATCTATCCTTTCTGTCTTCGGAATTGTATCGATGATGTTCCTCCGAAAGTCTCATCGAATGTCTGCAGTCTCGTAGATTCTATACATCTACGTGAGTAGTCGTTTGGTTGCACTTCTGCGAATGATTTTAGGAATTCGGAAAGAATATTATTTATCCCTTCTGCGTCATTAGGGCTCAAGTCTTCCAAAGCCCTCTTAAACTCAGACTCTAATATTGGATCCCCTACATTTTCCATATCGTCCCACATTTCTTCTTGCACCACGCCATCAGACAAGTATTCGTCTTCCTAAGAGCCTTCAGTGTACTGTAACCACCTATCTGTTCGTTCCTCTGTGTGTAGCAGTGTAATTACCATTCCACTCGTAACATTTCAGGCATTCCTTTGTTCTCAATCAGTCCTTTCAGCAACTATTTATTTTCCGGTTTCTTGACTTTTCCCTCTAACCGTATCGCCTTGGCTTCAGTGTACGTCCTATTTATTTCATTCCTAAGTGAATTATATTCTATATCACTGCTTTTCCCGAAGCATCTTAGTATTTCTTTCTATCATCGATGATTTGAAGTACTTCTTCCGTAGGGTTTCTTCGCATTGATTTCCTTGCATCTGCGTCTGTCTGTCTACATTGTGCGACTGCTGTTGTTTCAGCTATCCATTCCTCTTCAACTGCCTACTGTAGTATGCATTATCACAGTACCTACAGTTCTACCTAACCTCAAACGTATCTTATCACTCCTCAGCACTTCAGTACCCCGCTTCTTTCGACACTGAGTCTTCTGGGCGATTCTCTTAAAGTTGTCTCCTCTTCATCATCATTAAACTGTGACGAGTTATAACTGCACCTGGGCACGCCTTGCAATCCAACCTCTTATTTCTGAGTCTCTGCTTGACCACGATGTAATTGAGCCACAATCTTCTCGTGTGTGTGTGTGTGTGTGTGTGTGTGTGTGTGTGTGTGTGTGTGTGTGTGTGTGTATGCTCCTATTCCGGCTACACCTCCTCCTCTTGTGATCCCAGAGTAGTGTTTTCTCTATTATTAGCTGAAATTTATGGCTGAAAATTACTTTTTCTTTTCCTGTTTCATTCCTGCTACCAAGCCCATGTTCTCCTTTTAGTCTTTCCTTCCCCTACTGAGGCCGCATGATGATTAGCATTTCATCTCCCTTTACATATTGAATATTCTGCAGTACTCTTTCTATCTCTTCATCTTCTACTTGTGACGTCGGAATATATACCTAAACTATTGTTGTTGGCGTTGGTTTTCTGTCGGTTCTGATGAGACCAACCCTATCACCGACCTTATAGCAGTAAATCACTCTCCTCTCTACCTTCCTATACATAACAAATTTTATTTCCCTGACACCATTTTCTGCCTCTGTTGATGTTACCCTGCATACATCTGACCTTAAATGATGGGCGTGCGGGGTAGGTGTGCGGTCTAGGGCGTCTTGTCACGGTTCGTGCGGCTCCTCCCGTCGGAGGTTCGAGTCATCCCTCGGTCATGGGTGTGTGTGTTGTCCTTAGCGTAAGTTACTTTAAGTTAGTTTAATTAGTGTGTAAGCATATGGCCCGATGACCTCAGTAGTTTGGTCCCATAGTCCTTATCACAAATTTCCAAAATTTTCCTTTAATCATCTCTTTTCCAATTCACAAGCTTCCGTACCACATTCCAAGTTCTGACATTCCACGCTCCAGCTTATGGAAGGTTACCCATTCCGGAGATACGAATGAGGGACTAATCCGGAATCTTTTGTCAGAGAAAAAATCATCATAGCCGTTGGTTGAAAGAAGGTGACTTCTTATACTGGTAGTCTTCGGCCGCCATTGCTAACGGCTTTTATGCGAAATTTAAGCAATGACTAGGTTTGAATCCGGAGCCCAGGGCGTTTTGATTACTTGTCAAACACGTTACCACCAGACTACGGTTCTCAAAAGTTATTGTCTAAAGAGGACAGACGCATGGGAAGCTGCCACCTGATATGACATTTAGGAAAACCCAAGACGCTCCAAAGCAAGAAATTCACAAAAAGAAAAAGACTGCACAATACTGATGTTTAAATGAAGGAACAACCCCTTTTCTGTAGATAACCTAACGATAACAGGAATCAGATTTTTCTTATTGAAGTAGTTTTTTGGTTAGAACTTTGAAGTTTGGAGTGAATACTTTTCTTACATGAAATACTGATGAGAGCTTACTATTCCATTACCGTGCTTAAGGTATGCGTGCCTTGCCGTCGTAAATTTTGTAACTCCAAACAATGCTGAAACTTTATTGACTTGGCAGCTATGCTTTAATAACGCAAACTTCCGAGGTCGAGCGTAGTAGAACCGATAAACTTAGCTTCGCTCAGCCTTAAGCTAAACTCTTCTGGCGAAATGAAACATTGTTTAACGGGCAATCCAAGCAGAATAATAAATTATGGCAAAGAACAGGGACCAAAATGAACATAGAAGAAGGATTATTCATTATAAAACGTCCCCAAAGACGTTTAAAAAATCTTTATTTTTATGAATTTCAGTGTACTGTTCACTCAATTTTCTCATCAGTGTACATGGGAGCCGTGAAAAATTCTTTCCAGGCGTGAAACACTTGCAGAGCTTAGATATCTTTTCCTGCGGTACAATTAATCTTTTCATATACTAGAAATAAAGTGTTGTCATGTGCAGCACTGGATGTGTAGCTGGTGTATCGTAACCTTCAACTTGTTTGATTAATATTAGTGAATCCACATATTTCAGCTGGTAATAAACTCGTGCTACAGGTTTTGCAAAATTAGCATATTTATTGTGTTGTTGTTGTTATGGTATTCAGTCCTGAGAATGGTTTGATGCAGCTCTCCATGCTACTCTAAGCATATTTATTACAGAAGCAAAACAAACAGTTCGCTGTAATAAAATTGTTAAACAATTTTTTTCTCCTCACAAGGCGACGAATATCAATGAAACGATGAATGTTCATTGTCTGCAAAAAAGAAGAAAAAAATAAAATAAAATAAAATAAAATCAGTATGCGTCTTGAAGTTCTCGCGGTGCAATGAATGGTCCTTTAAACTTTGGGCACGCAACCACAGCAATCCTCTGCTGTGTTCCTTACCGCCACCTTCTTAGTGAGCCGAGACGCTAAAGCTACATGGGACGGAACTTCATGGAGTTGTGGAAAATTCTCCGGCTATTTTTGAAGTTCGGAGCATTTATATGTTTACCTTCCTATTCACTGTTCAACTTCTTTGCGTGCATTAAGGGTCTTCTTTAGCTTGTTTGCCTTGAGTCAATAACAACTGCTTGTGAAACTAGTTATTGTGGTCATCTTCTATGGATGCTGCGCTCAATTTCTGGAAACTACATTTCGGTACTAAAAGCTTCCCCTATCTGATGCTTTTAATATTATAACTTTTGTGCTATGAAAATATACCGTTTCACTGCTACAGCAAAATGATGATCTATCAAAAGAGCGTTATTTGTGTTACGATTTTTCGTAGTTCAACATCAAATAATGTCATATAATTTAAGCTTTGCAGTCATGTCGAAGCCATAGCGGAGTTGATACCATCGTGAGCTACGAAGAGGAACTTTGCAGGTTTGCGCCCAGTCGTTTCCAAACTTTTCCTTCACCTTATGTTTTCTGAAATATTCTAGGACATTTTATTCGTTTAATTGAAGCATTATTTGCAATAGTCAATGTTACTTATTATAAATAACGTATCTTCTTATTATATAGGCAAATGATAGGAATGTTTACCCTGTGGTCACATATCTGCAGCGTATGTCAGAAAGGAAACAATTTTTTGCCGTTATGATACTTTGTGTGAAATATATGCATATTTCTCGGTTTCATGGATTGCTCATGTCTGAAACTTTCTAGTGAATGTCTTATTTTAGGATGTCAGCAGCTTCAAAAAAATTCTCTGCTTCTAAAGGAATGAAATTAGGAAACGAAGCCTCGCGGAGTGGCCGCGCTGTTAGAGGCGCCATGTCGCGGACTGCGCGGCCCCTCCCGCCGGAGGTTCGAGTCCTCCCTCGGGCATGTGTGTGTGTGTGTGTGTGTGTGTTGTTCTTAGCATAAGTTAGTTTAAGTAGTGTGTAAGTCTAGAGACCGATGACCTCAGCAGTTTGGTCCCTTTTAGGAAACGAATCACGAGCTTGAAACCTATGTGAAGAACATTACTTCAGAGTGATGATAGTCAATACGACATCGAGAATACGCGCAAACTGACGTTACACTATAAATAAATTCAATTTAAAACCGAAAATAAAATGGAAATTCTGTTGAGTGAACGGGTAACGTATGCTAGTACGTATCCCAGAATTTTGTACAGCAAGATTCAGCACAACCAGGAGCACCTCCTAAGATGTCCAACGTAGCTTTGGACCAAACGTCAGGGATAGAGGAGTTCCACGGACCACGGCCATACAACATATTTTGAAATCTTTTGCATAGGTGCTGATATTGTTTTCCAAAGCGAAATACTAAACTTCAGGTAGGAAATAACGTAAGGGGTGGCCAAAAGATTCCGTTTGAGGACGCTGCTGCAGCATACATGCAACGTAGTGCGACTCCGATGCGGGTACAGTCTGAGGAGATAAAAGTCGTGGGATACCTACTAGTACTGTGTCGGACCTCCTTTTGCTTGACGTAGTGCAGCAATTCGACGTGGCGTGGGTTCAGCAAGCCGTTGTACGTCCTCGTCAGAAATAGTAAGACATGTTGCATCTATAGCCGTCCTTAATTGCGAAGGTGTTAGCGGTGCAGGATTTTCTGCACGAACTGACCTCTCGATTTTGTCCCATAAATGTTCGATGGGATTCCTGTCGGGCGATCTGGCTGGCCAAATCCTTCGCTCGGGTTGTCCAAAAGTTCTTCAAACCAATCGCGAACAATTACAGCCCGATGTCATGGTGCATTGTCATCCAAAGAAATTCCATTGTTGTTTAGGAACGTAAAGTCCACAATGGTTGCAAATGGTCTCCAGGTGGACGAACATAGCTATTTCACCTAAATATTTCCAGTCAATGATCAATTCCGGTGTACCAGAGGACCTAGTCCATTCCATGTAAACACAGCCCACGCCACTATGGGGCCACAGTGCCTGGTTGACAACTTTGGTCCATGGCTTGGTGGGGTGTGAGCCACCCCCCGTCCTCCCCAACCCTACCATCAGCTCTTAGGAACTGAGATCTAGATTCAACTGCCCAGGCAGCGGTTTTCCACTCGTCAAGGGTCATACTGACACGGTCACGAGCCAAGGAGAGGGGCTGTAGCAGATGTCGTACTGTTAGCAAAAGCACTCGCGTCGATCGGCTGCTGCCATAGCACATTAACGCCAAATTTCGCAGCACTGTCCTAACGTGCATCCCACATAGATTTTTGCGGTTATTTCACGCAGAGTTGCTTGTCTGTTAGCCCTAACAACTCTACTCAAACGCCACTTCTGTCGGTCGTTAAGTGAATGCCGTCGGCCACTGCGTTGTCCATGGTGAGAGGTAATCTCTTAAATTTGCTGATGGTGTTAGGACAGCAACCAGCCACAAATTTACTTTGAGTTCCTTTATTCAAAGGAAACCGTTACCGGTTTCGAATCGTTGCGATTCATCATCAGACGGTTTACACGCTTTCTTTCTGACATTTGGTGTGTTTTTTATACATTAATTGTCCTAAAAATTAAATAAAACTTAATTACAAACACGCCACACACAGATGGTTCGCAACCATCTGTGTGTGGCGTGTTTGTAATTATGTTTTATTTAAATTTTAGGACAATGAATGTATAAAAAACACACCAAATGTCAGAAAGAAAGCGTGTAAACCGTCTGATGATGAATCGCAACGATTCGAAACCGGTAACGGTTTCCTTTGAATAAAGGAACTCAAAGTAAATTTGTGGCTGGTTGCTGTCCTAACACCATCAACATTTGTCTTCAAAAACAGCCACGGTCTCCAACATGTCATCATATGACAAAATTGTCTTAAATTTGCTATTGTCGGCACACTCTTGACACTGTGTATATCGAAATGTTGAATTCCCTAACGATTTCTGAAATGGAAGGTGTCGTACGTCCAGCTCCAACTACCATTCCACGCTCAAAACCTGCTAACTCCCGTCGTGCGGCCATTATCACGCCGGAAACATTTTCACATGAATCACCTGAGTAGATATGAAAGCTGTGCCAATGCACTGCCCTTTTATACCTTGTGTATTCGATATTACAGCCATCTGTATACGTGGATACCGCTATACCAAGAGTTTTGTCACCTCAGTGTATATTATACGCTACTATCTACATAAATGCAATTCTGTGCACCTATTCGTAGAGGTTTTAATACATGGTTTCACAACTAGTGCTTATTCTTGAAGACACATGGTTCGTATTACGGGAAGTAGGGATATTAATCTCCCTAGTCTCACCTGATGCCGTGGGAGACATCGGGAACATAGAAACAGTTTTTTTTTTTTTAATGAAGACGTTAACGCTAGAGGCTTTGAAAAAAACTTGCCCGTAGGTGCTGAGAGTATTTTTTGAAGCAAGATACTAGACTTTAGGCAGAAAATTACATAAGAAATGAGCAAAAAGTTTCCGTTTGAGGGCGTTGCTGCAGAATATATGCAACGTAGTGCGACTTCTATCTACATCTACATCTACATCTATACTCCGCGAGCCACCTTACGGTGTGTGGCGGAGGGTACTTATTGTACCACAATCTGATCCCCCCTTCCCTGTTCCATTCACGAATTGTGCGTGGGAAGAACGACTGCTTGTAAGTCTCCGTATTTGCTCTAATTTCTCGGATCTTTTCGTTGTGATCATTACGCGAGATATATGTGGGCGGTAGGAATATGTTGCCCATCTCTTCCCGGAATGTGCTCTCTCGTAATTTCGATAATAAACCTCTCCGTATTGCGTAACGCCTTTCTTGAAGTGTCCGCCACTGGAGCTTGTTCAGCATCTCCGTAACGCTCTCGCGCTGACTAAATGTCCCCATGACGAATCGCGCTGCTTTTCGCTGGATCATGTCTATCTCTTCTATTAATCCAACCTGGTAAGGGTCCCATACTGATGAGCAATACTCAAGAATCGGACGAACAAGCGTTTTGTAAGCTACTTCTTTCGTCGATGAGTCACATTTTCTTAGAATTCTTCCTATGAATCTCAACCTGGCGCCTGCTTTTCCCACTATTTGTTTTATGTGATCATTCCACTTCAGATCGCTCCGGATAGTAACTCCTAAGTATTTTACGGTCGTTACCGCTTCCAATGATTTACCACCTATGGCATAATCGTACTGGAATGGATTTCTGCCCCTATGTATGCGCATTATATTACATTTATCTACGTTTACGGAAAGCTGCCAGCTGTCGCACCATGCATTAATCCTCTGCAGGTCTTCCTGGAGTACGTACGAGTCTTCTGATGTTGCTACTTTCTTGTAGACAACCGTGTCATCTGCAAATAGCCTCACGGAGCTACCGATGTTGTCAACTAAGTCATTTATGTATATTGTAAACAATAAAGGTCCTATCACGCTTCCTTGCGGTACTCCCGAAATTACCTCTACATCTGCAGATTTTGAACCGTTAAGAATCACATGTTGTGTTCTTTCTTCTAGGAAATCCTGAATCCAATCACAAACCTGGTCCGATATTCCGTAAGCTCGTATTTTTTTCACTAAACGTAAGTGCGGAACCGTATCAAATGCCTTCCTGAAGTCCAGGAATACGGCATCAATCTGCTCGCCAGTGTCTACGGCACTGTGAATTTCTTGGGCAAATAGGGCGAGCTGAGTTTCACATGATCTCTGTTTGCGGAATCCATGTTGGTTATGATGAAGGAGATTTGTATTATCTAAGAACGTCTATGGAGGTATAAAGGCACCGACAAGTAGGAAATGGAGCAGAGTGCCATTCGTGTCTTTCCGACGTGCGTGCAATAATTGCGGTAAAGTGACTACGGCGAAGTTACTACAAAAAACGTCCAAACAGGGCCAACGTGCTGTTATTCTTTTCTTAGCTGCCGAAGGACAATCACCGGTAAGCAGCCATCGGAGAATGGCGAATGTGTTTGGGGCAGTACGTTATCGAATACCACCATTGTGGAATGGTGGGCCAAGAGATGCTGCTGCACGTCTCCAAATCATAAATGTCCTAACGCAGAAGTTACGCCAATTGAAGCGGGAAACACTTCAGCACCCGAACTATAGTCCTGAGCTATAGTCCTAATTCTTCTCATGAGATTATCACATCTTCGCTCCTTTAAAGATGTTTGAACGGTTGGCGGCTAATGTTGGACGAGGGCGTGCTGCAGGCATTTACGGACTCCTTCACGTAGCAGGACACGGTGTTTTGCCAGACGGGAATCTTCAGGCTGATGCGTAAGTAGCATGAGTGCCTCAACGTTTAAGGCGATTTTGCCTGAGTAACATTCTGAAATGTACGGCCTCCGAGCGGGAACTTTTTGATCATCCAATTGTAGACGAAGCCATCGTCTTGGTGAAATAGCCATGTGTCACAAGAAATATAGATACTGTGTTAATTTAGAGCGTCTCACTTTTTACCTTTTGAAGCTTCAAATGGATGGAAACTGTGGTATCAACGTTAGATAAACATTTGTTAGGAGTTTCAGTTATCGACCGCGGTCCCTACTAGTATCGCTAGACCCGCGAGTCGAGACTAGAGCCGCTAGCGCCTCTTCGCGGCTTGCAACATGTCTCTAGCGTGCGCTCGGCCACTCTTGCTCGGGACGTCAAGTAGTAAAGTAGTATAGCCTTCAGCTGATAGGAAGCAACCTCTAACAAGGCGCTTAGTTAAAGTATGGCCTATGAGATGCCACTATAGCTCCCTGTTTGTAATTCTACTCCTCTTGACTATGATGACTCCTGTACCACCAGTTAAGTACAATATACGTATCACTTTTTACCAACGACTTATAATTATTTTAGTCGTTGTAGAACCAGACCATGCAGCCAACTCCTTATTGACTTCACTGACAAACCTGCCGAACCGTGGATTTAGTTTCTAAATCTTTCCTTAAAAAATTTACTTTATTTACTAGCGATTCATCAAGAACATTAACACATTCAAGCGTGGAAGTAGCTGCCAGGGAGTAACTGATGAAAACGAAATTACCTTTAACAAATGGGAATTTTATTTATAAAACCCTTTCCATAACAGATTTAAAATTTATAAGCAGAAAAGCACCCTCGAAATATCAAGTTACAATTTTATTTAGAGGCAGAAAGTACAATATTGAGAGTAAGAGCCTTCGGGCTGAGAAGCTTGCCGCTCCCTTTCAACACGGCCGTAGTCACGACTGCTCACAACAACCTCTGAAAGACTACACTGGTGCAAATCTGCAACACACTAGATTTTTTTAAAATAAAAATTTTAACAACTCACACAAACACGTTAACTATGCACTCCGCAAGAGGGATGGAAATGGTAAAAACACTCACACTAAGGAATTATTTGCCACCGAAAGTGCAATTTATTTTTAAAAGGTCTCTTACGGTGGAAGGGAGGCAACTTTATAAAAATGACTATTTAAGTAAAACCTTACATAAAATATACAACATGCTCTACATTACACATATACCGCCTCACAAGATGATAGGCAAGATAGAAACATATTTCAGGAATTCGGCCTTTACACCTTAATTCTATAAATTCGTTAACACCGAATCCGACAAACGTGATAGAGGCAGCTATTAACGTACGGCAGATTGACAGGGGGATTACTGAACAACCCGAACCGCAGATTGCTCTAACCCTTCCCAGCTCCACAAGCGAAAAACGGACCACCCAATTCACAAATAACCTCCTTCCCGCTGGTGGGAAAACGGAGAAGAATGGTGGGACGACCCCAAAACAAAGCGGCTGGTGACCTCACCAAGAAAACAAGTAGAATTTAACAAGTAAATGAAACAACATATCTCGAATCACTTAACTTCTATTAAACTGAGATTTCTGGCGAAGACCTGGCGCAGCATTCCCAACGCTCTCCCAAACCGTCCGCTGGCAGCCGCTTCAACGGACGCAGGAAGGCGCGCCGATCTCCCGTCTCACGGCGTCGCAGCTCACTCCGGCCAGCCCCATGTCGTGGCTTCACTCCTGTTGCTCTCGTGTCAACCGCGAGCCACTACCCCTTTCTATACGGTGCGGCCCACTGGACTCACGGGGGGACCTCACATGCGCCGACGCTCAAGGCGGACAAGTCATCTCGTGTCTCAGTGCGCGACCGACCAACCGACCGATCCAACCACCAATGACCGTTACCCGAGCAACTCGAGCAGACTGGCGGCCTAACGCGCCGACTCAGATGCAGGAGCTCAGCCCCGACCGGGCGACCACTAGCTGAGTTCTGCTACTGGCGGAGTGGCAAGACTCTCATTTTCTGGCTTAATGTTTGATCCAAACGACAGACACTCGCACTCCAACGACAGACAGACACTAACTGCCGCACAAATGTGAACGAGAGACAGACCAGCAACTGGTGACGCGAGACTGACCAAGCCTCACTCCGACTGACCCACTCTGACCCGGCTGACCAACTGACCAGACTCGCCGAGACTGACAGACTGACCAACTGCCGAGCTGAAGAGCCCCTTAAATGCAAGCGAATAGGCAACCTTTCCGCATTCCCACCAGAGGAAGACACCAAAGCTGCGATTGCCACAGCGGCGCCACCGCCAGAAACGGAGGCCGACTGCTTCACACAACGCGCTGCGGCGCGCTCTTCGAAACAGCAAATTTACCGCGGCTCACCTGCTGTATATGCAAAGAAGAGTTTGTATGTTTCTATGTAGCATTGGGTGCCAGTCACTAACATTTTCGACGATTCGTTCGTCGTCATCATAACAGAAACTGCTAAACTGAGACAACCAGCTTATCTATTGTATGTTATTTAATGAAGATGTACGCCAATAGATTAAAGGAGGCCCTTTTCCACTTGTCCGCACGGGTGGCATACCGAGCTCCACCTAAAAACGACTACCCTGAATGTTGCTTGCAAAAATAAGTACCATAACAGTTCATGTCAGTCTTACGAAAATTGGCTCACTCCCCTCCCCAACCAATCTCCCCCCGATTGCGAAATGTCAGTGACTTATAAATGATATATGTCGATTGTATAATGAACTGGTAATTCAATCTGATTGATTGTAGAACATGAAGTTTCCTCGCGTCGTTAGAGGCAGGAATACACCATGGAAAACCACACGCCTCGGTGCGGTTAGCTTTGTCTCCTGCGCATTTAAGGCCATTGCTGGCACAGAGCCGGTGGAAGTCGCGTTAACCTCAATCCAGTGCAGCACGAGTCGGTAGCTTTTATTGAAGTAGCGGCGTTGTTTCGACAGAGATGTTCCGACATCCAACTTGGAAACTGCACCGCTGAGGGAACTAGCTTCGCCTTGGGGGGGCCTGACGACCTCCGAGTAAACAGCCTTTACTGCAGGCGTTCACTGCCACATCGACCTTCCAGCAATTGCCGCAGGAGGAAGCGCGCTACTGGAACGCGCTCCGTACAACCCGGGATTTCACCAGTGGGATGGTTTTCGCGATTACTGCAAATTAAAAGATATCATCAGTGGCAGCACACTGGCGCTCTTTCCCAAGATCATTGTTACAACATAATACTAGAAAATACTTTTGTGGTGCACGTTTTTCTCATTCGTAATTAGCTCAAAAGTGGTCTTTTTTTGCGAAATCTTTGCAAAAGAGAGTTGCATCTCTACCATATCCTTTTCAAGATTTTTCGTATGCAGTCACTGTAAGTGGTTTAGGTTGGGGTTGTTGTGCAGGAGGAGACCAGACTGAGAGGACATCGGTCTCATAGGATTAGGGAAGAACGGGAAAGGAAGTCGGTCGTGCCCTTTCAAAGGAACCATCCCGGCATTTGCCTGAAGCGATTGAGGGAAATCACGGAAAAACTAAATCAGGATGGCCGGACGCGGGACTGAACCGTCGTCCTCCCGAATGCGAGTCCAGTGTGCTAACCACTACGCCACCTCGCTCGGTAGTCGGACAGATCCAATATAAAACGTAAGTTACTTCAGTATCTTGTAGGATAAAGCTGATCATATTAGAAAACATATCTACCCTGCAAACAACTGTGTAGTGCACACATCCCATTGTATCACGTATTAGAGTTTTTGCCCCTCCCATATGATTGTGAAGGGTGCGTCTGTTTTTTATGTCCTCCTTTCTCAGTCATTCATGGGTTATTTTTCTGCCTAGGTACCAGAATTCCTTAAGGTCATCTACTTCATGACTATCAATCCTTATTTTAAGTTTCTCGCTGTTCTCATTTCTGCTACTTCTCATTGCTGTCTAGCTTCGATTTTCTCTCAGTCCATATTCTGTAGTCATTAGACTGTTCATTCCATTCAGCAGATCATGTAATCCTTCTTCAGTTTCACTGAGGATTGCAGTGTCATCAACGAATCTTAACATTGATATCCTTTCTCAAAGACATTTAATCCCACTCTTGAACCTTTCTTTTATTTCTATCATTACTTCTTCGATCTGTAGATTGAACAGTAGGTGCGAAAAACTACATCCCTGTGTTACACCCTTTTTAATCCAAGCACTGCGTTCTTGGTCTTCCACTCTTATTGTTCCAACATGGCTCTTTTATATGTTGTATATTACCTGTCTCTCTCTCTGCAGCTAACCCCTATTTTCCTCAGCATTTGGAATGTGTTGCACCATTTGACATTGTCGAAAGTTTTTTCCAGGTCGACAATTCCTTGATTTTTCTTTAGTCTTGCTTTCATTATTCTTCCATCTCTTATTCCAAACCAGAACAGCTGTTAGCATGAGTGATATAAAAGTAGATATCTTAGGTGTTGAGAAACAACTCAGATCACTGAAGAAAGAAATGTCTTCCGGTCCAGATGGTATACCAATCAGGTTCCTCTCAGAGTATGCAGACACAATATCGCCTTTCTTAGCAATCATATACAACCGCTCACTTCACGAAAGGGCTGTTCCTAAAGACTGGAAAGTAGCACAGGTCACACCAACATTCAAGAAAGGAAATAGGAGTAACCCATTGAATTACAGACCCATATCACTGACTTCAATTTGCAGTAGGATTTTGGAGCATATGCTGCGCTCGAACATTATGAAACACCTTGAAGAAAGTGACTTATTGATACATAACCAATACGGATTCAGAAAATATCGTTCTTGTGCAACACAGCTAGCTCTTTATTCTCATGAAGTAATGAGTTCTGTCGACAAGGGATCTCAGATCGATTCCATATTCCTATATTTCCAGAAGGCTTAGATACCGTTCCTCACAAGCGACTATTAATCAAATTGCGTGCATATGGCGTATCGTCTCAGTTGTGGGACTGGATTCATGATTTACTCTCAGAGATGTCACAGTTCTTAGTGATAAACGGTAAATCATCGAGTAGAACAGAAGTGATATCTGGCGTTCCGCAAGGTAGTGTCATAGGCTCTCTGCTGTTCCTGAATTATATAAATGATCTAGGCGATAATCTGAGCAGCCCCCTTAGATTGTTTGCAGATAACGCTGTAATTTACCGTCTAGTAAAATCATCAGACGATCAATTCCAATTACAAAATGATCTAGAGAGAATTTCTGTATGGTGCGAAAAGTGGCAATTAGCACTAAACAAAGAAATGTGCGAGGTCATCCACATGGGCACTAAAAGTAATCCGGTAAATTATCTGTATACAATAAATCGCACGTATCTAAGGGCTATCAATTCGACTAAATACCTATGAATTACAATTACGAGGAACTTAAATTGGAAGGACCAAATAGATAATCTTGTGGGGGAGGCGAAACAAAGACTGCGCTTTGTTGGGAGAACACTTACAAGATGCGACAAACTCACTAAAGAGACAGCCTACATTACACTTGTCTGTCCTCTGCTGGAATATTGCTGCGCATTATGGCATCCTTACTAGGTAGGACTGACGGAGGACATCGAAAAAGTGCAAAGAAGGGCGGTTCGTTTTGTGTTATCGCGCAATAGGGGTGAGAGTGTCACTGATATCATATGCGAGGTGGGGTGGCAGTCATTGAAACAAAGGCGGGTTTCTTTGAGGTGAGATCAATTTACGAAATTTCAATCACCAACTTTCTCTTCCGAATGCGAAAATATTTTGTTGACACCCACCTACGTAGGGAGAAATGATCATCATAATAAAATAAGAGAAATCAGAGCTCGAATGGAAAGAATTAGGTGTTCATTTTTCCCACGCGCTATTCGAGAGTGGAAGGGTAGAGAAGTAGTATGAAAATGGTTCGATGAACCCTCTGCCAGGAACTTAAGTGTGAATTGCAGAGTAACCATGTAGATGTAGATGTTACGACTCGCTGTACTGGTGGCTGCAACAAATACACAGGCAACCATCAGCCGTCCGACCAGCAGCAGACTGTGTCTCCAACGCTAGGGCATCAACACCCAGCACTTTCCGGTCACGGCTCTGTATCTGACCCCTCCTCCCTACTCGTCGCTGTCTGATGAACAACCTGCCTCACCAGTAATATCACGAGCCCAGGAGGCGGTATTACTGACAACCTCCGTATACAGTGCTAACCGTGGCACCATCCTATATTTTTTGTGCGAAGTCCACAACTTTACTTTTATGAATATTTAAAGTAAATTTCAAATCTTGCACCTCTTTCAAGCCTCCCCAATATCTGGTTAAACACTGGTGCAGCTTTTTATAGACAGTACTCAGTCCTTCATTACAGACATTTCTGGCAACCCAGAAACTACTCTGTACGAATCCACATGGATTCCGGAAACAGCGATCGTGTGAGACCCAACTCGCTTTTTTTGTTTTAAGACCCAGAAAATATTAGACACAGGCTCCCAGGTAGATGCCATTTTCCTTGGCTTCCGGAAGGCGTTCGATACAGTTCAGCACTGTCACCTGATAAACAAAGTAAGAGCCTACGGAATATCAGACCAGCTGTGTGGCTGGATTGAAGAGTTTTTAGCAAACAGAACACAGCATGTTGTTGTCAATGGAGAGACATCTACAGACGATAAAGTAACCTCTGGCATGCCACAGGGGAGTGTTATGGGACCATTGCTTTTCACACTATATATAAATGACCCAGTAGATAGTGTCGGAAGTTCCATGCGGCTTTTCGCGGATGATGCTGTAGTATACAGAGAAGTTGCAGCATTAGAAAATTGCAGCGAAATGCAGCAAGATCTGCAGCGGATAGGCACTTGGTGCAGGAAGTGGCAACTAACCCTTCACATAGACAAATGTAATGTATTGCGAATACATAGAAATTAGGATCCTTTATTGTATGATTTTATGATAGCGGAACCAAAATTGGTAGCAGTTACTTCTGTAAAATATTTGGGAGTATGCGTACGGAACGATTTGAAGTGGAATGATCATATAAAATTAATTGTTGGTAAGGCGGGTGCCAGGTTGAGATTCATTGGGAGAGTCCTTAGAAAATGTAGTCCATCAACAAAGGAGGTGGCTTACAAAACACTCGTTTGACCTATACTTGAGTATTGCTCATCAGTGTGGGATCCGTAGCAGGTCGGGTTGACAGAGTAGATGGAGAAGATCCAAAGAAGAGCGGCGCCTTTCGTCACATGTTTATTTGGTAAGCGTGATTGCGTTACGGAGGTGTTTAGCAAACTCAAGCGACAGACTCTGCAAGAGAGGAGTTCTGCATCGCGGTGTAGCTTGCTGTCCAGGTTTTGAGAGGGTGCGTTTCTGGATGAGGTACCGAATATATTGCTTCCCCCTACTTATACCTCCCGAGGAGATCAAGAATGTAAAATCAGAGAGAGATTCGAGCGCGCACGGAGGTTCCCGACAGTCGTTCTTCCCGCGAACCATACGCGACTGGAACAGGAAAGGGAGGTAATGACAGTGGCATGCAGAGTGCCCTCCGCCACACACCGTTGGGTGGCTTGCGGAGTATAAATGTAGATGTAGATGTAGATGACCGCCTAACCTGGAAAAAAGGATCAGGTTGTCATGTTGCCAGGTCATTAACATACGACATGAACATTAAGCGCCTCAACAGGCCCTCGCCCCATGGGAGCGAAGACGTATACAAGCCTGAAATTACTTCAACATCCATCGATAACTCTCCGTCCAAGATAGAATACTGTGTCCTCCGTCTGCTATCACAGACGAAAATTTTGTTAAATAAAATGAAAGAATTTGCCTCTATGACTAAGAACCGCATTGTAATAGTTATGAAACGTGAACTAACAAAACGTTCCAACGAATCTCGTTCGATCTTGTTGCTGCGGGCTATAGTGATTCGCATATTTCAAAATTTCTGTTCATCACTTTTTTTAATATGTTAAAGAAATGTTCTAGGTAAACGGATTAGATGAGGGTCCTACCAATGACACGTAACGACTTATATTATATACGTTTCTCGCTGTATCACAACATGTAGCGAAATTCAATTGATTTTCACTTTCGTCAGTGTGATAAACTAATATTATGAGAGAGAACGTAAAGAAATCTGAACTCAAACACCGAAGTTTTACGTTTGCCAAGGTTTTTATTTACCTTTAATTTAAACTATTACGTGTGTAAAAAATACAGAAACTGCAATAGAATAGATACAAACTGTCTCCTGCTGAGGTCTCTGACTTGACATGCTGCAGTACATGGTTCGATTCCGGAGAAGCTGGCAGATCCCAGCATTGATCCACCGCCGAGAGGACAATTAGGCAGATGCTCAGCCAATTAGTGGTGGAATTCCAGGTCTGTACACCAGATTAAACAGCAACAAGATGTTTAGCGGCCACCTGTGTGCTACGTGATGTCAGCGAGCCTAGGATATTGCCTGGTACGCTCATCACTTTAGCCACTCGCATTAGAGTAATTCGTAACATCTGCTAAACTAATTGAGACGTGAATTAAAGGTACGTGACATATTCGATGGTACTGTATCCTGTTCATCTAATAGGAAATCCGGCGAATTACTGTAAGACTGTGTGAGTGGTGCTCGCTTCACCGGCCGGATATTGAGTCCTGTGGCCAAACAACGACAGAACAGAGACTGGCGGATAGATAAATCAATACTCAGGTGTTTCCACCTATGTTACAGCTGAAAGTTAAATAAATGTGAATTGCAGGCAACACACACTGATGTAACTGGAGCATCGGAGAAGCGAACACAAAAACTGCAATCACAGACGAAAATTTTGTTAAATAAAATGAAAGAATTTGCCTCTCTGACTAAGAACCGCATTTTAATAGTTATGAAACGTAAATTAACAAAACGTTCCAACGAATCTCGTTCGATCTTGTTGCTGCGGGCTATAGTGATTCGCATGAAAAGTGACTACGAGCTTCATATTGAAAGCCCTAATCCTAATGCTGCTCTACATCGTTATTGATGTCGACTGTAAAATTGTGTATAGCGTTTCAAGGAAATTTTAGGGGATTTCGGGAGCATGCTACAGTAAATAGAATCTGAAAACAACATTTGTATTTACAGTTACGTAAATGAGCGATGTGGCTCAACAGTAGAGACAAAGGTCTCACATTCACAAGGAGCATAGATGAGATCGCAGCTTCATCATCTTGATTTTTATTTCTTATAGATTCCACAGTCACTTCCGTCCAGTGCCGGTACAGTTTCTTTTAAAAGACCACGATTTTATTAATTCCATCCCTTATTTTCTTACAGTGTGAGTGTGCTATGCATCTGTGCCGACATGACGTCGACTTGCTGTCCAGCTCCACTCTCTCCGTTTATTATAGGACAGGGGTGCAGAAAACCGGTATATCGTACTGCACTGCATATATGTTGCATAAACTGCTGCCCTATGGTGTTTTGATGCCCCGTGTTCGATGCAAAAAGTGGAATTATACACATATCAAAAAAAGATTTACATCACCTCGGTTCCGAAAGTTCCGCAGCCTGTACAGAAAAATGGAATAGATATCAACATAAACATCATTTTATTGCTCATGGGAACAACACATTGCATTGCATGTTGTACCACCATACAGCGAGACCTTCAGATGTGGTGTTCCAGATTGCTACACACACCGGTACATATAACACCCAGTAGCATGTCCTCATGCATTGATGCATGCCTCTGCCCCCAGGGGCTCAGCATTCATTTGCTGGGTACGGGCTTGGCGACCCCGGGGTTCCTGAGCTGGAGACTGGTAGGCGCCACCAGTCCCCCGTCACCGTAAGCTCTGAGCGTACTTCAGCGACCACCGTGCGGCGCGGCGGTGGAACGTTGTGTGTCTCAGGGAATGGGGATCTTGGCTTGACCGCCCGGATCGCGAGGATGGAACAAACCTCTATAAAAAACCCCTCAATCTCAAGGTGTGCTGCGCGCTGATGAGATGCATGGCTGTTGAGGTGGAACAGTCGTTAGCGGGCAACCTCTGGGGAACCTGCCGCACCTCAGTTGTATAAGGCTTACCTAGGCACGCGGGGCTCTGTCTAGGCGGACTTCTAGTTCCCTAGCTGCTCGTGGGACCGAGATGGATCCTTCGAACTCCTCTTTTCTTCCTCCCAGCGGAAAGGGTGGGCCGCTGGAAGGTTCTAACACCCAGTCTCTTAAGAGGGCCCGTGCAGTCAGTCCCCCTGACTCCGGCGCTTCTTTAAAAAGTCCAGTCTTAGGTAACAGAATACATTCTGGTAATCCGAATGTGTTTCTCATTGTGAAACGGAAGGAGGGTAGTTTCGAGAAGGTTTCGCCCTTCTATATACAAAAGGGATTGGAGGGAATCTGTGGCTCCTTAAAATCGGTAAAGCGCTTACGTAATGGAACCTTGCTAGTGGAAACTTCCACTTCCCAGCAAGCCAATAAACTTCAGTCTGCTAAATGCCTTGGAGAGTTTGCCATAGACACTGAACTGCACAGCACCTTGAACTACAGCAAAGGTGTTGTGACATGCCGAGATCTAGCTGATATTCCCAAGGAAGAACTGCAACGTGAGTGGGCTCCAGATGGTATCGTTGATGTCCAACACATCATGAAGAGGGTTGATGGCACTCTTGTCAAATCCGACTCCTTTATTCTGACCTTTAGTAGCACAAAACTTCCTGAACATGTTAAAGCTGGCTTCCTTCGCCTTAGTGTGAGGCCTTATTTCCCGGCCCCAATGCGCTGTTTCAAATGCCAGCGTTTTGGGCATACCACCTTAGGCTGTAAAGGCGAAGCGACTTGTGGAAACTGTGGTCTGGCTGCTCATGAAGGAGTTGGTTGCTCGCGTCCGGCAAAATGTATTAATTGCTCTGGGAACCACCCTGTTTGGAGTAGGGACTGCCGCATATTTTTAGAGGAACGCAAGGTCCAGGAAATAAAAACAACCCAGCGTATCCCCTATGGTGAGGCCAAGAAGATCTTTAAGTCGATGCAACCTCCCACATTTGCTACATCTTTTGCCTCCCTGGTTCAGAAGCCTACTCCAAAAGTCGATGCCTCAACGCAGACCGAGGTGGTGAGTGTTGGCACTAACACCTGTAGCTGTCAGTGCACTTGCAACGCACCCAGTGTTTCAGAGCCAGTAGCCCCTACTCGAATGGCAGACAAAGGTACAGTGGCGAACTTGGGCCAGCCCCTAGCTCCTCCAACAGCTGAGGCTGTTCCCAAACCCAGTGCGCCAATTCCCACTCCCACATCAGCTCCCCCAAAGTCCGCCAAACCACAGAAAGCTACCGTACAGCAGCAACAGCGCGTCAAATCCCGTGGTAAACCATCGGACCATGCGGCTGTTGTTTTACGTGAGGCTTCATCTGACTCTTCCCCAGAGTTGATGGAGTACGATGTATGTGTGGGGCAATCATCTCGTCCCACGCCTGCCCCTACACCTGCTGCGGTCTCCCCGCCCCGTCGGAGAGACAGGATGAAGGTGCTACCCCCAACATAGATGGCTCCCATACTCCAGTGGAACTTGCAAGGGTTCAGGACGCATGTGGAGGAACTTCGTCTACTGTCTCAGGGTAGACCACTGTGTCTCTGTCTCCAGGAGACGTATTTCCATCCATCTTACTCCCCTGAGCTACGAGGCTACACACTCCATAAAAAGGACGACCTGCGTGGAGAGAGAGCTAGAGGAGGCGTAGGTATTTTCGTCAGGACGGACTACCACTCCTCGCCTCTCTCACTTACAACGACTCTACAGGCCGTCGCTGTGTCTGTGCACATGCGTCATCCATTGACGGTATGTTCACTTTACTTGCCCCCACATGATGCTCTTGATGAAGCAGCCCTCACCGACCTTCTTACCCAGCTCCCCCAGCCATTCATTATTTGTGGTGATTTTAATGCCCACAATGTGCTTTGGGGCTCTGCAATTACCTGCCCCAGGGGTAGAGCAATTGAGAGGCTTCTCCTGTCATCCTGTGCCTACTTGCTCAATGGAGGACAGAGTACTCATTTCTCCACAGCGACTGGGTCGTTCTCTGCCATTGATCTCTCGCTTTGCTCTCCGGCTCTTGCCGCCAGTGCTCACTGGGAAGTGGTCGCTGACTTGCACGGCAGTGATCATTTCCCAATCTGGATTCACCTGCCCGATGGCGTGGGCCCCGAAAGGAGACCACCACGATGGGTGCTCAGTGGAGCTGACTGGACACTTTATAGCCAGTTGGCCCAATTCGACCACTGTGCGAATGTTGAGATGTGGGTGGATCATATTACCAAAACGGTCCACCACGCCGCTGCAGCATCCATTCCACAGTCCACAGGCCACCGGAAGAGGCCACCTGTGCCTTGGTGGAGTGCCGAATGCCGCTCTGCGATCAGGACCCGGCGTGCGGCTCTGCGTCGGTTCAAGTGTCGGCCGACTGCTGAGAATCTTGCAGCCTTTCGGGTGGCGAGGGCAAGATGTCGCCGCATTATTCGTGAGAGCAAGAAGAGGTCATGGCAAACGTTCCTGAACACCATTAATCGTTCCACCAAAAGTTCCATTGTGTGGGAGACCATCAGGAGAATTTCTGGCAGAGGAGGGCGGTGCCCCATAGCTGCTGTAATGAATAATGGCACTCTCCACACGGATCCGCGAGACATTGCCCAGACTATGGCAGCGTATTTCGCCACAGTTACTGCAACAACCAGTCAGGATCCAGGTTTCCAGCGCCATAGAGCCGTTGCTGAGAGATGTAGTCTGGACTTCCATTCCACCTCTCATGAAGTTTACAACTGCCCATTTTCTATGTGGGAGCTGGATTCTGCATTGTCTGGCGCTCGTGACACATCCCCTGGCCACGACAGGATCCATTACAGTATGCTGTGGCACCTCACAATGCGCAACAAAGACATCCTCCTCGCACTTTTTAATGCCATTTGGGCGTCGGGTCACTTTCCTGACGCGTGGCGTGAGGCGGTTTTAATCCCTTTTTTAAAACCCGGGAAAGACCGCTCGAGCCCAAGTAGCTACCGTAGCATTGCCCTCACTAGTTGCATAGGGAAGACCTTGGAGCGGATGGTCAACCGCCGCCTTGTCTGGATGTTAGAATCCCGGCAACTCCTTAGTCGCTTTCAGTGTGGGTTCAGGAGGTTTCGTTCCACCTTCGATAACCTTGCCCTCCTGGAGGCGGCTATCCAACAGGCTTTCCTACGCCGTCATCACCTTCTAGGTGTATTTTTCGACATCGAGAAGGCCTACGATACTACTTGGAGGCGTCTCATCCTGGAGCAGCTTCACGAATGGGGTTTTCGTGGTTGTCTTCCTCTTTTTCTTCAGTCTTTCCTCTCGCCACGATATTTTAGATACCGAATTGGTGACGTCCTGTCTGATCGCTTTGAGCAGGAGAATGGTGTCCCTCAGGGTAGCGTTTTAAGTGTGACTCTGTTTGCCATCGCTATTAATAGCATTACGTCCATAGTGAAAAGTCCTGTCCAGTGTTCTTTGTTTGTGGATGATTTCTCTTTGTTCTGCTCTTCTTCAAGCCTTGCAACGACAACCCGTCAGTTGCAACTTACGATTGGGCGTTTGGATGATTGGGCGAAGAAGAGTGGTTTTCAGTTTTCCACCGAGAAGTCTGTATGTGTTCTGTTTAACCGTTCTCGTTCGCTTTTAACCTTTCCTGAGTTGCGCTTGAGGGATACTATTCTTACTTTTAAAGACACGGTGAGATTTCTGGGGCTCATTTTTGACTCGAGGCTCACGTGGTTACCTCATCTTAAAGACCTGAAACGGCGGTCGCTTCAGGCTTTAAGTATTTTAAAATGTCTTAGCCACAGTACATGGGGAGCTGACAGGACTTGTCTGCTCCAGTTTTCCAGGGCGTTTGTGCGGTCTCGGCTCGATTATGGGTGCACGGTGTATGGGTCTGCGAGGCCTTCTTACTTAAAAATGTTGGACGTTGTGCACCATGAAGGGCTTCGGTTGGCCACTGGGGCATTTCGAACTAGCCCCATCCCCAGCCTCTGTGCAGAGGCTGGTGAACCGCCACTTCATATGCGGCGACGGCTACTTACAGTGCGCCAGGCGTATAAAACTTTGTCCACACCCTACACCCCTGCATACCATACCGTTGCTCAGCCTCCTCTGGCACGATTGTTTCATAACCGGCAACGTGCGACGCAGCCCTATGGGATTCGCGCACAGGATTGCCTCAGTGCGATGTCTATGGCTGGTCTTCGTGTTTTACGTCGCGGTTGGAGCAGATCTCCACCTTGGCTCCTCCGGAGACCCAAACTTATTTTAGATTTGACTAATTTTAAGAAAGATGGCACACCAGATTCTACATTCCAATCTCTGTTTTTTAACATTTTAGATGTGCATCACGGTTTCACTGTCGTTTATACTGATGGCTCCAAACAGGAGACTTTCCTTGGCTGTTCTGTGGTGTTCCCTGCTCATGTTACCCGGATTCGCCTCCCTGCTGAATATACCGTTTACGCAGCGGAGCTCCACGCGATCCTGACGGCACTGGAGCAGATGAATCGAGTTCGGGGCGATCGATTTCTTCTCTGCTCCGATTCTCTTAGTGCCTTACAATCACTGCAGAACCTGTACCCGACTGAAGAGATGGTCCAGCTGATACATGACAAACTGTACTCGCTCCAACGGCGGGGTAAAGAGGTATCCTTCTGCTGGGTGCCTGGTCATGTCGGCATATGGGGCAACGAACAGGCTGATCGGGCTGCCAAGGAGGCCTGCAGAGAGCAGGATGTGGTCCAGTGTCCTATCCCCTTGCAGTCAGTCATCGCTGCACTCCACAGGAAGTGCATGGAGTTGTGGGAGGCTGAATGGCTGGCGGTGACGGCCAGTAAACTGCGGTTAGTAAAGTCAACCACTCGGCCGTGGCGTTCCTCCTGCCGGCTGCTCAGGCGGGAAGAGGTGGCGCTCACACGTCTTCGGATCGGGCACTGTCCTCTGACACATAGCTATTTACTACAGCGGGAGGATCCTCCGTTTTGTGATGCTTGTGGTGTGCACATCACTGTCCGGCACATTTTGACAGACTGCGTTTTATACCGTGATGCAAGGGCAGAAGCACAAGTTGATGGGGATCTGCCCTGTGTTTTAGCTAATGATGAGACGTGTGTGTCTAGGGTTTTTAAGTTTTGTGATGTGTCTGGACTCTGGCCTAAGCTTTTAGGCTGGCGGTTTTAGTGTATTGCAGAGTGGCTGACTCCTCCATTTTTTCTTTGCGGTCAGCCAGCCACTTCCATCTGCTCCATTGTTTTAGCTCCCTCTACCTTTTTCTTCCTGTGTTGTCCATGTTTTACTGCTGACGCCCTGCTTCATCCCACGCTTCGGTGTGGGTGAGCACATATTTTTCAATGATTGTTCCCCGTGTTTTATGTTCCGTTTTATGTTGCGTTAGATGTAAATGTTCTGAGTTTTCTCTTGACACCCGTCTCACTATGATACTGAACGGGCGCTGAAGACCTTGCTGTCGTGCGCCCACAAAACCCTTCTACTACTACTACTACTGATGCATGCCTCGGTTCGTCGTGGCATTCTATCCATAAGTTCATCAAGGCACTGTTGGTCCAGATTGTCCCACTCCTCAACGGCGATTCGGCGTAAATCCCTCAGAGTGGTTGATGGATCACGCCGTCCACATACAGCCCTTTTCAATCCATCCCAGGCATTTTCGATAGGTTTCATGTCTGGAGAACATGCTGCTGGTCACTCCAGCCGAGCGACGTCGTTATCCTGAGAGAAGTCATTCACAAGATGTGCACGATGGGGGCGCGAATTGTCATCCATGAAGACGAATGCCTTGCCAATTTGCTGCCGATATGGTTGTACTATCGGTCGGAGGATGACATTGTGTCGTACAGCCATTACGGCGCCTTCCATGACCACCAGGCCTCACATAATGCCACCCCAAAACAGCAGGGAACCCCTACCTTACTGCACTCGCTTGACAGTATGCCTAAGGCGTTCAGCCTGGCCGGGTTGCCTCCAAACACGTCTCCGACGATTCTCTGGATGAATGTATATGCGACACTCATCGGTGAAGAGAACGTGATGCCAATCCTGAACGGTCCTTTCGGCAGGTTGTTGGGCCCATCCGTACCGCGCTGCATGGTGTCATGGTTGCAAAGATGGACCTCAGCATGGACGTTGGGAGTGAGGTTGCGCATCATGTAGCCTATTGCGCACAGTTTCAGTCGCAACACTAAGTCCTGTGGCTGCACGAAAAGCATTATTCACCATAGTAGTTTGCTTCCAGTAGCCCTTGAGCAGCCTGAGAGAGGCATGTCATCGACAGTTCCTGTCTCTCTGTATATTCTCCATGTCCGAACAACATCGCTATGGTTCACTCCGAGACACCTGGACACTTCCCTTGTTGACTGCCCTTCCTAGCACAAAGTAACAATGCGGACGCGATCGAACCGCGGTATTGACCGTCTAGGCATGGTCAAACTACAGGCAACATTAGCCGTGTACATCTTTCCTGGTGGAATGACTGGAACTGATCGGCTGATGGGCGGGTTTAGTGACGTCTCTGAACAGTCATATCCATGGTCAACGTCTACCTTCAGAAGTTCTGGGAACCGGGGTGACGAAAAAATTTTTTTGATGTGTGTATATAGTTGACACTGCGTCAGTGGCTGGGGCCGATGTCAAAGATACATTATCCTTGAAGAATCAAGTTTTCCAAGATCGTTAGCAATTCTTTCTATTATCATGACCGGTTAGAACATACCTGCGCTGCCATCATGGTAACTTATAATGTTATTATGTACATGCTTGTTACAATACTGAATGTCACATAGTAATGTTGCGTCAAGTTGAAACAAAAAGTGATAGGGATATGACGCAACATCACTGTGTGACTTCCGATGCTGTGACAAACATGTACATCTAATAATATTACAAGTATCGATGATGACAGCGTTGATCTATCGAAATCGGTCACAGTAATTCAAGGAATTGCTGACGATCTTGGCAAACCTGATTCTTCGAGGATAATATATTTAACATTGTCAAACTGGAGGAGATGAACTGTCTGGAACACTCTTTTGTTCATAGATGTCTTGACTGAATTACGAAGATGTATTTCAGTTAACTGGCTTCAACTTATTATCAGATGTAAACATCCGGTGTCTTGTTACGGAAGTAACACACAAAGGCGTGACCACGATAAGTACTTGATCACACCTTGACGTGCTACTCCAGTAACAAGACACCGGAATTATAGTTCTGATTACGACTCATTAGAGTTGTAACCGATTAACTGTAATGTATGTGTGTAATGGGTTCAACATACTCGTATTTGTGGGTAACATAGCGCAGTAGAAATTGTCAGTAACAAAGTGCACAACTTAGATTACGGAATTGAAACACCAAGTCTGTCACTGAATTTTGTGCCAGTAGCAAACCTTAAAAGTAGCAAAGAATTGAGCTATGAGGGATTAATTAACACCATGTTTGCCGGCCGCGGTGGCCGTGCGGTTCTAGGCGCTCCAGTCCGGAGCCGCGCTGCTGCTACGGTCGCAGGTTCGAATCCTGCCTCGGGCATGGGTGTGTGTGATGTCCTTAGGTTAGTTAGGTTTAAGTAGTTCCAAGTTCTAGGGGACTGATCACCACAGCAGTTGAGTCCCATAGTGCTCAGAACCATTTGAACACCATGTTTGATATAAGTAGGGAATCAATAGTTCCTCCGAGATGATATCTTTTCCATGTACACATCAAAAAAGGAAAAAGAAATAAACAAGTTTGTTGGACCGTTCATTTCCCGGAGCAACTACGTAAGTATTCGTTTACCGACAAAATACCATTTCCTTGCAACATTCCTGCCAGTAAGAGGCGTTTCGTTTATAAACGAAAGCAATAGCATTCTGCGTCTAGGAATTTTGTTTCGATGATATCCAAAACTTGACGAAATTGTTAGCTGATGTGAGGAAGTAAAAAGACTAATACAGACGACATCAATTACGTCAAGTTGGCTGCGACTGAAACAACTACTTAGTGACTCAAAGTTCACACTTTTTATTGCGGTATCAACTGCGTGCAGTACTAAACTCTAGTTTGTTAGAAATCCGACGTCAGGTAAAATATCTGACTCAGGTAAAATATCTGACAAGTATCACTCTGAATCAAGGTCTTAATCTGGATGGTAGAGACTTTCGAGAAATTCTAAGTCCAGTCGGTAAGTCATGAAGTGGTGGATCAGCGGCGGCCATCAAAGACTGGTTGCAGGCAGTTGTCTGCTCGCGCACTCTGTCAACATGCGGCTAAGCTTCGGCTTCCGAAGTACTCCCACCAATGCACTCTCCGGGTGACTCTCTGTGTTGCCCACGTAAACGCCAGGTGAATAGAATAATATCAAGCAACGACAGACGATGCAAAGTAGGGCAGCAAAGATTTCATCCCTGGTGGACACATCGGAACTACAGTTGTTCACCATTCATCATCTCGTTCCTTAACGCCTGCGGAAGAGGCAACCCGAATGAGACTGTTGTATCACTTGGACCCTCTGAGCCCGTTGGGATACAACAGGTAGTCATAGCCATAGAAAATAACTTCGTGTGGCATGATCGGTTGGGAGGCTCTGAAGAGGGGTGTTCAGTCGTCTGTTTGCAAGTTCCACTAGACGCCCCTTCAGGGACTGACTTTCATTTTGACCTGGAATCCGAATCACGCGCTAGTCGTGGTACATCTTCACTTCGTTGAGAGGTGAAGGCTAGCGTCAAGGCAGAATGAAAAAGTCCGGTTTCTGACCTGCATTCGATCCTGCGACCTTGCGGTTTCCAGACTCGCACTGTAGAACTAGACCACCAAGCTCGACGATATTGCTGTATGTTTAATATGCTAGTGATACGAAAATAGACGTAACACTCGTAATACTCCTGCCCTATTCAACCGTAAAAGACCATCAGTAATCAACTGAACATAATAGAGCACATGCGTCGAATATAGGCTCCTTAGCACATTTGGCAGGCGCAGCCATACCGAAGTTAGCCCGCGTTATGTTCGTGCTTTTAGGTGTATCTACTCTGCTCCTCAGACATGGATGCAAAGAGATCCTGGTGCAGCGATTCGAGCCCATGTCTTACTCAGAGAAATGGTGCAGTCCTAAGACACTGGACTCGGGAGGATAGCGCTTCAAGTCCCTGTCTGGCCATACAGATTCATATTTTCCGTGATTTCCTTAATTTCTTAAGGCGAATGCCTAGACGGCTCCTATGAAAGGACACGGCCGATTTCGTACCATATTCTTCCCCCGTCAGTGTTTGTTCTCTAATGACCTCGATGTCGACGGGACGTTAAATCTTGATCTTCTTTCCTTTCTTCCTTCCTCCGACTGAATGTCTCGTGTTTAGAGTGCAAAAAAAGAAACCATTAGCTTCCAAGCCGTGTACCTGTACATGCTGCCCGATTTTGCAACGTAATGTATTTATATCGATTTCTTTTATTTAACTATAGCCCGATTAACCATGTCCTCCACTCATGCTCCACGTTTCCAAGTGCCTAAAAACATATGAAGAATGGTAAAACCCAAAGACAAAGTAGTCTCACATACTAAAATCGTCAATAATTAGTGATTGGCTATCATCACTGCGCACTAGTAACGGAAAGAGGTTGTGACAGCCTTCCATAATTTCAGTTGTGTTTTCATTTCTGTAGCTAAAAAGTCGTGGAACAACTTGCATCAGAAATCTTCTATACAGCGAATAACACGGTAACCAAGATAAACACACCTATTTCTCATTATTTACTGCATCTCCCTTTTTATCCCGTGACCATTTGCGTAAATCTTGTCAGCGTTATTGCGACATTTTTTGCTCTGCGGCCGCCAGACAAGCGGCAGCCATCATAACAATATTGGCTAGCAGCCGCCGGCGTGTTGCGAGGCCTTTTTTTTGGCCGCGAGTCGAGCTCAGTGGAAAAAAAATATATGCGGTTAGTTAAACTGTTTAACCTGGAAGAGAACAAAATAAAAAAAGGGGGACTGGAAAGAAATACGCAACTATACATTCGTGAGCCGTAAAATTCGATGTGAACTGAAACGTTAAGCCTGTATCCCGCAAATTGCCGGCCGCGGCAGAGCAGATTAAATGGCGTAATTAATGGCATTCCAGAGCGGCGCGCTAATAATAATGGCGCCTGCGTTAACGGCAGACGACGACGTTCCAGCGGCTTCCACTTCCACCTCTTTCTCTCCCCCCCCCCCCCCATCCCTCTCTCAATCTCTCAACCCCCTATCCCATCCCATCGCATAGACTGACTACTGCTGACACAGGCCGTAGCAGAAGCTTCTGTGATCAAAGCCCCCACAAGCATCTCTCAACGGCCGCGCCGTTATAATTGTCTCCACAATAAATATGAGTAAATTTGTAGCTGAGCTGGTTCGATAGCATAAAAAGTCGTACAGAAGGTGAAGAACGCGTGACGCGTTTCGGAATTATGTCCATCTTTAGAACTACAAGTGCAAAGATAGCACAAGGACAGCATTACTAGCTGTGTACGTAACATGAGATGACATACAGTAGTCTGCATCCAAGTTGCTGACAAAAATAATACACAGAATAATGGAAAATAAAACTGATGATCTGTTAGATGACGATCAGTTTGTCTTTAGGAAAGGTAAAGGCACCAGAGACGCAGTTCTGACGTTGCTGTTGATAATGGAAGCAAGACTGAAGAAAAATCAAAACACGTTCGTGGGATTCGTCGACCTATAAAAAGCACTCGACAATGTTCAAATGGTTCAAATGGCTCTGAGCACTATGGGACTTAACATCTATGGTCATCAGTCCCCTAGAACTTAGAACTACTTAAACCTAACTAACCTAAGGACATCACACAACACCCAGCCATCACAAGGCAGAGAAAATCCCTGACCCCGCCGGGAATCGAACCCGGGAACCCGGGCGTGGGAAGCAAGAATGCTACCGCACGACCACGAGATGCGGGCCTCGACAATGTAAAATGGTGCAAGATGCTTGAAATTCTGAGAAAAGAATGGGTAAGCTATAGGAAACACGGGTAAAAATGTAATATGTGAAAGAAACAAGAGGGAACAATGAACGGAAGAGCAAGATCGATGTGCTCAGATTAAAAAAGTCTGAGACTGGGATGTAATCGTTAGACCCTAGTGATCAATCTGTACGTTGAAGTTGCAGTGACGGAAATAAAAGAACAATTCAAGTGCAGGATTAAAATTCACGATGGAAAGATATCAATCATAAGATTCGCTGATGACATTCCTATCCCCCCTCAAAGAAGAAATACAGGATCTGTCGAATGGAATGAACAAAGGGTACAGAATACAAACTGAGGGTAAAACGAAGAATGACAGTAATGAGAAGTAACAGAAATGAGAACAGTGAGAAACTTAAGATCATAATTGGGGATTAAGAAGTAGACGAAGTCAAGGAATTCTGCTATGTAGGCAGCAAAATAACCAATGACGGACTGATCAAGGACGACATTAAAATTGGCCCAGTACTGGATGAAAGGGCATTCCTTGCCAAGAGAAGTCTACTAGTTGCCAACAAAGGTCTTAATTTAAGGAAGATATTTCTGAGAATATACGTTTTGAGCACAGCATTGTATATTTGTGGAAGACGGACTATGGGAAACTGGATAAGAAGAGAATTGAAACGTCTACGATGTGGTGCTACAAACGAATGTTGAAAATTAGGTGGACTGATAAGGTAAGAAATGAGGAAGTTCTCCGCAGAACCGGCAAGGAAACGGATATGTGGAAGACACTGACAAGAAGAAGGGCAGGATGATAGGATGCCTGTTATGACACAAAACTTTCATAGTACTACAGGGAGCTGTAGAGGGTAAAAGCTATAGAGGAAGAAAGAGATTGGAGTACATCCAACAAAGAATTGAGGACGTAGATTGCAAGTGATAGTCTGAGATGAAAACGTTGGCGCAGGAGACGAGTTCGTGGCGGGCCGCCACAAACCATTCTGGAAACGGATGACTAATAAAAGAAAGGACAGCATAACTACAGATCTACGCGCATTTTCTAGAATTGTTACCAGCCTCCTACGAGACTTAATGTCACCTTTGTATATCTCCATAAGGTTTCTTTTGGGAACTTTCTTTCAATACACGTGATATGGACTCCATCGTATTTGTTTCCTGTTGCTCCTCTCCCTATCTGCAATTGCACTGACCCACATTTCTCCGTTTTGCTCATCTTGGCTTCATCTTTGGTCTCCAGTCCGAAGACTTGTTTGATGGAGCTCTCCTCGATAGCTTATTTTGTGCGAGCTTCTTTATATTTCAGTAACTACCGAGTTCTGATGCTGACGCCTACTTCATGTGACTCCATACTCAGTATGAAGATTTTTCGTTTTGAGGTATTGATGCCGGACTTCACCCGAAACCGGTCAAAAAATCAGAGTTTTTGAACAGAAAGTGAGCAGTTATTCTAGCGATATATTCAGCTGTAGCATAATTCTCCTCAAGTTTAAGTAACGGTACCAAGTGTGCTGTGCCATTTCATGTCGCACTGCAACCTACACACGTTTGATCCCATTTTCTGTAATCTTCCCTTGGTCAATATTTCTCCCCCTTTCGGTTCCCTCCAATACAAAACTGACAAATCTTTCATGCCTCAGAATATGTTCTATCAACCGATCTCGTAAATTTCTTTTCTCCGCATTTCTGCTCGGAACCTCATTATTAGTCATTTGATCTTCAGCATTCTCCTGTAGCACCACATTTTAAAAGCTTCTGTTCCTGTCTCAACCGCTGATCGTTCACGTTTTTCTTCTTCATGTACATAAATGGAAAACTGGGGAGGGCGATCTCGGGGAAGATTCGTTTTGGTTCCAGAGGAATTTATAAACACGCAAGGCAATACTGACCCTACCACTTATCTTAGAGGATAGGTTAATGAAAGACAACCTACGTTTTAATAAATGTTTTTTTAATAAAATAACTGTTAGCAAAGATCCCATATAGGGAATATGATAACTAGTTTCGAAACGTTAGCGGTCACTTTCATACCAAAGTTTACACAGCAATGCCTAAGGTAAGAGAAGCTTTACCTTAGGTACAGTTGTGTATATTTCGATCTGAAGATGATCGGTAACGAACGAAGCTAGTTATCAAATTTCCTATACGCCATGTCGGGTAATAAAGATTTTGCAAAAATATCAGCATTCACTGAAATAATAAATAGCGTCTCTACGCTGACAATATCAGGTAACTAAAACCTATGTTTGTGGCATTCGTAGCTTTAGAGAAAGTTTCGTGTTACATTGGCTGGACAACGCTCCTTGAAATTATGAAACTATCATGGATGAAATACAGGGAGCGAAAGTTAAAACCAAGTTTTTTGTGTAGAAACCAGACCGCAATAATGAACGTGGAAGGACATGAAAGAGAAGCACCAGTAATTGAGAATGGATTGGGGCAGGGTTGTAGTAAATCATCAATCTTTTTCAGTCTGCACATTGAGCAAGTTGTGGAGGAAACCAAAGGACAAATTTCAAAATGGAATTGAATATATTGGAAAATAAATAAAAGCTTTGAGGTATGCTGATGACAATGTAATTCTGTCTGAGGCGACACACTTGGAAGTACACTTGTACGGTATGGATAGCGGTTTGGAAGAAAATGGATGTCAACAAAAGTAAAATAAGGGCAATGGAATTTAGTTGAATTAAGTCAGGCGATGCTGACAGAATTAGATTACAAAATGAGGCATTAAAAATAGCAGATGATGTTTTATATAGGATCAGCAGTATAACTGATGTTGGTCGAAATCGGGAGCATATAAAATACAGGCTGATAGTAGCAAGGAAAGCATTTCTGTAAAACATAAATAGTCAGCATCGAATATAATTTTAACTGTTAGGAAACGCTTCCTAATGGTCTCTATTTGTAGTGTAGCCTTTTACGGAAGTGAAGCGCGGGTAATTGGATCGGTGAATAGTCAGTTAAATGAATTAAAAAAGTTGGTGTGGGTGGGAGTTCTTCGGAATGAAGACCACAACTACAATAGTCACATGGTTTATCTGAGTGTATTACTGTGCTTCTCGTCGTTAGAACAAAAAAACGGCAATCGTGTTTTGGTACAGAATGTAAGAAAACATAAGGCGATTTTGAGGTGTCTTACGTTTTGTTTTGTTTCCAGTGTACCCTTGCTGAAGGAACCTGTAGCGAAATGCGTTGCTCTTCCGTCTCTCTCTCTCTCTCTCTCTCTCTCTTATTCTTTTTTTTCTCCCTCTGGCGGAGGACCTAGACAGGAAAAATACTCAAATATCGACCGAACGAAGGTGTTCCAAGTTACCTTCTTTATGAGTGGAGAACATTTCCCAAGGATTCTTGCAGTGAATCTGTCTGGCATCAGCCTTTCACACGATTAGTTTTATGTGGTTGCTCCACTTTGAATCTTTCCGAGTCATACACATTGATATTTGATCAATGCAATCTGTCCACCTACGTTAGCAGTATGTTGAGGGTCAACCGACAATCCGTGCATGGTGCATGAAGTGATCCAGCTGATTACGAAGATATTGAATCTTTAATAAACTATTGACTAAATAGACTAACGTCAAACTGGTTTCTTCGAACAAGCTGTTGGAGTTCCTTAGTTCACTTGTGGAAGAAAATGTGTGCATCCATGTTCTACTCCCACAGAAAAGCAAAATTACAGTTTATATTAAAGCGTCATTAATTATTTCTCTGGTATGAAAATACTGGCGCAAATGAAGAAGACATGTGGTAGTGCTATATGGAATGATGAAATGGTATCCGACGCATAGTTTTTCCAGAAAAAGTGTGACATTGGATCACTTCATGGTGAGTCTTCGTACGTCTAGCTAGAAGCTTTGCCGAGTCGTATCTTCAGAACGTTCGCCACGTTTGTTGCCTGCCTGAGAGGCGTAACAACTTCCTGCGCCTGCCCGTTGGGAGAGTGGAGTTCTCGTAGCAGGGATCTTCGGGCAAGCTCTTTGTTCTCGGTCTGACGGCTTTCGGACGCCGGGAGGCACAGTACAAACAGCGTCCTCAATATCTACGCTTGCCAGCTTTCTTCGCCTAAAAACATAGGATTTAACTCATTTCTTGTGGCCTTCACAACATTTTTTCCGGTTGATAATTTTTCTCCTTAGGCATTAGGAAATGAAACGAGGATGAAAATATTTTAAGACCTACACCAAAACTACAGTTCCACTGTCACATTATTTGAGAACATTTATGATGATGCCAACACTTTGCTTAAATCCTCTTCGGCTAGTGCTCAATATTGTATATCAAGCCTACAACATGAAGGTAATTTCTAGAACTGTACAGAGAGTTACCGATAAAGCTTGAGCATCCGTACAGTAAAATTTCCGTTGCGTTTGGATACTTGGTAACCAGGGGAGCAGTGCGAGACATTCTCACTTTTATAGTTTAAAATAACGACAGCATTTGGAATAACTGTAGTCGCTGGTGTAAGGGTAGTTGGAATGAAGCAAAAAATCTATAAAATTAACCGAATGGTGTGAAATATTAATCCTTGTATGTACTTTTCCAAGTGTCGAAAAATGAGTTCTGCATTCGGAACGCTGTCCTGGCTTGTACGACGGTCAGAGATCAGGGTTGACAGTAGGGCTACATAACCTCCAACTTCAACTCGGCCAACATTTTCAGCTACAGTAAGCACTTTAGGCCTTAGGAGCAATAGGTAAATCACAATTCAATGCGATAATGACAAATATGTTAGTCGTTTTGGAAAGTTTATTCGTTTAGCTACGTCATCTTGTATGACGGGTAGAGGTAACGGACTACAGCAATGGTCACTGTTATTATCTACTACCTGTTCCGGGCCATGTTGCCCCCCCCCCCCAGTTAAACAATTATTTATAAAGAAATGTTAATGCCAAAACATACTATTCACGCGTATTCGCCGTCACAAAAGTTATCTCCTGGAGGTATTGAGGCTTGAGCCCCTTGCGACCCAGCAAACAATCGGCATCGAAAAAAAAATGAAAAGAAAGGAAATGAGATGAAGAGAGAAGCTGACAAAATACATGTAAGTCACAACTCGGTCGTTTAACTGAAGAGAAGATATTTTTACGCGACCGAGTAGCGAATTACAAAATGTGCCAGGAACGAGCGTAAAAAATTTCATGCCCGTCTGCGGCGTACCTAGAGCGAAAAGGTCGAAGTCTTAGTGCCTACGAAAAGCCATAAATGTACTGTAACACGTCTCTGAATAACATTCCGAGACTCCCTATTCTCTGCGTATATGTGGAGATTTCTAGCTTCAGATACATGCCAGCAGCCAAAGAAGACCCGTCCATGCGAAAAACAGGGCGTTTCCTGATGAATACCTGCCACTTTCAACGTTTGTCCTTGACGTATTTATAGTGATCCCGATAGTATCCCAATCCAATACACTTCCAGAACAGTGCTGCAAAGTATTTTCGTGCTCATACATTACATTGTTATGGACTATAATGATGATTTTATCCTATAGGAATGTTTCCGCTGTCCTAGATTTGAAAACGTACTTATTTCATTTGTCAAAACAGTTAAAAGCTAATCTCTACGCTAAACACAGCTCACTCATTTCACGTTCATAGTTCATGGATAACGTTTCAGTCACGTTACTCATGACACAGAAGGAAGATTCACGTTGAAGATCTCACGGGAGCAGTGTTTTTTTTTCTTTTTTTTTCGGAATAGAAGTTAGCCTATATGTTAATTCAGCGAATAAATTATCTGCATTCCAGAGTTCATCAAAATCCGTCCAGTAGCTTCAGCGTGAAGGAATAACAAACGTACAAACTCGACGAAAAAAGAAAATAAAAAATTTCTAGTTTCTAGAAATTTCTAATTTAACATTTGCACGTGCAACGTCGTCACGTGCATGCCTGTCAGTAGCAGATACTCTCGCATATCATAATCAGATAAGCCTCACTAAAAGCCTACCACGTTATACAGGTAAAGGCACGACATCTCCGTATCGTGTACCATTTAAATGAAACACAGTCGTTGTGAGTCTTCAAGCTTCCCAGAAGACAGAATATACGCCCGGTGCTCAGCGGTTGGAATGCATTGGTCTTGTGTGGAAGTACAGATTAAACTTTGATGATTGTATAAGTATTGTATTCACTACGTTGAGACATATTACTAAGGACATGTTAAACAATAATAGCGTTATCGTATATTCGGTACAGTTCAAAAGTCAAAGGATAAACAGTTTATTCTAAGAGTAATTATTGTGTGCATGTCAAATTTCATCCAGATCCATCCAGCTGTCTTAACGTGATGCAGTAAGAAACATACGCACGAACTTTCGTATATGGGATGACAATGGTGTATACAAATTATCAGGTTAATAAGTTCTTTAAAACGAATAAAATGGCACACCACACGTTTCTCTTGACGGGACACCCACAACTGTTATTCGTCGTCAATGATATAATCCGTTAGCTGTAAAAATTATTTATTACTAAAAAGGAAAGCACTATCTGGTTTCAGGACAATGTCCCATCTTTAGCTGCCTATTTAAATGTGAGTCCACAAACGATGCATAACTAAGGTTAAAAACGGTTAAAATATGTTAAAGTAGTGTATCACTGGTACATGACAAGCAAGATAATATCCTCTTCAATCGTAGGTCTGCCAGAAAGTCTCTCGCATGGAAGGTGGAAGCGGAGGGGGCGGGGGGGGGGGGGGGGGAAGAACGGTCCCGGTCATGTGGCAGACATGCATCTGCGTGAAGACAGATAGACGATGTTCTCCTGCTGGCTCATGGCTCGTACTGCTGCGTTTTTGTTAGTGTTTGATAAATTTCCATATCGCTTTTTCCAGTATCATATCAATTAAAAAGTAGCTACTCAAGGAGGTTCAGTATGGACTGTAATTATAGTATGGCAGAGAAACTCGGTAGACATTCTATGTTAAAGCAGAACTGATTCACAGCGGAATAAAATTAGTTCCAAGTTTGATCACCAGGTGCAAATCTGGCGCTGTACAGCATCTCTTCGACGTCTCCGGTGCTCGTATTGAACAAATTGTGTAAGTGGCAGTTAATAATAAAATCGACTTTATGTCTTTTTCACTTGTTTGACCTCTTCTGTCTATATCCATTTAATAATCCTTTATATATTTATTTACTGCAAAATTATAGACCTGTTACGTGATGTTTTAAAACAGGTCGTACATCTTACAATTTTCGTTTCTCATCTTTTTACAGTTTTCTTTCCCTTTGCTTTATCTACAACATTTACAAAGAATTATACTTTCCAAAATAACAATAATGTATGGTTAAAATATAAATAATTTTTTTTACACACACACACACACACACACACACGTAGTTATTAGTAGAGATATAGTATTGCTTATCCTATTTATTTACCGAGCGAGGTGACCCAGTGGTTAGACACTGGACTCGCATTCGGGAGGACGACGTTTCAATCCCGCGTCCGGCCATCCTGATTTAGGTTTTCCGTGATTTCCCTAAATCGGTCCAGGCAAATGCCGGGATGCTTCCTTTCAAAGGGCACGGCCGACTTCCTTCCCCGTCCTTCCCTAATCCGATGAGACCAATGATCTCGCTGTCTGGTCTCCTTCCCCGAAACAACCAACAACCAACCAACCTATTTATTACTAATCCTACATATTAACATTAGGTGGCCATCTGTGCACAACATTTCGTGATTTCTTGGCTGGATCGCCAGCACCTTATGCTTATTTACTGTCACATCTCGGCTTCCTCTTCCTATTCCTCCTCCTTGTCACTGTTTTCGTTGTCACTGTGGGTACCGCTGTCCACCCTCTGGACATTGTTGTCATTCTGCACATAGGCATGGCGGTTATGTCGTGTCCACATGTACTCTTCACGTGTTGTTTTCAAAATTCTGTTTGTCACTAAATTTAATTGTGCCCATTGTTCCTCCTCTTACTGCTGTGTATGTCTATTGTTCGCGTATTGCCCGAAGAGAAAGACAGTGTGTTCTGGGGAACCATCTTCCTCGCATGTGCATGTAGGTGTCTGCCTCAGACTCAAGCGATTTAAGTGCGTGGGATAAGGTCCGGGTATTACATATGGAATCTTTTCATTTTAGTTATTCTGACGACCGGATTTTCATCCAAACAGTTTTGTATGTATGTGATTGACAAAGAGCTTTGGCACCCGCTGCAGTGACTGTTTGTTTTCAGTAGAACTTTTCTATACGTCTTTCATTCACAGCGCCAGTTTCGAACCTGGTGGCCAAAATTGGAACTAATTTTTTTCCTGCGTGAATCGGTTTCGCATTAACGCATTAGAATATCTCTGAAGTTTCGCTGCCCTACGATAATTACAGCCCATTCGAGACATGTGTGAGTAACTGCACTTTGATTATAACCATCCGGTAGTTACCTTAAAAAAATTGTCTCTCAGCATTGGGTGGCAATAAAGGTTAAAAATTACTTCCTCACAACAGAATATTCGTCATGTTCTTCAATATAACGTAACGATAACGACATCTCATATTTAATCATTATGGATATATCTGGGGCTGCCAGTCGTGTCTGCTTCACACCACGTACTTATTTGTTTATCATGTAAAACTACAGAAATATATATTTACATAATTTTACATAAAAGTAGTCCAAAAATTGGACACTTCAAGTGCATTTGGTGTAGCTCTCATAAGGTCTTGCATGGTGCAGGTGGTTGGTGATAAGGAAGACTGAAGAAAATGGATGTTAGTCTGCTCAACGCCAGACTGGAAAAGAACTAAGTCCACAGAGAAACCCCAAGTTCTCAGATTGGTCTTGTATCTCTATGTGTTTGATGGTAATCTATTGAGAGACCTGCATATTAACCCCTTCTCCGAACGTCCAGGGGGCATTTCTTCCTTTGGAACCATCCGTTCTCCCAAATATCGACATTTCTCCCGCCATCGCGAGATCCTTGCCGCATGTGGATTCTCGATGAGAGCCTCAGTAGTTGCCAAGAGGCTCTTTCTTGATTTCAGCCTAGGATTTGTGGGCTGACGACCAAATAGTGGATGGGCTGCCTTCGTTGTGGCCTTACTTTTCTCATATCTCGCAGCTACCTCACGTCTGATTTCAGGAGGAGCTATGCCAGCGAGGCAATGGAGTTTGTCCACAGGAGTAGATCCTAAGCAACCCGTGATAATCCGGCAAGACTCGTTTAGAGCCATATCTACATTCCTGGCATGACTGGATTTGTACCATATCGAACATGCATATTCAGCAGTGGAATAACATAGGGCAAGCGCGCTTGAGGGCACAGTGTATGGATTAGCACCCCATGATGTACCTGTCAATTTTCGCACTATGTTATTTCTGGTTGACAGTTTCTGTTTGGTGTTTAGGCAATGCTTTTTATATGCTAGCTCGCGATCCAGAGTTATTCCGAGATATTTGGGAGTAGGATTCTGTTCGAGTACGATGCCTCCCCAAGATCTATTTAAGGATCCATTTGTCTGTTTATTCTTCAGGTGGAAAGCGCAGGTCTGAGTCTTGGCAGGATTAGGTTTCAAGTAATTCCCATGATAGTAAACAGTGTATTCTTCCAAAGATTTTGATAGCGTATCTTCTACAGTCTCAAAACAGTCAGCCTGAGTAGTGATAGCGCTGTCATCAGCACAAATAAAGCTTCGAGTTCCTTCAGGGATAGATAGATCGTTGGCATAGATTTTGACTAATAGCGGAGCAAGCAAGCTGCCTGGTGGTAGCCCCTTTTCCTGAGGGTCAATAAAATTTCAATGTAGTAGCATATTAAAGTATGTCATATAATTAAAATCGTTGAAAATGACTTTTTGAAATACTGAGCGTTAAATGTAAAAGATATTTTGTTGTTCTGTTTGGATTCAGTACAATAAAAGCGACAAGAACACTGTACCTTTATTTTAGTGAGGGTTTTGGAGCGATTGTTTGTGTTATGGTTCAAGAACAACTAATAAGTAAGTACAGTCTGAACAGAGGCTAGGAACATTCTTAAAAGAAAAGAAAAACGGGGTAATGTTGGCGATGAAACAATGTTTGTGTAGCTCCTACGATACGGGCGGTGCTGCACCATCGGCAGCGGTTCCCACAGTGCGGGACTCGTCTATCGCTGACGACCGAGGCGCAAATAGGATGCAATCAGCGGCCTCGGTTATCGACCGGAGTGCAACAACACAGGCCGGTCGCTTCCGACCGAGTGTCAACGGGGTGGCAGTGGTTGCGGAGGCTGCTCAAACGTAGGGGGACCCGCGCGCCGGCCGCAAGACGATCGCCGACCCACGGACCTCGTCAATACTCGCCGTGGTCCGCGAGCACACACACACACACACACACACACACACACACACACACACACACGCGCGACAACAGCAACGCCCCGCAAACAAGTCTCAGCACTGCCGAAGCGACGGCCGTGCCTTATCGCTCCAGGCAGTATGGCGCTCTCTAACACCAAAAGCGGATAAATATAGTTTGTTACAACCTGCTAGCGTAGTATGAGCCGCAGTCCCTTATCTTTTTGTTTCCTTCGTTCGTCGACAAAAAAAAAAAAAAAAAAAGCAGAAAGTGCAGACGTCTCAAAATACAGAATATATACACTGAAGCGCCAAAGAAACTGGTATAGGTATTCAAATACAGAGATATGTAAACAGGAAGGTCCATTTTGAGACGTATATACAGGCAACGCCTATATGAGACAACATGTGTCCGGCGCAGTTCTTAGATCGGTTACTGCTGCAATGGCAGGTTATCAAGATTCAAGTGAGTTTGAGCGTAAAGTTACAATCGGGGGACAAGCGATGGGATACAACGTCTCCGGGGTAGCGATGAAGTGGGGATTTTACGGTACGACCATTTCAAGAATGGGACCAAGGACGACTGAAGAGAATCGTTCAGCGTGATAGAAGTGCAAACCTTCCGCAAATTTCTGGAGATTTCAATGCTGGGCCATCGACAAGTGTCAGCGTGTGAACCATTCAACGATACATCATCGGTATAGGCTTTCGGAGCCAAAGGCCCACTCGTGTACCCTTGTTGACTGTACGACACAAAGCTTTACGCCTCGCCTTGGCTCTTCAGCACCATCATTTGAGGTCTAAGGCGCTGCAGTCATGGACCGTGCGGCTGGTCCCGGCGGAGGTTCGAGTCGTCCCTCGGGCGTGGGTGTGCGTGTTTGTCCTTTGGATAATTAGGTTAAGTAGTGTGTAAGATTAGGGACTGATGACCTTAGCAGTTAAGTCCCATAAAATTTCACACACATTTGAACATTTGAACCAACATTAGACTGTTGATGACTGGAAACAAGTTACTGATCGAACGAGTCTCGTTTCAAATTGTATCCAGCGGATGGACGTATACGGGTGTGGGGACAACCTCATGAATTCATGGACCCTGTATGCAGCAGGGGACTGTTCATGCTAGTGGAGACTCCGACAGGTGACACGTACGTAAGCATCCTGTCTGATCACCGTCATCCATTCAAGTCCATTGTGCATTCCGACGAACTTTCGCAATTCTAGCAGGACAATGCGACAACCCACACGTCCAGAATTGCTACAGACTGGCTCCAGGAACACTCTTCTGAGTTTAAACATTTCCGCTGGCCACCAAACTCCTCAGACATGAACATTATTGAGCATATGGTATGCCTTGTAACGTGCTGTTCAGATCTCCACCCCCTCGTACTAATACGGATTTATGGACAGACCTGCAGGATTCATGGTGGTAGTTCCTTCCAGCACTACTTCAGACATTAGTCGAGTCCATGCCACGTTTTGGCACTTCTGCGTGCTCGCAGGAGCCCTACACGATATTAGACGGGTTAACCAGTTTCTTTGGCTTGATGACTGGAAACAAGTTACTGATCGAACGAGTCTCGTTTCAAATTGTATCCAGCGGATGGACGTATACGGCCTTTTGCGGCTTCGCACTCAAGGGGTTCTTTGTCATACCTTTATCTAATATGCCACATAATAATCTCCTTTTTCTATTGAATGCTTCCTTCGCTACATGAATGCGAGTTTTCATTTCCTAGTGGCATCTCAAGTCTTCAGTGATCGTAATCCCAAAACATTTAAATGCTCTCTCTTAGTTAATAGCAACTTGTCCTATCTTGATATTTGCCAGTCTCCTTCCTTTACCGGTCACCATATTCTTTGTTTTTTTTCCTTTATTGATTCGCATCCCGTATCTCACACAAGTTTCATTCAGATCTTAGACAAACAGTCAAACAACTCGTATTAATCAATTTTATTACAACAAGACAAGTATAAAAACGTAACTTTGGCACAATCTGATGATGCGCGAAAAGGGCGAAACGCGATATTGAATCTAAATGACTTTGCAACACACACACACACACTTATATATATATATATATATATATATATATATATATATATATATATATATATATATATATATTGCTGATGCCAACAGGGGGCGGGATTGCAAGTATCCAATGGTGATCAAAGCATGAGGTTATGGAGCATAGTTGAACCGCTTAGTCGACGCGTAACTCACTGCGGTGCCGATATAAAGCAGAGAAATGGCAATAATATAAAAAGAAAAAAAGAAAACATTGAATAATATGTACAACAGTTGCCAATTGACATTTCGTTAGAAAGGAAACTAAGGAAATTCGTAGAGTAAGAAAGAAGTGGCAGATGAAACGTTAGCGTTTCTGCAAGATGAGTCAGTGAAATGTGTGGTGTCGTATACGCTCGACTGTGCGGACAATGTACGTGAGGCATACAATGATGACGATTCGGCCTTAACAAGTGAAAGTGAAATTGAAACAGGTGTCGAGCCATAAATTTCATCATCCTTGTCAGACAGGGAGCCACAGATCCCAACTTCATTCAAACGCAGTAAAGGACAGTCGTTGCCCAAGAAGCGGGTACTAAACTTAATCACATACATGGAAGATCACCCGCAGCATTGAAAAAAAAAAAAAAAAAAAGATTTCGAATAAGTCCGCAACAATATCACCGTGTAGTGCATAGGAAAAGCTACTGGTTTTCAAGGGAGGACAAGGTATAGTTGTTACAAAAACTGGTGTTAGCGCGTTTCAAGGATGCTCGATACAATGTACAGGGTGTGGATGATAGTGACCTACTACATTATGCGTATCAAACTCCGCGCGGCATAGATTACAGAGATTTGAAGGAAGTAGTGGGTGGGTTTGTAACTTCAAACAGTGCTACAGAACTGGAAGACGTACGATAACGAAATTTCAAACAAAGCGTCAACTTGACGATGCACAGCAAGTTGCAGAATCGGCCAGAAAATTTGTAGAGGAGATAAACAAACTTATCCCATCGCTCAGTCATGACTTTGTTTTCAACTCTGACCAGTCGGGATTTGGAGAGGAAATGCATATTAAAGGAACCGTACAAATTAGAGGTACCAAGAGAGTTGTATCAAGATCAACTAACATTAGTGCCTTAACGCATTCGTATATAATTACGCCGACTGTTAATCTGGATGGTAAATTGGCTGGAAAGTTATTCATTATGCTGCGAGAAGTTTGAAGTGCTCTGCCCCCTACGACTGTTTCTAGTGTGCGTGATCTTGCAAGGGCAGTAGAAAATATTTACATCACAGCAAGCTAGAGTGTGGAAAAAGGCGAATAAGAGAATTACAACTATGTTACGACAACTACTTTTGGCCAATAGCTGGTCAAAATAACTTGATTTTGGGTGATTCCGTCTGCGCATAAGTCATACCCCTTCACATCAAACTAGCCCTCCAAAAAAGTGTGTGACATTGCAGTCCACACCTCCTCGAACCAATGGACAAATTCATCCTCTGGATATTAGTTCTTTCCGTGACTAAAAACTGTATTATCGCACTATCTGGAGCTACAACTTAGAGGATAACCAGTGTCACGATAATCTCAACGACAGATTGTTTCGCACTCGGTTGCATGCCACCATTCCAATCAGTTCTGATCACCCCGTTACACCAACATATTTGTATACCTACTCTTTAAGAGTGGATACCTAGCTGAAGGTCCTGCGCGGTTTGTAACTCCCAAGGAACTCGCTTTAGATCTTTATGGTGCAAATCTTTGTGATCACTTTTGATTCGGTGTTCATAGTACAAGTTAATGGTTTCTTTTGAACATGTTTTGAATGTCCACGATGTCCATTTTGTGAAGCGTAATACATACATCCGTCAACGCCCTTCCCGCAGTGGTAACACCGGTTCCCGTCAGATCACCGAAGTTAAGCGCTATCGGGCTGGGCTAGCACTTGAATGGGTGACCATCCGGTCTGCCGAGCGCTGTTGGCAATCGGGGTGCATTCAACCCATGTGAGGCAAACTGAGGAGCTACTTGATTGAGAAGTAGAGGCTCCGGTGTCGGAAACTGACATACGGCTCGGAGAGCGGTGTGTTGACGGCATGCTCCTCCATACCCTCATCCAGTGACGCCTGCGGTCTGAGGATGACACGGCGGCCGGTCGGCTCCTTTTGGCCTTCATGGCCTCTGCGGGAAGAGTTAAGTTAGTTAATACGTATATCTAACAGAAGTTTTCTCTCTCTACCTCCCAGACACATGTTTTTGCACCCTCCTGATGCACATGGTGAGTCACTAGCAGCTAATACACTACTGGCCATTAAAATTGCTACACCACGAAGATGACCTGCTACAGACGCGAAATTTAACCGACGAGAGGAAGATGCTGTGATACGCAAATGATTAGCTTTTCAGAGCATTCACACAAGGTTGGCGCCGATGGCGACACCTACAACGTGCTGACATGAGGCAAGTTTCCGCTGACATGAGGCAAGTTTCCAACCGATTTCTCATACACAAACAGCAGTTGACCGGAGTTGCCTGGTGAAACGTTGCTGTAATGCCTCGTGTAAGGAGGAGAAATGCGTACCATCACGTTTCCGACTTTGAAAAAGGTCGGATTGTAGCCTATCGCGATTGCGGTTTATCGTATCACGACATTACTGCTCGCGTTGGGCGAGATCCAATGACTGTTAGCAGAATATGGAATCGGTGGGTTCAGGAGGGTAATACGGAACGCCGTCGTGGATTCCTACGGCCTCGTATCACTAGCAGTCGAGATGACAGGCATCTTATCAGCATGGCTGTAAAGGATCGTGCAGCCACGAATCGATCCCTGAGTCAACAGATGGGGACGTTTGCAAGACAACCTCGGAGACCGTGGCTGCGGTTACCCTTGACGCTGCATCACAGACAGGAGCGCCAGTGATGGTATACACACCGACGAACCTGGGTGCACGAATGGCAAAACGTAATATTTTCGGATGAATCCAGGTTCTGTTTGCAGCATTTTGATGGTCGCATCCTTGTTTGGCGACATCGCGGTGAACGCACATTGGAAGCGTGTATTCGTCATCGCCATACTGGCGTATCACCCGGCGTGATGGTATAGGGTGCCATTGGTTTCACGTCTCGGTCACCTCTTGTTCGCATTGGCGGCACTTTGAACAGTGGACGTTACATTTCAGATGTGTTACGACCCGTGGCTCTACCATTCATTCTATTCCTGGGAAACCCTACTTTTCAGCAGGATAATGCACGACTGCTTGTTGCAGGTCCTGTACGGGCCTTTCTGGATACAGAAAATGTTCGACTGGTACCCTGGCCAGCTCGTTCTCTAGATCTCTCACCAATTGAAAACGTCTGGTCAATGGTGGCCGAGCTACTGGCTCGTCACAATACGCCAGTCACTACTCTTGATGAACTGTGGTATCTTGTTGAAGCTGCATGGGCAGCTGTATCTGTACACGCCATCCAAGCTCTGTTGGACTCAATGGCCAGGCGTATCAAGGCCGTTGTTACGGCTAGAGGTGGTTGTTCTGGGTACTGATTTCTCAGGATCTATGCACCCAAATTGCGTGAAAATGTAATAACATATCAGTTCTAGTATAATATATTTGTCTAATGAATGCCCGTTTATCATCTGCATTTCTTCTTGCTGTAGCAATTGTAATGGCTAGTAGTGTACATTTCCTATCATAACTGCTACCTCTTTCAAATGAGCCTTACCAAAGAGTGAACTTACGGCCTCGTAATGAAGGGGTTCCTTGTGACCTTCTGAGCTATCCTAGTACTATTGACGACCCGCCGTCCCAGTTGTAATTCCGTCAGTACCGCCTTGCTACGTTCCAAACGTCGCAGAGGTTCTCATGCTTATCCTGCGGGACTAGAACTCCTGGAAGAAAGAATATTGCGAAGAAATGCCCTTCTGTCCTTCTCACAGCCTACGGGACTATCTCAAGAATGAATTTTCCCTCTGCAGTGTGTACTGTCTGAAACTCCTAGCTGATTAAATAAAAAGTCTCCAGGGCAGAGTGATTTTTTTTTTTTTTTTTTTTTTTTTTTGCTAGTCTGCTAAGAAGAAGACAGTGTCCAGACACGTTAATGTGAGCAGCTGTCAAAAGCCTGGATAATCCCTTTTTACAGCGTGGACCGCTGCGAGACGTTCAGGGGAGTCACTGTGGTTCTGAAAGAAATCGGCAGGGATGAGGAGCCGTGTCTACTCCAGTGCTGTGGCCATCTGCGTTAGGTTTCGCACTTGAGGGTCCATCATGTGAACAGCCCCATCGAGATGGTCCCACAGATTCTCGACTGCGTTTAAATCTGGGGAGTCTGGTGGCCAGGGGAGTGTGGCAAAATCATCCTGCTGCTCTTCGAATCTCTCACATACACTGCGCGGTGTGTGACAGATTGTATTGTCTTACTGGTAGATGCACACTGGACTCGCATTCGGGAGGACGACGGTTCAATCCCGCATCCGGCCATCCTGATTTAGGTTTTCCGTGATTTCCCTAAATCGCTCCAGGCAAATGCCGGCTTAGTTCCTTCGAAAGGGCACGGCCGACTTCCTTCCCCGTCCTTCGTAATCCGATGAGACCGATGACCTCGCTGTTTGCTCTCTTCCCCCAAACAACCCAACCCCAACCCCCTACTGGTAGATGTCATCGTGTCGAGGAAAAACCAAGTGCATTTACTGATGGATATGGTCCTCAAGGATAGATACATACTTATTTTGATCCGTTGTACGTTCCAGAATGAAGAGATCACCCACGGAATGTCACGAAAACATTCCCCATACCATAATGCTACCTCCTCCAGTCCGGACCCCTTGCTTTCATATGTTTCACGCCGTATACGCCAACGGCCATCTGTCCGACGGAGCGTAAAACGGTATTCAACGGAAAAGGGTACCTATCGTCTCTCATCGGAATTCCTGTTGTGGTAATGGAGAGCAAATTCCAGCCTTTGTCGCCAATGAACAGCAGTCAGCATGGGTGCATAACCAGACACCAGTTGAGGAGGCCCATACCCAACAATGTTCGCTGATGAGATATTGCTAGTAGCCCCTCGAGTCATCTGGGCGGCCATTTGGTCAACAGTTACACGTCTCCAGAATGAGATCTTCACTCTGCAGCGGAGCGGGCGCTGATATGAAACTTCCTGGCAGATTAAAACTGTGTGCCGGACCGAGACTCGAACTGGGGACCTTTGCCGTTCGCGGGAAAGTGCTCTTCCATCGAGATGGTCCCACTTGGTGGAGCAGATGGTAGAGCACTTGCCTGCGAAAGGCAAAGGTCCCGAGTTCGATTCTCGGTCCGGTGCACAGTTTTAATCTGCCAGGAAGTTTCAGTTATACGTCTGTTCTCCCGCACACACCTCCATAGCCGTCGTTCCCCCCGTCATCTACAGCCCATGGTGCACCACGGTTGCCTCTGCGTCGATTTCCGATACCACCATTTTGCCGTGCACGGCCTACTTAAACCACGGAGGCATGTGACCGGATTAAAAACTTAGCCGTTTCAGAAACACTTCCACCATTGGCCTAAAATCCGTAGAGTATGCGCTTTTGGACGTCAGATAAATCGCAATACGACAACGACAGCAGTTTTTTCGTGTTCCCCTCAAACGTTTTATGTACCTTCCACTGCTAGTGCTGCCACTTGCAATCTGTGAGTGTTTATTGCAAGCTGACGTCGAATATAGGCGGTGACTACATAAATGTGACACGCCCGTATGCGATTAAAGCTTTCAGTGCCGGTATTTACTTCAGTTAAAAGGTTCTGGCTTTAGAGGCCGTGTCCGACGTGTAAAACTGTGTACTAATATTACATCACTGTCTGCAGTAGACATCTTGAGAGAGTTGTTGCCGATTTATCTCTGGAGATGTTTACTGTGATCGTTGCGAGACGCTAGTGAACCACTTTACACAGCGACCACGGTCTTTTAGCTCAGATATGTTAGGTGATGGATATGAAGGACATTCTGATTCCAATGAGTACATTCTGTGTACTTGATATATGGTTTCCATCAACTAAGATAGTTATTTCTGAATCTTCTCCTGTCAAAAACAGTCAGCACGAGAGTAACAGTAAGATCTGAGATTCTGTGCCTTTTTCAGTCTAGAGGCTGTTGGAATCATTGGTAGGGGCCATCTTTGGCCCATTATTGAAGCCTGTATTAGTGATTGTTATGTTTATTAATCGGCAATGGCCTTGCCGCAGTGGATACACCGGTTCCCGTGACATCACCAAAGTTAAGCGCTGTTGGGTGTGGCCAGCCTACATGCGCTGTTGCCATTTTTCGGGGTGCACTCGGCCTCGTGATGCCAATTGCGGAGCTACTCGACCGAATAGTAGCGGCTTCGGTCAAGAATACCATCGTAACGACCGGGAGAGCAGTGTGCTGATCCCACACCCCTCCTATCCGTATCCTCCTCGGAGGATGACACGGCGGTCGGATGGTACCGGTAGGCCACTCGTGGCCTCAAGACGGAGTGCTTTATGGTTCTTAATCTGCACAGAATTTTGCTACAAGTAAAATTCGTCAGTCACCAACATAATATCGTTAGAAATCGAAACAACGAAACTCAGAGACTTCCAGGGTAGTCAGAAACAATCTTTTAGCTCTCAAAGGCGTTGCAGGGTGGATTTTGCTGACAAATAATTGTTGAGAAAAAAATTCGGTACTTTGCGCCGTTTCCGAGTTAAGTTAGCTAATCGAAAATCGTAAATTCAATCAGTTTGCTACAGACGGTGTCGCAAAACGTGTAACATGTTTTGTTTTCTAAAACGGAACAAGTGAACCATACAAAAATTGAATATGGAACAGTAGTAAGGATCGAAACCAAGCCAAAGTTTAGCCAGTCTCATGTGCTGCTATTTACGCCATGAGAGCAATTGACACTAATTGAATCTGGAGGGCCATTTGAATTTCCGCGCGCTAGGGCCTGCTTAGCTAACTTCATTGCTAATTAGCTCGAAACCGGTGCAACGTATCGATTTCTTTAACAATTATTTCTCAGCGCAGCCTTTCCTGCAACACGCTTACAAGCTTTACAATTGTTTGTGACTATTCCGTATATTAAGGACGTTTTGGAAGCAGTAAAACTTTGAAATTTTGATAGCACACGTCGAAATGGACAATGCAGCTGTTATTAATTGTAAATTACGAAAACAAAAGAGGAAACCTCGTGGTCGAGCTGGTGACCCCACTGTACAGGCTGTGGTTCAAATGGTTCTGAGCACTATGCGACTTAACTTCTGAGGTCATCAGTCGCCTAGAACTTAGAACCAATTAAACCTAACTAACATAAGGACATCACACACATCCATGCCCGAGGCAGGGTTCGAACCTGCGACCGTAGCGGTCACGCGGTTCCAGACTGAAGCGCCTTTAACCGCACGGCCACACCGGCCGGCCACACAGGCTGTGGTGCGGGCCCATGGCCCCGCGGCCTGGTGCAGCTCGCGGGAGCGCCTGAGCGACGTTGACAAATGAAGGCACGTCGGCCACACACGAGATCGCCATCAGTCAGCAGACCTGCCCTTCATGTGGCTACGCCACTGGTTTCACACTTCGTCAGTGTTCGTTACAAACGTGATGAACTGCTCGATATATTCTGCTCTAGTGGAGCGTTTTATCTGAAGCCCGATTTCAACTGGAGCTGTGCAATCTAAACGGTATATTACAAGCAAGGGGTAGTAAAATCACTTCAGTTCCGTTATCTAAATGTTTCTAATTATAAACTGTCAGTATCGTTGTGAGTCATCATTGTACAAGAGATAAATATTTTCCATTTCATGGCTTTCCAGTGTTGAACAAGGATTGCTGGCAAACCAGTGAAGTACGAGTACATCAGTCCAAAGTAGACACGAATAAATTCTCATGTTCTTCCACCGCTGATGGTGAATTAAGTCTTTCCGGGTTTTCAGCTCGATGATACAGTCTGACTGGAACAATATTACGTTAATGTACCTCGCCTACTTTGTGAACTGCTATTGTCCGCCCCCGGTAGCTGAGTGGATCACTCGATCATCTGGGTCAAAGGTTGGACGATCGCGTACCTCTATGGGGATGCTGCCAAGTCGCGCCTCGACTTTTGGTATTTCTTGCAGCAAGCCCACAATGAGGTTCATAGATGGTCATACTATGGGAAAACCTTTGCCAGCTATCTTTACGCAGTCTTCCTCGACCCCCCACGCAGTTGGGATGTGCCGGGTGCAGTCGGTGTGCACATTTGACAGCTGATAATGAACCTCACGCTTCTCTCACCGCTCCATATATAATGCACATAGTATACCATGAAATGATCTACATGTTCCTTTTAACAGAGTGATCTTTATGGAAAATAAAGAAAGAAATAAATAAAAACAACATCCCTGTATCCCTGTTCCTTTACATTTGTGATTTGTTTTACAATGATTTTTTTTGTTTTTGCAGAGGATGCATTTCATTTAGTGTTTGTGAACTGCCGAAAAAAAAAAAGGTGGTCAGCGCGACAGAATGTCAGTCCCAAGGGCTCGGGTTCTATTCCCGGCTGAGTCGGAGATTTTCTTCGCTCAGGGACTGGGTGTTGTGCTGTTCTAATCATAATCATTTCATCCCCATCGACGCGCAAGTCGCCGAAGTGGCGTCAAATCGAAAGACCTGCCCCGGCGAACGGTCTACCGACTGGAGGCCCTAGCCACACGACTTTATTTGTTTTTTTTTTTTTTTTTTTTTTGATCAACTGCTACTGATGTACTCATCTGTCATGTCTCTATCTCTCTCTCATACTGAGTGGACACCACAGCCTCGATAAATTGGAGGAAAGACATCGAACCACCGGACTGTATTTTAAAAATCTTACTTTATTCAGCACTACTAGGTTCGTGCATGGCCCATTTCAAGTGCCACAAAAAAACTAACAATAAGCCATATGTTACAAGACAAACGCAATGCAGCTACAATCATTGTATTATTTACGTAAGCACAGTAATGGCCACAGTAATGGCGTCCTCGTCTCGCCATATCAAAATCGCGAGCCGTGCGTAACTGTGCACAGTGCTGTCGCCAATGTGAAACATCTAAAGTGAACAAAATGATAGTGGTTGCGAGAGCTATAGAATTAAATGTCATATATGATCAGAAACAACAAGAAGACAAATCTCATGATGCACAGCTACAAAACACTTCTACCCACAAGTGTTTATAGTACTGACACATGTGCACAAGTATGCAAATTGTAACTGTCACTCAAAGAGCATTACTACAAAGAAGCTTACAGTGCGATCGATAAACAGTTTTAAAGTACTCTGAGTCATATAATAACTGTTACATCGAAAACGGGAGTGCGCATCATATTAATACAAGTGTCAGGAAGTTAGAACATGATTATTTATAACGCATACAATAGAAACAAGTGTAGTAAATGACATGTATAGTGCCACGTCTTGAAATAGTAATATGATATATAATACTGCACCTGTGTTCTTTAGTGTAAAACAAAATGTTTGTGAGCACTAAAGGAGACCTGATAGCAACAGCATCTTACATCGTTGTATCGAGGATAAGAATCAGAAATTAGTGCAGGTAAAACAAAATTTTCTTAATCATTATAAATAACATACAGAAAGCAACTGAGATAAAGTTATTATATAGGAACAAGGATAAAAGGAACAGCAGTATGTAAACAGTACTGTAGATTATATATATATATATATATATATATATATGTATATATATATATACATATCATTTATTCTTCTTCTTCTGTGGTGGTCAATCCACGGATTGGTTTGCAACAGCCACGATGACAGCTTGTCTCCATTCTGTGCGTCTTTCAGCTTTTCTCTTCATTTCTTTATAGGTGTCACATCCCACATTTTTCACGATTTGATCCATGTACCTCAGCCATGGTCTTCCTCTTGGTCTTTTTCCCTCGACATATCCCTCTCTGATTGTGTTAAGGAGTCCTTTATGTCTTTGTTTTTGCTTTATTAACATATTATAGTCTTCCCCCATCTACGAAAGCTATGTATGTTGTCAGGTTCTTATCTAGTCGTTTCTCTATTATTACTTTTAGAGCAAATATTGCTTCTCTGGTCCCTCTATCTTTCCGGAATCCAAACTGGTATTCGGAGACTGTAGCTTCGACTTTTTGTTCTATGCGTTTTAGGATAATTGAGGTTACTATTTTAGAGGCGTGAGTAACTAGGCTGAGCGTCCTATAATTTTCACATCTTGTAGCATTTGCCTTCTTTGGAATGGGGATCATAATGTTTTTCTCAAAGTCTGTAGGAATTTTACCCTGCTCGTACATGTTGAAAACAAGATTATACAACTCCTGATTCAGTTTTGCTCCTCCAGATTTCAGAAGTTCAGCTGGGGTATTGTCTATACCAGGCGAATTCAATTTTTTTCAGAGCTAGTTCAAACTCTTCCTTTAATATAGGTTCACCTATGTTGTGTGCATCTACTTCTGTTTCTTCTTCCATGATGTTTTCAGACAGTTCTGATGCGCTGTACAGTTTTCCTATATATTGTTTCTGACTGTTACTGTTTCTGTCGTTCATATTACATCATAAATTAGTTTATATAATTTAATTGTTGTTAACTAAACTGTTAAAATGCTGAAAAGATATAATCTCTATCACTAGTTTACGTCACAGAAGCACCACAGGACTTTGTTGCTCAGACTTCTATAAAGGCAATCAAAAAGTTTCAGTTTCAGTGCGTTACTGCTGCGTATAAGAAACGTAGCGTTACGCCGATGAGGGTATATAAACACCGATATGTAGGCTGGGGATTAGTGTGGTATTTGTGTCTTTCCGATGTGCGTGTGGTAAATGCGGAAATGTGACCCATGGCGACGTTATGTCCAAACAGGACCAGCGTCCTGTTATTCTTTTCTTGACTGCTGATGGACAAACACCGGTAGACATCCATTAGAAAATGAAGAATGTGTATGGGGCAGCATTTCTGTGAAAAACTACAATTGTGGAATGGTCCACCAAATTCCGTGCTGGAGCGCACGTCTCCATATCTGAAATTTCGTAAAGCAGAAGATACTCCAACTCATGTAGGAGATACTCGAGCACCCATCCTATGATCCTTATCTCTACCCATGCGATTATCACGTCATTAGTCCCTTAAAAAGGCCTTGAAGTGTCGACGATTCCTATCGGACGAGAATATGCGGCAGACAGTTACGAACTTCTTCCAGCAGCAAGACAAGATGTTTTACCATATGGGTATGTTCAACCAGGTGCGTCGGTGGAATGATTTCCTCTATGCCCACGGCGATATTGCCTGATTTTCATGCCGACCTTGGACTGTATGGCCTTCGAACGGAAACCTTATCATCGCACGTTACATCTTTGAGTAATGGTGGCTGATATGGAGGATTCTTTGTATTCATGATTTTCGTCTGAAACCTGCTATAACCTAAATTCTCTGGGAGTCTCTAAACAAATATTTTATCTATAGCGTCGCAGCACTGTGTTGTTAATTGTTTAATGTGTCGATGGGTCAGAGTGAAAACTTTCTCATACAGATTTTTCAGACTTCTTTTTGATGTAGGTAAGGGTGGATAGCTCGCCTAGAAGGACCCTAATGTGTGTGTTTGGTGTCTACTATGGGGCGTACTGAAAAATGAACAATGTAGGGAAAGTCAGGCTGCTACTTATCGCAAAGATAACACTCTGAGCTACAGATAGGCACAATTAAAAGACACTTGCACGTAAGTTTTCTGTCACAGCCTTCGTCAGTAAAAAGAGAACACACACTATTCATTCACACAAACAAGCACACTTCACGCATACATGACCACCAAATCTGGCAGGTCGTGCCAGAATGCAACTGCCACGTGCGATAGTAGCAGCAATCTGCAGGGGGTGGAGAAGGGGAAGGGATAGCAGTGTATGGGTGGGGGGAAGAGATGGGCACTGTCTGTTGGATTGTGCAGGGATTGGAGTCCCAACAGGAACAGTGTCAGGATGTTGTAGGGCAGGGATGTGGGGTAAACAGAGCAAAAAGGAGAGCAGCAGCTGCTTTCACATGTGGCCCAGCTCCTGATGAGGGATGGTATATCAGTGACAGACCTGTAAGAGGAAGTGCTGAGTGGGTAGATTGGACAGGTCCTGTACCTTGGGATATGATGGGATATGGTACTTGGGGCAAAGGGTTGGTATTGGGAGTGGCATAGGGATGGACTAGGATGTTGTGGAGGTTGGGTGGGCAATGGAGTACCACTTTGGGAGGAGTAGAAAGGATTTTGGGTTGGGTGACCCTCGTTTCACGGCATGATGATAGCTTATCAAAGCCCTGGCGATGGATATTGTTCAGTTCTTCCAATCTGGAGTGGTATTGGGTGACAAAGGGGGCACTCCTTTGTGACTGGTTCTTGGGGGTGGTGAGAGGATTGGGGGTATGAGGGGAAATGGCGTGGGAGTTCTGTTTATGGACGAGATCTGGTGAATTGTGCTTGTCTGTGAAGGCCTTGGTGAGACCCTGAGCATACTGGGCAAAGAAGTTCTAGTCACTACATATATGCTGTACCCGTGTGGCCAGATGCATGGAAGGAGTGTTTTGGTGCAAAAGGGATGACAGTTGTCAAAATGCAGGTACTGTTGGTTGTTGGTGGGTTTAATGTGAACATAGGTGCAGATGGGCCATCAGACAGGAGGAGGTCAACGTCTAGGAAGTGGCACACTGGGCTGAAGAGGACCAGGTGCTGTGGGTGGGAAAGAAGGTGTTGAGATTGTGAAGGAATGAGGATAGGGTGTCTTGGCCCTGAGCAGAAATCATGAAACTATCATCAATGAACCTGAACCAGGATAGTGGGTTTGGCCTTTAGGGAGGCTAGGAAGGTCTCCTCTCGGTGGGCCATCAACTTGTTGGCATAGGAGGCTGCCATGTGGATGTCCATGGCTGTGCTGCAGATTTGTTTGTATATCTTCCCTTCAAAGGAGAAGTAGTTGTGGGTTAGGAAAGTTCATAAGGTATGCGAGGAATGAGGTAGTGGATTTGGAATCTGAAGGACGGTGGGAGAGGTAGTGTTCAATAGCAATACGCCATGGGCATGAGGGATGTTTGTGTACAGGCAGGTAGTGTCAACAGTGATGAGTAGGGATCCAGGAGATAAAGGGGAGGGAATAGTGGGAAGTAGGCTAAGGAAGTGGCTGGTATCTTTGACATAGGAGGTTAGATTACAGGCATTTGGTTGGAGGTGTTGATCCCTGAACACTCTACCAGACAGTTCTCTTCTCTTCCCTCAGCCAAACACTGCTATCCCTTCCGCTCCTCCTTCCCCACCGCCTCCAATTTTCTGCTACCATCCCCCGTGATGGGTTGGATTCTGGCCCAAGCTGCCAGAGTTGGTGGTCATGTGGGCGTGAGGTGTACTAACTTGTGTGGACAAATGGTATGTGTTCCTCTTTTTTCCGACGAAGGCTGTCACCGAGAGCTTATGTGTAAGCGTCTTTTAATTGTGCCTCTCTGAGCTTAGTGTGTTATCTTCACGGTAAGTAGCAATCTATCTTTTCCTACAGTATTGATATTCCTTCCTGGAGTTTACGTTGTTTGATTTTGCCAAACGACAAAATGAGGTAGCCGAAAACACTTAAAGGCAAAAATCACTATTAAAAAGTACATGTCAACAAAAATTACAGGTGAAGGTGTTTTGTTAATCTCCTTCAACTGACAGCTACGTACCTTTACACATTTTGAAACATGTTTAACTTAGTCCACTAATACCCACAGGCATAATGTACATAGACACAGTCTTTCCGCTGCATTTGAACCACAATATAATGCATAATTGAAAATATCTTCCTCACTGTTAAAGTTCACATTTCATAAACTGACTACAGTTTGCGTCTTTTTAACATGACGACCAAAGCTTGACTCTATAATCACAGCTTACGCGCCCAAAAATCAGAGTTACAAGTACGTCGAAGATCATAGTGACAAAAGAAAGAATACACATAAGAATAATATCATTGCAATATATACATATCGATGTATCGAAGTACCTCTACATTAATGAAATCAAATCTGAATGTTGTCACAGAAATACGTTAACTATTTTACAGAAACACAGTAGAATATTGCTGGTATCGAGAGGTTGAGGTGAGGTGCCGTTATGGTTACGTAATTCAGGTACCATTACAAGGTCCAGTGTCTCTAGCAAGCAGACAGGTTGGTCGGAAGTCTCGCGCTAAACAAAACACCCGTCCATCACTGGCACCGAGGTATAACCAATCTTCATCGGAAAACACACCGGAAACACCTGCACCCCGCCCTCCAATGAGCAACACTGAAGTCGCAGATGACGTTAGTTGCGGGTCAGTGGAACGCACGCTACACGGCATCTGTCTCGGACCTGTCTTTGAGGTAACCGACTTGTAACAGTTTGTTGCGTCACTTTCGTGCAAACTGCTCCTCAAACTGCAGCTGCGGATGCAGTACGATGCGACACAGCCATACTCGGAATACAGTAGTCTTCACCCGCGATGGTGCCACGTGGCCGCCCACACATTCTCGTGAGCAACGCTGACAGCAGTCACATACAAGCACTACATTCCTGCCATGTCTTTCTACACTGTCGCAGAAAGAACATCTAGCTTCTCATAGCCCTATTACACGACCTCGTTCGAACTCGTGAGGTGTTGTAACTAACGCTCACGACCGCTACAGCGTTTATTCAAAGAAAACCTGATTTGCATCCTCATAATGGCGCTACTAACGCCACTCTAATAAAACTGGCGTGAAATTTGAATAAACATCATCTTTCAGAAACACACCTACCAACTTCCACTTACGTCGCATAACCCCTCTTTGTTGCTGCGAAATTTATTCCTTAAGCGTATGTAAAGTAAACTAAGTTAAACATTCCGATAAAGGTGTCACCACAAAGTGTGTAGCAGACATACAGTAGACCGAGACTCTGGCACTAGATAAAAACAACTAGAGCGAAGTGGAGAGAGAGTGATCACGCTGAAAAGAAATAGAACTGGTGGTTTGTGTCTCGTGGCGGAGAGATTCGGCGACATTCTTTAAGACGCGCTGCAGGCTAAGACGGCGGCTGTTGTGAAAGGCTTCGTGATCCACGACCCGGTATCTCCCGGCCGCTGACGACAGCGAGCGCCTGTGGACAATGCCGCGAGTGCCGCTGCCTGGCCCCGGGCCCACTGCCAGATGCTGTGCAGATCGATGGCCCACCGACGCGCTCGCGCGCAGACCTTCCGCAACGCCTGTTGCTGCCAACCGGACACGGTCACTCTCCGTCCCGCTGATTGTGGTACACGGGTGGCACACGAGCTCATTTACAATTCACTGTGTGTGTGTGTGTGTGTGTGTGTGTGTGTGTGTGTGTGTGTGTGTGTTTGTGTCAGGGGTTATATAAACGGTGTCTGCACAGTCCGTGTACCGAACTACCACCGTCGAAGGACGGCAAGTACAGTTGCAAAAATACCGTAGGCTACCGTAGACTTATACACTCCTGGAAATTGAAATAAGAACACCGTGAATTCATTGTCCCAGGAAGGGGAAACTTTATTGACACATTCCTGGTGTCAGATACATAACATGATCACACTGACAGAACCACAGGCACATAGACACAGGCAACAGAGCATGCACAATGTCGGCTCTAGTACAGTGTATATCCACCTTTCGCAGCAATGCAGGCTGCTATTCTCCCATGGAGACGATCGTAGAGATGCTGGATGTAGTCCTGTGGAACGGCTTGCCATGCCATTTCCACCTGGCGCCCCAGTTGGACCAGCGTTCGTGCTGGACGTGCAGACCGCGTGAGACGACGCTTCATCCAGTCCCAAACATGCTCAATGGGGGACAGATCCGGAGATCTTGCTGGCCAGGGTAGTTGACTTACACCTTCTAGAGCACGTTGGGTGGCACGGGATACATGCGGACGTGCATTGTCCTGTTGGAACAGCAAGTTCCCTTGCCGGTCTAGGAATGGTAGAACGATGGGTTCGATGACGGTTTGGATGTACCGTGCACTATTCAGTGTCCCCTCGACGATCACCAGTGGTGTACGGCCAGTGTAGGAGATCGCTCCCCACACCATGATGCCGGGTGTTGGCCCTGTGTGCCTCGGTCGTATGCAGTCCTGATTGTGGCGCTCACCTGCACGGCGCCAAACACGCATACGACCATCATTGGCACCAAGGCAGAAGCGACTCTCATCGCTGAAGACGACACGTCTCCATTCGTCCCTCCATTCACGCCTGTCGCGACACCACTGGAGACGGGCTGCACGATGTTGGGGCGTGAGCGGAAGACGGCCTAACGGTGTGCGGGACCGTAGCCCAGCTTCATGGAGACGGTTGCGAATGGTCCTCGCCGATACCCCAGGAGCAACAGTGTCCCTAATTTGCTGGGAAGTGGCGGTGCGGTCCCCTGCGGCACTGCGTAGGATCCTACGGTCTTGGCGTGCATCCGTGCGTCGCTGCGGTCCGGTCCCAGGTCGACGGGCACGTGCACCTTCCGCCGACCACTGGCGACAACATCGATGTACTGTGGAGACCTCACGCCCCACGTGTTGAGCAATTCGGCGGTACGTCCACCCGGCCTCCCGCATGCCCACTATACGCCCTCGCTCAAAGTCCGTCAACTGCACATACGGTTCACGTCCACGCTGTCGCGGCATGCTACCAGTGTTAAAGACTGCGATGGAGCTCCGTATGCCACGGCAAACTGGCTGACACTGACGGCGGCGGTGCACAAATGCTGCGCAGCTAGCGCCATTCGACGGCCAACACCGCGGTTCCTGGTGTGTCCGCTGTGCCGTGTGTGTGATCATTGCTTGTACAGCCCTCTCGCAGTGTCCGGAGCAAGTATGGTGGGTCTGACACACCGGTGTCAATGTGTTCTTTTTTCCATTTCCAGGAGTGTATTTAGTAAGTGTAGACTCAGTAGTTTCCCTATCAGATTTGGTTAGTTAAGATCGTAACCGCAATACATATACGTTAGGATGTTGCGTACCTATGGGGGGGTTACCTCATTTCGATCGCTTTGTTTGCGTTTGAGGTCAGTGTCTTACTAGACTCCCTAGAAACAGGAAGTGGTGAACCATCTAGAAACTAAGTGAGGATATGTAAAAGGCCATGTAACCAATAGAATATTTTTATAATTAAATTTTCACTCTGCTGCGGAGTGTGTGCTGATATGAAACTTCCTGGCAGATTAAAACTGTGTGCCGGGCCGAGACTCGAAATCGGGACCTTTGCCCTCCGCGGGCAAGTGCTCTTCCATCTGAGCTACCCAAGTACGACTCACGACCTGTCACCACAGTTTCAATTCCGCCAGTACCTCGTCTCCTACCTTCTAAACTTCACAGAAGCTCTCCTGCAAAACTTGCAGAACTAGCACTCTTGGAAGAAAAGATATTGCGGAGACATGGCTTTGCCACAGCCTGGGGGATGTTTCCAGAATGAAATTCTCACTCTGCAGTGGAGCAGAACACTTGGCCGCAAAGGCAAAAGTCCCGAGTTCGAGTCTCGGTCCCACACACAGTTTTAATCTGCCAGGAAGTTTCGGAATATTTTTTGTTCTGCATAGTTATCCTCATCTCTGTTACTTAAAAATAAACAGCATTTATAGTAAAATTAAAACTGTCAATATTTAATACTGGTGGTTTTAACGTGAAACAGGGGGATGTTGTAATTAAAATGAAGAAATAATAATATAGATTTATGATATAGCACTAGAAAACGCAATTTCCTCAGAAGAAAGGTGAAACTGAAAAAAGGGATGACAAAAACAGATTCAGCACTTCCTTCAACTCCTGTAAATATGCTTCTGTTACTGATAAACAATTATCGGACTTCAATAACAACAGGAAACACCTGCCTTTCATCATAATGAAGAAATTCTATTGCATACAGAAAACAAGACTGATTTCATATGTGCACGTGAACTGTACTTGAATCAAAATTAAATTCCAGAATGAGATTTTCACTCTGCAGCGGTGTGTGCGCTGATGTGAAACTGCCTGGCAGATGGCTAAGCCATGTCTCTGCAATATTCTTTCTTTCAGGAGTGCTAGTTCTGCAAAGTTCGCAGGAGAGCTTCTGTAAAGTTTGGAAGGTAGGAGACAAGGTATTGGCAGAAGTAAAGCTGTGAGGACGGGGCGTCAGTCGTGCTTGGGTAGCTCAGTTGGTAGAACACTTGCCCGCGAAAGGCAAAGGTCCCGAGTTCGAGTCTCGGTCCGGCACACAGTTTTAATCTCCCAGGAAGTTTCAAAATTAAGTTGCTTTGTTTTCACAAAAGCGCAGACGTTACAGGATGAACTAATTTGTTTTGCTGATAAAATGCAATTTGTATTCTGTAAGGATAAAGAGTATATAATGGACTAGCACTGAACGATACGCCGGTGCTAATTATATAAAAAAACAAACAGGAAACGAAGTCGACAGCTCCCACTTTCTGTCTCACAGGTTTATATTTCTATCCATACCAAAGCTATTAATACCACCTGTAACCCTACCATTTACTACGTCGCTTATGTTTTGTACCAAAACGTTCGAACACGTCTTTTGATAGAGAGTAGCTTACCAGGAAAGAGCTCTATGTTCTACACGCCGTACCTCCCAGGTGCCTCAACTAGTGAATCCAATAAAGCAAGGACCAAGACGCCAGTTCAGTTAGCCCAACAGCTTTGGTGATACTGAATGAAACACAGAGACAAAATTTTAAAATAATAATAATTATATATTTAAAAATTTAAACTCGGTGCTCTGCTGTACCTCACATGAAACTCAGGAACTTCATCTGATGACAAAATGTCGATATTGGTTACATATAATTCAGTTTAAACCAGTTTAAGGGATCCGTGCGCCAGTCGCTAAAAACGGAACCCTTATAGAATCACTTTCTTGTCCGTCTGCCTGCCTGTCTGTCCGACGATTCTAAATCCTATTTCTCACAAACGGGTACACTTATCAACGTTGAAAGCTATGTCAGGTCTGTGGTAACTTGACGATGTAAAAAAAAGTGAAGCTTCTAAGCCATTGTAATCAAAAGATACGGCCATTTCTGTCACACATTTTGATAACCGCAAACTCGCTCAACAAAACCTACAGGTTACTTCACGTTGACCTAGTATAATAAAATTGCCAAGAAGTGAGGTTTCACATTCAAACCAAAGGAAAAAATCCGAAAATTGTTAATCTGTAACTATATCAATAGAAAAAAAAGTCATTTGTTGTCAGACTGCCTGTCTGTCAGGCCGTCTGTTAAGACCCCTTTTTCTCAGAAACGGGTGGACGTATCAAGTTGAAATTTATGTCGCATACTAAGGGCTATGCTCCCATGGAGGTATAGCAAATGTTAGCTTCTAAGCCAATGCAGTCAAAAGATACAGCGATTTATGTCAAATGTTTTGATACTCGCATACTCACTCATTAAAATCTAAGGGTACTTTACCTTTACATAATCCTACAATTGATTTTTAATCATATCACACGAAAAAAATATATTTTTTGTAATTTTTTATGCGACTTCAGATTTGAAATTAAAAAGTTCTCGAAAGTTTTGGAATCCCTGGAACTAATATCTTGCCACTATCAGTTCTGATAACAGATAAAAAATCGTGGAGATCCTCCATTCGCAGAATACATGAACTGTCTACATACAAAACTAAGTTTGTACGGTACCTTCAGTGCGCGAGTTCTACTCGCACCTGACCATTTTGGTTGATTATTTTATGTAGAAAATGACCTAGGTCACGTTTTATTCAGCTGTAACGACAGATTTCAGACGAACCACGCCATATAGAGGGTTAAAACTAAATGTAGTACTGCCCGTTAGCTGATACGCTCTATACAGCAGTAAGGAAACACACACAAACAAAAACACACACACACACACACACACACACACACACACACACACACACTAGCTAATGCCAGTGGTAGCAACACTCCTGTAAATGTTGAACCTGTACATGATCATTAGAGCTCATTAAAAAGTGATCAAGACAGTGTTGCCCATGAAATAATAAAACAAGTTCACCGATTTCCAAGCTCAGTGCCAACTTTCTGTTTTAAAACTGTTATTACGCCAGAACACTGTCAGATGAAGTGCATATCATCAGAAACATAGCAATGTGCTGCTGAAGATGGACATATAAACCGATACAACTCTGGCGCAGTAAAAGTTTTAAAAAAAGAATCCTACGCTGCGATGTGCCATCGAACATGAAGTTCCTGAATCTAACTGTGATATAAACAACCCAGTCATAATCACTGAATGCAGAGCATATCTTCAGTGGCAATTACAAAAATCCATATTTATTTACTGAATAGCAAGATCATATAATTAAATTATACGAATGTTATACAAAACTATACGTAAGGCAAGTTTTTTTTTCTTTTTTTACGATAAAAATCTTAGACATTGTACAGAGAGTCCTTTTGCACAGAAAGTCTTATAATCAAATAATTAATATGTATACGTTATAAGCAAACTATATGTAAGGCAAAATTTTTTACAATCAAAATTTGAGATATTTTAGAGAAAGTCCTTTTCACATTTCCTGTTCATACTTCCAATAGGTCTGCATACATAATTCACGAGTCACGCTCTGTTGCAAAGTACAGTAATTTCCACGGTGGCAATCTTTCAAAATACCTAAGAGTCAAGTATGGACTTTGAGGAAATATTAATTAATTTGAGCATGAGCGCGCTGGTTGGTGAAGCATTGTCGATGTATTGCACGACAATGAATGCAGTCGTATCTCATCACAAAATGTTATATATGCGGACAGTGACAGTAAGTAATGCTCTCCTTAGTTATAGACCGTGCAGGGTGCAACCGCTCGATTTACCGAGAAATGGCTCATTTAAAAGTTTGCAACATTTTGCTATACGTGGAAACGCAGCCGACAGTCTGCTCACTTGTGAGTCATCAGAAGAAAAATGAGTACCGTAGAACATGTTCCTAGAAGAAACTTAATCGTAGTAGATTTTAATCAGCTTCATGCTTTCTTGTACAGCTGAGAGAATGTGTGTTTGCGTGAGCACCAGCTAACAGAATGCTATGACATTTTGGGACTTTTCCTCATCCTGAATGAGTAATTACGCACTTATAAAAATGGCTCTGCGCACTATGGGACTTAACATCTGAGGTCATCAGTCCCCCAGAACTTAGAACTACTTAAACCTAACTAACCTAAGGACATCACACACATCCATGCCCAAGGCAGGATTCGAACCTGCGACCGTAGTGGTCACGCGGCTCCAGACTGAAGCGCCTAGACCCCCACGGCCACACCGGTCGGCACGCACTTATAATAATTTTACCAACTGACCTTCCATACAAACACCTACACACTGACCTTCCATACAGACAGCTAAACAAAAATGCATTCAGCATTGAACATGTCTAGCAAATAACTAGAACTCGAAAGAATTCTAACGGGCCAGGTGAGAGGTCGACATCCACAGCACAGTTTCAGCTTCCTAAGACGCCCAGATCTGTGACCATAAAATGCAAGGTACCTTCAGAAGCAATGATGGACCTTCAATTGCCGAGTGACGTCATGTGGACGTTGGCATATTCGGGTATCCTGACTTTTGTGACATTACAGGCTCTGAAGCCCTGTCTTACGTAAATATTCGGGATGTGCTTCGCTGCTGGAAACGCGGCTGTTTTTGTTACACTTTTAGCAGACTAAAAGCTAGGTCCTACGTTTCTCTTAGCTGAAAATCGCTGTCTTTCTTCAACCCGGCCTGTAGCAGGATTTCTATGGATTTGCTGTGGATGCCGGCCCAGATAGCGTTGGCATGTTCTAACGCACTTCAAGCGACGTCCCAGAGAGAATCAGTTCTCTGAAACTGTGATTTTTTTGGGTACCCACTTACGAATCGAGAGTTCAAACTGTGATTTTGTTGGGTACCCACTTACGAACCGAAAGAGTTCGATAAAGTGAAAATAAACTGCGAAGAAAGAAAATGTTCAGCACTGTGGCTTCTACCGGTATTTGTGAGCCTGGTTAGTTACACAGAAGATAGTTAAAATTTTAAATGTAACGCCTGCCCCTAGTTGCTGATTACACCATGTTTTCCATGTTCAGACACAAAGTCTACGACCGAGCGAAGCTGCAAGTAGAAGTAACGTAAAAGGTACACGAATGATGCATGGCTTCGAAAAGTCCTTGATTTCTAACGTTTGTGGCACTATATTTCAAAGCACAGGTCACGCAGCTGCGCAAATTACTGGTGGTATGTCGGTGCAGAGCTGGTGCCCGATAGCGTCCCAGATGAGTTCCACTGGCATCATGTAAAGCGAATTTTATGGCCAAGACATACTTGTTCACTATCACGCTGCTCAAACAACGACAGCAAGATTCTAAGTTTGCGACAAGGGCAGTTACGATGATGAAAGATACCATGCCCATCGGGAGACGTCAAGGATGAAGAGTTGCGAGAGGTACACAATAACGTTCGAATAGTCCACACCTATCATGGTTCCTTCAGTTACTACAGTAGGTACCGGTAATAATAATAATAATAATATCGTATTGCATTGGTGGCCGGGAGACCCTTCGCGGGGCGGTTCGGCAGCCGCTCCACAAATCCTTTAACGTCACTAAGGCGACTTGCGAGTGAATGACGATGAAATGATGATGAAAGACACACAACACCCAGTCATCTCGAGGCAGAGAAAATCCCTGACCGAGAGCGGAATCGAACCCGGGACCCCGTGCGCGGGAAGCGAGAACGCTACCGCGAGACCACGAGCCGCGGACAGAGGTACCTATAAGCCTAGGTGATTGTCGTCCCCAGCGTAAGGAGCGTCCCATTGGTCTACGCTCGTGGCGCGATCCGTGTATAGAACAGACGTTCACCTGGATGACGGCGAAATGATCATCAGTCTAGAGTAACAATAAATGTTATAGGCAACTGACGTGGTTTTTTATTTTCTTGGGTTGGTGCCTAAGTTCGAAGGGTTTCTATTTTTTGGTATTCCGGTTGCTATAGGTTTATTTACCAGTTATCATTTTGTTTTTGTAGTTTACTGTTGCTACTTGATTTTACATACAGTCATTTTCTCATTTGGAGATAGTGAATGAATCTGTGGACACTAGAAAGTGGTGTGCCAAGAGGAGAAATCGGAATATTTCCTATATATTCTTCCGTTTGAGTTTAACAGAGGATTGGCAGCAGTGGAGGCAGCCAGAAGCATTTGCGCCGTGTATAGTGATGATGCCATTGGACAGAGCACGGCAAGCAAATGGTTTTCTCGATTTAAGGAGGATCGTTTTGACTCTGGTGACTCGCCATGTTCGGGAAGATTATGGGGGTTTGATGAAAATCGTTTAAACGCATTAATCCACAATGACGTACGTTAGTGTAATCGAGAACTGGCAGACGTTATGAACTGTGATCATTCTACCATCGTGTGGCATTTGCATGTAACGCTGAAGGTTTAAAAGTCGGGTGTATGGGTACCACGTGCTCTAAAACAAAATTATAAAATCAGTGGGTGGCCATATGTGCATCCCTGTTTGTTTGTCACCAGTTGTCTCGTGAACAACACCGACCATTCCTGTCCTGTATCGTTACTGGTGACGAGTCATAGGGTCTTTGTGCTAACATAAGGAAAAGACAGGAATGTTGGAGTCAGAATAAAGCAACAACTCCCTCTACAAAGACCTGTGCGCAACCACAAAAGATAATGTTATGCAACTGGTGGAACAGCAACGGTGTGGGGTACTAGTAATTGCTTCCTCAAGGTGTAACCATCTCTGCTGACATGTATTGTCAACAACTGAAAGGTCTTGCAGACACAGTCAATACCCAGGAAGACTACGTGAAGTAATGCTACTTCACGATAACGTCCCCCGGATTCTGCTAGGCTCACAAAAGACACTTTACAGGGGTTGGGTTGGGAAGTCATCCCGCACCCAGCTTATTCAGCTGATCTTGCGCCATCAGATTTTCACCTTTTCTTCTCTCTGTCGAACATAATTTCGGATGAAAATGCGCTCTGAACATGGCTCTTTGGGGACTGATGACCTCAGATGTTAAGTCCCATAGTGCTCAGAGCAATTTGAACCATTTTTAACATGGCTCCAAGAGTTCTTCGCGTGAATTCTGCAGTCGCAGAGTCGAAAAGATACCCCAGCTCCGGGAGACCATTATCAATAGCGACTGAGAATGTATATTATTGATGACTAAAGCCTATTACGTGTCTGTTTTGTTTATTAAACAGAGCGGTTCTAGGCGCTACAGTCTGTTCTCCAGGGTATGGCAGAGGACACTTTTTCCGAACCAGTCATGTTTTCGGACGATCGACGTTTCATCTATCGGGTAAATTAAAATGTCATCATGTAACAATATGGGGGTCACAAAATCCTGGCGTCGTTCTCGAACATTAAAGAGACTCACCGAAACTGAGCATGTTTTGTGCCGTTTCTGTCCACAAAGTTTTAGGACCTTGCAGAGGAAACTGTGACAGGACTATCATACCTGGACATGCTAAAAAATTTATTGTTTCGTCAACTTCACGATAATTCGAATGATTTCATTTTTATACGTGACGGCACCCCGCTTACTTTCACCTTGAGGTGCGGCGTTATGTTAACAACACAGTCCCACAATGTTTTATTGGAAGAGGTGGACAACGAGACTTTGTTCACTGATTTTGGCCTCCCAGGTCACCAGGCCTCATACCTTGAGTTTTTGTTTTCCGCGTAGATACATAAAAGACACAGTCTTTGTCCCACCTACGGCAGATACTCTTCAAGATCAGAGAATTCAAATTGTTGAAGATTTCGACTCAATAAATAGGGTCCTGCTCGTTCGTCTAAGGAATGAAATGAACTACCATTTCGATGTTTCTGGAGCAACACTTAGTGCTCATATGTACGGTATACTGTTTCTGCGAAATAAAACTTCGAATCTTCTTCTATACATTGAAACGTCCCCTTAGAAAAATTAACAATTACTGTGCTTGGATACCCCTTACGTTATTTGATTATCAAACAGCTGAGCAGCACTGAACGTACTCAAGACATTTCGCTCTTTACTTATCCTGATTAACACTAAACTGACACACAATATTTTTTGCGCAACGCAATCTGACTTTCACTAGCCTAATCCCTACAAAAGAATGACCCTGACTTGCAATAACCTATACCTTTCATGAATCACTTACCTCACAAAAATCTTCGTTACTCGAACTACTGCAATACAGCGAGCGCCAATACTGCCAGCTAAATAAAATATTCTAAGTACTGAAGGCAATAAATACTGATAGGCATACTTAGCAAATGAAAGATTTTCATAGAGAACAAACAATGTATTTACCTTATTAGTGTTCAAAAGTCATTATATATATATATATATATATATATATATATATATATATATATATATATATCAGTTCATGACATCCAGTCTTACAAATTTACTGTCTCTGATGGACACACGTTCAGATCATCCACTCTCAAAACTCCGCCATTTCTCTTCCCACATCCACCACTGCTGGTGGCTCACCTCCAACTGCGCAACGCTACGCGCTCTTCACATCCAGCTACGTGGCGTTACCAACATAAAAACCTAAACAGCCTACTTACAACACTGACACGCACAGTGTGTTTCTATCTTTCACAGTTTGTCTATAATAAATATCTGCTTTTCTTTTTGAATCACCAGTACGTGCCCGCCGCCCCATCAGGTAGCATTCAGTGGTGCGGTGGATACTCTATGTTTTCGCTCATCGGTTTATTGTGATAGCGATACCATAATTCGTTATTTGAGTAAATAGGGTAACGCAATTACTGCCTTCAGTCCGGGACCTCACTGCTGCTACGGTCGCATGTTGGAATCCTGCCTCGGGCATGGATGTGTGTGATGTTCTTAGGTTAGTTAGGTTTAAGTAGTTCTAAGTCTAGGGGACTGACGACCTCAGATGTTAAGCCCCATAGTGCGTAGAGCCATTTTTGAGCGAACTGCCGCTGTCTTAGTTCGCGCTTACCCAAGTACTGCAGCTGGTATGTTCGTCTTTCTCGCTACGGGACAGAGGATTTGGCCGCTGCAGGGAGCCGGTCCGCTCCGGCGCCGCTTCTGATCCGGCCGTAGCGTCAGCTGGCGGTGTGACGGACGCGCGACCGGCCGCGACAAGCGAAGCCGACGCGTGGGGGCGACAAGACCACGCGCACTCGCGCTGTGCCACGTCACGTCACACAGTCATCAATCACCGCCGCTGGCAACAGGTGTCCCCGTACGCACAGTGGCACGCGCCGCGCTACCACCAATTGCTTTTAGCCACTGGACCCATACTGAGTAGCACATGTTGCTACTTTCGTGACAGAGAGGCCTTCATCATCTTGAATAAGATAAACTTGTCGCAACTACAATAAGAGCAGCCCTCTCCATATCCGTTGCGCTCGACAGACTCTAACAATGGCTTCCGAGGTCCGTTTTTCCCTGGGCCGATTCCAGCTGTGTCACGTTTTCCTGTAGGTTTTGAGTAACGACTTTAGACAAACTACTATAGAGCTTCAGACACCGGCGAAATTATCTTAAAAATGAACAGGACTTGACAGTACGGCATAAACTTACAGTATTTTCCTCAAAAATTAAAATAATACCAGATCCAATGCTCCCTTTTCTGCAGAGGAGCAATTCGTTTTCAGTTACCAAAATTACTACTGCGTGATCATAATTAAACTGACGGTGTTCCGAGCCTTCAATGCCCGCTGTATACATTGCAGGACGCTGAAACATCGTAGTTTTTTAATTAATCGATATTCATTAATCGATACGCTTGCCGAGTAAAACAGTGTGCCGGACTGAGACTCGAACTCGTGACCTTTGCCTTTCGCGGGCAAGTGCTCTACCATCTGAGCTACCCAAGCACGACTCACGCCGCCTCCCCACTGCCTTACTTCTGCCAGTACCACGTCTCCTACCTTCCTGTGAGGACGGGGCGTGAGTCGTGCTTGGGTAGCTCAGATGGTTAGAGCACTTGCCCGCGAAAGCAAGGGTCCTGAGTTCGAGTCTCGGTCCGGCACACAGTTTTAATCTGCCAGGAGGTTTCATATCAGCACACACTCCACCGCAGAGTAAAAATGTCATTCTTGAATAGTTCCACTTTCTGCCACCAGGTGAAAATGTAGAACTGTGAGCAGTCTTAATGTGAAATGTTTCCTATTTTGAGGTCAGTATGCTTGGCGACGCATGACGATTTCTTCTGTGACGTAACCGTTGGTGTAAACAGTAAAGAGGGTTGAAGTTTTCCTTACAAAACACAATGGTTGTCGAGAAGAAAGTCCATACACTGCTGGTAAATTTGTTTCATCAGAACTACAGCAACTGCGGGAATATCGCCGACAAAAACAGCTGCCAAGGGGGCGCAACTCAATATATGGTCTAAAGAATGGCTACAGAATATTAACAAGAAATCTGAAGAAACAGGTGAATTAGAGAGTGCAGTAGGGAGAAGCAGGCGGCCCATTCCCATGGCAGTTGATGAAGTTGCTACAGCTATAGCCGACCGAGCAACACATGCCACATTCTGCAGTCAGTACTTGAGCTGTGTTACGCGAATAGTCTCTCCCCTGACCAAAAGTTCAAAAGATTTTGCAGCGCTTTTTACACTGGCATTCCTACAAGATTCAAAGTATGCACAAACGAAGTCACAAGATAGGCTATAGTGTCGTGTCTTTACCCCCTGTTTAACGTGGAGCGGATCGCAAACCAGAAATGGTCGATAATAAGACGTTCTTAGTCGATTCGAGACGTACAAATTTTTCACTCTGGTCTACACGAGAAACACATTCTGTAACTGAACATTGAAATAGTAGTTCACAAGAGCGACAGTGATCTCATTTTGTGACCTCGGTTCTGCATCCAGTAGGTGGCCACTGTTTCATATCAGGCTGACGTAAGTAAATGTGCGATGCATACATTAGAGTCCCATAATCAGACAATAAATGTAGGGGAGCAGGAATCTTGCATCGTCGTCCTGAGTAAAAACCTAGTGGAGGTATTTTGCCAATGCCTCCCGAACTGTTACGAAGTGTCAAGTGTGTATTTGTGTCTCTTCCCCTTACCGGGAACACACTGTTAGTGTAAATTCCCCACCATCAGGATTCGAATCGGCGTTCCTCCGAGCAAAGTCTTACGTTGGCATCCTCGACTACAGTGGCAGGTAAATTTAGGAAAATACTAAATTAAATGGACGGATTCAGACTTTCGAAGCACCCAGATTTATTAATTTACGAAGGCTGAATGAGGTTTACCACGTCTGCTCTACCGGAATGTTAAGTTCGCTTAGTTCCAGTGCACCATTAGAATTCGGGCTGCAAGAGATTGCTGTATTTTGACGCTTCGATGAGCTCTGAACAGTTGGATACTACCAAAATTTTTGCTGAATAAATCGTAAAAAAGCGCCGTTTGTCTCTCAGTGCCAGGATGATCGTGCATTTGCGAGAAAGCAGGCTGTCGTGCATTGTATGTCAGCCACTGTTTGTTTGTTTGTCAGCCACTGTTTGTTTGTTTCTCTCCCTTTCTTCCCCCCGCGCTCACTCTCACACACTCTCTCTCTCTCTCTCTCCGTCTCTCTCTCTCTCTCTCGTGTTACGTATGTGTGTCTTGTCTTTCGCGCAACTTGTTTTATGTCCACTGATCTCTCTTCGTATACTACAGCTTCCTGTAATGCATCCAGCTAGCTATGCACCGCAATTGCAGTCACACTTAATATGTCCACTGATCTCTCTTCGTATACTACAGCTTCCTGTAATGCAGCCGGCTAGCTATGCACCGCAGTTGCAGTCACACTTAATGGGATTGTTACATACTGTATTTCTCAACTCCTTCATATAAAATAAAAGACAAGGTAAAGTAAGTTTATAGCATTTATTTTGCAATTACTTCTGTACATGAATTATCTCTGTATCGATGGGAGGGGGTAAACAGTTCCGGCATTTGCCTTACAACCAAGGAAAACCTCCCGAAAACCCTGGTCGGAACTGAGGGTCCGTAGTCAGTTCGACGCACTGGATGGGGAGATGGCGCTGAGCGTCTGTCACGTAGAGGCGTCGGCCAACGGTGCGTGACACAGGTGCGAAGAGTCGGTAGAGTCCTTGCGTAGGGTAGAGTCCTTGCGTAGGGTGGCCGACACGTAGCAGACCATCTCCTGCCCGCAGCGTAGTGTCGCACTGTCCATGGAAATCAGTCCAGTTCGTTCCAGCAGGAGGGGGCAGCACGGAGTGACGGCAGCTTTACACAGCGAGAATTTTTCACGTGAGTATAGAAAGTTCGTGACTCCACAGATATGTCGACGAATATGCCTCTGCAATCACGTCTGCGGCTCTTACATCTGCGACTCAAGCCTGCACGACTGCGCGTTGCCAGCTATACTCGACTGTAGTTCAGCACTTCTGGGACTACTCTTCTGTGATTCCTACATGTTTGGGGCAGTACATCTGGGACAGAATTTTTGCATGCAGGATTGTGACTCACGTATTTAGGACTACATACCTGACCCTCCTACGTGTCTGTACTGTTACATCTGCGAGTCGAGTTGTCGGGGACGCTAAGCTGCGCATCTGAGAATCTTCGCAAGAAGTCTAAGCGTCCGCGACTCCACACTACACGGCCAAGAATCTACGCTAAGCAGCCTACGCTAGACGTACACGAGACTATACTGTGTCCACTCGCCAACGGTCAACCCCGACAGTCTGAAGCCCTAACCCGAAGACCCTCCTGCGAAAGACCGACGAACGGTCCAGCAAGGCGACGCATGGCCTAGAAGGTCCAGCGTAAGGTCTTCTTGGTGTTACACGTAGCAGCAACAGGACTGGCATCGCGGCTATAAGGCGTTTGCCATTGCCCTTGCAGTGTTCTTCTCCTGACCGAAGCATCGCGTAAGCTCTCGGACACACAGTGTAGGCTCGTGGACGTTTAGCGTAGGTGCATAGCGTAAACTCACGGACACGTAACTCAGAGTAGCAGATGCGTATAGACTTAATGGACGCACAACACAGACTCGCAGACCGCGTACTGCTGGAAGGATCCTCAGACGCGCAGCGCAGAGTCGTCGACGGCTTCATTCACAGATGTGCAGCGTACAAAACGCAGCAGTCCCTGATGTGGAGTCCCAAATTCGTCAGTCACACCCCTGTAAGCACCAAATGGTGAAGTCCCAGAGGTACTTCCACACACATGTAGGAGTCACAGAAGAGTAGTTCCACACAGACACACTGAACCACAGAGGCGTAAAGTCGCCAACGCGTAGATTGCAGGCGTGTAACTCGCAGATGTGAAGAGTCGCAGACGTGAAGATCAGTAGGCGCATAGTCGCCGACGAACCTGTCGAGTCACAGACTCAGCTACACTCAGGTGAAAACTCGCAGCTGCCATCACCCCCTGTTGCCCTCTCCTGCTGCAGAACTGGACTGAATTTCAGGGGCAGCGCATCTTCTTATATAGCCACTGCGGCTCTGTTGAGCGGCCGTTTCCGGGGAAATCGAGTGCGATATTGTTGCTTCGCTGCTCTGGTTCTTTATTACGACAAAGAGTGTATCCTCCTTATAACGCCCGTTAAGATATAGCTGTCCCAAACTTTCCGAGAATGCCGCTTTTAGCTATTCAGACGTTTTTAATTAGCGGTAACGAATTGCAAACCCTAAACAGTGGCAGGAACGTGTTTTCTAATCTTGATCTTCTTTACGGTTCTACGACGACCGCTAGGATTTTCACGCCAAAATCAACAGACTTTCATCTGTGCAGTTCTAAAATCTTTTCGTTTGGGTGCTTTGGACGAAAAAGAAGACTTGACTCGATTATTAATGATTCTGAAATAAAATAACCTAGCATTATTAATAATATCTGCACCTGATTGCATTTCGCTACACCCAGAAAATGAAGAGCACTCTTATAGACACACTGACTCCGTCAGCACGTTACATGGCGAACACATAGCCAATACAAACACGAATATCTGCCTAACCTCGGAAACGTTTGTAGAAATTTCGATATGTAAGATAATAACCACGTAATAAGTCAGAATGCGAAGTCCAGCTCTCTGCCATTGAAAGGAATACGTTCAGGCCATATACAGGGAATTTGACGCCATACAATGAGTTAATAAAAACGCCAGGGATGTAGGCCAATCATAAGACAGAATACCTGCGCGGAATATCGGGAAATTTGCTGTTTTACGTAACTTCGACTAAAGTAGATGTCCTGGTATTTTTGTGGCTCTACAGGAATAACGATGAAGGTCGTGAGATGTTGTCATATGTTTCCTTTGAAGTCTTAACGAAAGTGTTCGAATAGCTGTGAAATAAATAACATCGAAAAGGTGTTAGATTTTCACACAACCTATCTACGAGAATGGGCGTACATATTGATAAAAATTTGAACTTATTTTTCATCTGCTCAAATAATTTTTTTAAAATTTTATTTGTGGTCTTAGCACTTGATCCATTCATGCAGCTCTCGGCAAACTATATTATAAGCTACAAATTAATTGACACATTCTATCTTTGTCTGTCTGTCTGTCTCTCTCTCTCTCTCTCTCTCTTTCTCTCTCTCACACACACACACACACACACACACACACACACAAACACACGTGCGCACGCGCTTACGACGTGGTGAATAAAAATATGCAAACACCTAAGACATTACTATGCCTAACGCGGTATACGAAACTCGTTGGCATTCAAAACCGCTTCCATTCATTTCAGAATGGACAAATACATGTCGTGTATGGTTTTCAAGGGAATCTTACACCACAATTACTGCAAAATAGCGACACGATCAGGTAAAGATAATGGAGGTAGACAGAGATCACACACGCTTCTCTCCAAAGCAGAGAGTAAAGGCTGAACAATATTGAGATATTGAGATATGGTGACCCCGGTGGCCGGAGAACGAGGCGAAAATTCATGTTCGTGCTTACAAAACTAGTCCTGAACGAAGCGAGCTGCGAGAATAGGAGTCGTGTCGTCTTGAAGCACGGCATCACCACTGGGGAACGAACCTCTTACCAAGGAACGATCCCGATCTGCCAAAGTACCTACGTAATCCTTACTGGACACAGACGATTAGAAGTGGCGTCTTTGACTAGTAATCAAAACGTCTTGGGTCCTGGTTTAGAAACCGGCCATAGCAATTTTCAGTGCCCTCGTCAGTGGGGCAGGAATTTCAGCTTGGAGTTGTACCTGTTAGTTCATCCACACAGGATTACAAAGCCTTTCTTTCACCGAAAGAGAAACTCCTCCAAATTCGCTTCCTCTAAGTTCAATTAATCTTTTTTCATGTGCTTTCAAAAAATGAAGAAAACATAGATTTACTCAATTAGGAGAAGCAACTGAACAAAATAAAATCCCTGGCAAACATAGTATAAAAAGGAAACAATTCGCCTATTGATAGACTTCTGTTGGGCAGTAGTGTAATGTGCCCATCAAAAGCATAATATTGCATTTCCTACCAAATTTTGAATATTTCAAATGGCTCTGAGCACTATGGGACTTAACTTCTAAGGTCATCAGTCCCCTAGAACTTAGAACTGCTTAAACCTAACTAACCTAAGGACATCACACACATCCATGCCCGAGGCAGGATTCGAACCTGCGACCGTAGCGGTCACGCGGTTCCAGACTGTAGCGCCTTTAACCGCTTTGAATATTTCCAATGAGGGCAAGGCAGTAAGCTTTCAAAACCTAGGAGCGCCCCTATGAACAAATAGAAGGCTGAAAAATGGTTTAACCCGGATCTTGATTCCAGGACGAATGAGTTTCATAGATGACAACGAGATGCTGTTGTAAAGAAATTTGAAGGCCTTTGAAAACTTTTAGGCAGTCAACATTTGTTAAAGCCGTTACGCTTGTTTTTACTACACTGATGAAGGAATAGTTAATAAATGAGACAAGGCGGATGGCACCTGGCAATGGCACTTCAACACTGCTATGTAAAACCTCATGACATAGGTTGGACAGAATGAGACTATTTCTTTATCTTTGAATGTAATACCGATCGTGTTTCTCAATTGTCATTGCTTTGTATCAACTTGTCAACAACGTTTTTCAGATAACTTGAGCAGTTTAAGAAATACCCGGTCCAGTCATGATTACGTTACTACCACCTGTGTTCGACGTCAGTGTACAATACCAACTCACAGAAGGCAGGTGGCAAAGCTACCAGTGGAGAGTACATAATGCGTATCTGTGAGACACAGAAAACAGTGCAATCGCTGTCTTAATGCGGAATCGGAACGATTTATCTTATGTCCAAAAGGGCATGATCACTGGCTTTCGGGTAAGGGATGGAAGTATTTCCGAAACGGCTAAATTAGGAAACTGTTTGGGTCCCGCTATTTTTAAAGTATACCATGCACGGTAAGACTGTGCTTTTCCAAATCGGTGCCGAGGCAACTTTTGTGCACCACGGGCAATAGATGATGGGAGTAAACGACGGCTGAGGACATGTGCAATGACGAATAGCCGTCAAATATTGGGCAACTGACTTCCAGATGAAACATGGAGATACTAACAGCGTCTATTCGACGACTCTTCGTTGAACGTTGCTGCGTAAGTGTTACCGCAAAAGGTGTCTGCTTCATGCACCAATGCTGATTGCTGTTCGTCGACGACGAATGCTGGAATTTGTACGCCGATACCGCAACCGGACATCCATTGAGTGGCCACTGGTGGCCTTCTCAGATGAATCGCCTTTAATAATCCACCGGACAGATGGATATTGGGGTGTACGGCCCTGCAACAACCGTCGGAAGGGTCCAGGCCGGAGAAATGAGCGCCATTGTCTGGGGAAAGTTTTCGTGGCAATCCCTGGATGATCTCATCGTTCTGTAAGGCACATGGATCATCACAAGTAAGCATCTACACTTGGGGAACATGGCCGTCACTAATGCAATTTTTTTTCTCGGCACGATGGTACTACCAGCAGGAGAATGTAACGCGTCACACAGCACACAGTGTGCGTGCGTTGTTCGAAGAGCACGAGGATGTTTACCGTACTCCCCTGGCCACCAGACTCCTCGGATTTAAACCCAGTCGGGAATCAGTGGAAGTATCTCGATGATCGGGCTGTTCACGCCATGGATCGCCAACAGAGAAATATTGCGCATCTGTCTACGGCACTGGAGTCAGCATGGCCACACATCCCTGTCGGTACCTTCCAGAACCTCACTGACTCTGCAGGGGAGACGCTCAGTAGCTCGGTACGGGCTTTTGTTGAAGTTTCGAAAACATACCTCCACCGAGGAGTCAAGCAGTATATTGCTCCCTCCTACGTATATCTCGTGAAGAGACCATGAGAATAAAATCAGAGAGATTAGAGCCCACACAAGCTTATTACTATATTAATTGTTTTAGCGGCAATAACTAAAAGAGTTCAAATTCCCTTTTCTTCTTGACTAGGCATACCGACAATCTTTATTTCCACGAACAATACGAGACTGGAATAGAAGAGAGAACCGATATAGGTACTCAAAGTACCCTCAAAAATGGTTCAAATGGCTCCGAGCACTGTGGGACTTAACATCTGTGGTCATCAGTCCCCTAGAACTTAGAACTACTTAAACCTAACTAATCTAAGGACATCACACACATCCATGCCCGAGGCAAGATTAAAACCTGTGACCGTAGCGGTCACGCGGATCCAGACTGTAGCGCCTAGAACCGCACGGCCACATCGGCCGGTAAAGTACCCTCCGCCACACACGTCAGGTGGCTTGCGGAGTATGGATGTAGATGTAGATGTAGACTCTCTTCCTGCGCGTCCGCGTGGAAAAAGGTGTCATTCAGGCTTTTGGTCACATTAATGTGACTGGGCCATGTATCATGTCGTTGACGATAGCTCTAGCCGGCGTAAAATACCGGCACGTCTGTCTAATATCAATACAAGACAAGGACTGACTATTTTCCAATCAAATCTCAATTCTTACTTTTTAACAAGATACCTGCCGGCGGGCTAAGTGGTGCCCCTCGTTTCGTGCCTGTTCCTTCGTGCCTCCGCGCACATCACAGGGGAATGCTGCAGACACTTTCCACTCTTGGCTACAAAACATGTAAGAGGTTGGTACTGGGATGACGCCGTGTCCCGTCGACCGGATGGCTTCTTCGCGCGAAGCAAGGTGGAGAGGGAACTCAATTCGATAAGGTAAACTAAATTTTGGACCGAAAGCAACGGACTTTTCCTCGTTGGCCAGGCAGTGTCTCGGTATTTCGTTCTTTGATGCCCAAACAGAATAAGCAAAAATGTCGTGCCCGGTAACTCTCTGGGGAGGGCAGTGGTGGCTCGTTGCCTTCCGCTCAGGCCAAGGAGAGGCGTCGGACCTGACGACAAAAGCACAAAGCAGGTCGCAGCCTTACTTCCACGAACAGTGTGTAACTGCCAGAAGACCTTCGCCCTTCCTAATGAGATTCACTGTCCGTCTCCTGGCTACAAAGAGCACCCAGAGACCACATCGGGAAACATCTTCCCACTGAGAAAAACGCAAAGCTTTCCTCTCAGCGAACACGCCCAGAACATTTTAAACAAAATTAACTACGGAATGATTGCAAAAGTATATGTTTATCGCGTGATGATATGTGACAGTAATATCAGATCTACCTACATGTCTACTTTTCAATTCATCTGTAAGTGTCTGGGAGTTATCTACATCCGTACCCTGCAACCCTTAGTGAAGTGGGTGGCAGAGCGTACTACAACTTAGGTCTGCTTCCATTCAATTCGCATATGGAGCACGGGAGAAATGATTACTTAGCTGTCATTCTGCGCTTTGTTCCTAGTCCAATCTTGTCTTTGCGGTCCCTACTGTAGCAAAACGTCAGGCGGCAGAACTACATCCTTCACTTAATACTGGTTCTTGAAGCTTAAGTAGGCTTCGCTGTACGTCTGGCATCTACCATATCATTTTTTTCAGCTCTCCATGATGCTCTTCTACACCTGTAACGAACTAGTGTCGCATCGAATACGGCCAATATCCTCAGTTAGTCCTATTTTGCATGGGTGCCACAGACCTGATCAGTTAGCAAATATGACTGAAGGTGGTAATTATCACCACACTGGAGAAGTATGGTAATAGAGAAGTCAGAGGTTTACAGAAAGTGGAAGATTTACAACAGGATTAATTTTGAATTTGAAATGCGAATCGGATTCAAACGTTGTCTCGGTACTCCTCCTACTCCACTAGCTACGTGAGTTATAGGTATCTCATAGGTTATTGACACGGAGTCATTTTAAATTCATCAAATCACATTCTCCTGCCTTTAGTGCCAAGACATAAACGGACCGTAAACAATGTACGGAGAGCCCCTTGCATCTGGCAACTACTGCCCTTAGTGGCCAGGGACGGACATGCTGTTTACCTGCTCACCGTCGTACTGACCTCAGCAACCGCCGCACGTTGGTAAAACCCTCGTCACCATCATTCAAGCTTTTTTGACCAGACGTAATCTTCATAAGAGCCATGCCCCATGCTTTAGACCTAGGAAAGATTTCTTCAAACAGAGTTCTCATTTGAGCTGATAACCTCTTCAGTAGATTATAACTGCTTTAAAATAAAATTTTTAATCCGCCATGAAACTCATTTACAAGTTTAGAGTGAATAAATAGTTGTCGTAACTGGTGTATAGATCGAGTCGATGATTTATTTTGTGGGGATGTAATGAATAAGCATGATAACCAATTTAACGGACATTCCGAAAACACTCCACCTCAGCTGTCAGACCAAGACGGGCGCCTTAACTCGTCCAGTCCGTTGTGAATGTTTCACAAGACCCGACCTGATCACCTGTTGCTCGAAATGCCCTCACATCAGCAGAGCCGGAAGATACCGGTCGAGGTCCTACTTGCACTGTTCGTTCTCTAGACATGACCAAAGCTGAACGTGCGTTTTGTTCTCAGTTTTAGGTGTCTGTCTTCAATCTCTGTTAAGACTATTACCAACCACCATCATTTTTTCAGGTTTAATAATATTCCCAGATCTCTTTGCTCCATTCTTAAGAACAGCTAATAACTGTCAAACACATATTCTATTTCCTTACGGGAAAACCTGAGGCAGGTTAAAAGATACTGCGATTAATTTTCCCTCTTGTAACAGGTTCTACGACAGTCCTCCTCATCACTCACAAATAAATAGAATTTCGGCTGTGATTGTAGCTATAGCAACAGCAGCAGAGAAAATTCTGAATATTAGCCATGTCATAGGGAGATTCATCCTTCACGAAATACATTCTTCACTGCCTTATTCGGACGTCTAAAGTTTTGCAATAAAATGCGTACATTGTTGTCCAGTGCATTGACAGGGCTTCCCCTTGGCGCGCTCTTACTAAAATATTTCAATCTCTATAAAAGACAAGCTACTTTTACTCAGATAGTGATTCTATTATGATCTATACAGACCATGATCAGCGTATGAAAAGGAGATGTGAAATGTATTCAAAAGGACTTTCTGTTCAATATCTAACATAAAAGGTTTGTGGATAAAAATTCTAAGTCATGATCGAAAATTTCCTTTGTTGATTATTTGTTTCGTCTCATTGCCGAGCCATCGTCAGATATAAAATATAGAAGTTTGCAAATAAAAAGTGAACAATTAAATAACAATCAATATATGAATTTCCATTGCGCAATACATACCAGTCTAAAATGTTGTTCAGTGTGTAACAATTATTTCACACCGTATCGCATTATTTCAGATCTGAGGATGAGTCGTCAATGAGCCAAAACTGGTAATTAATAAAAATTATTTGCAATCTAGATGTAGGATTTTTATCCGCACATGTTTTAAAACAACAGATCGCGTACGTCCTCACTGTCAATGTCAAAGAATAGCATTAATATCTTAAATTTTAAGCGTACAAAACTGCAGTAAGTAATTCTAAAAAAGATTGAATTTAGAAACAGTGTTCGTTGACTTTCTTTCAATTTCTATTCTCCATGATGTATCATTTGTTGTTGGCCAATGTTGTAACACCCATTTCCTAACAATAATCTTTACCACTGTTTGTATATCAGAGACCCATACACATTTTAAAGCTTGTTTTCTGAGAACAGTGTTAACAAAACTCGAGCTGTTTTGTATCTCATGCATTCAGTTAAACTAACGCCTACCAGCCTCAGCTACCTTGCCAACACTTTGAGACTACGCGCACTTACGAGATGCAACAATTCTCTTCGTTCTACTAGCTTTACCTATAAATGAAATCCGTGATAGCCGGTATCTCCTTGTAAGACCTGTCGTAGTTAGTTAAGGACATACTCGAGCGTTAATAGTTTACTATAAATTTATTTGTCGTGATTGTCATGTAAAGAACAAATGGCAGCGCAAAGCACATTATGAGACGTAACTAATAAGGGTACGCTACGAACAGTAAATTACCGTGGCACTCAAAATGTGATCTATGCACTACCAGCGTGATAGACAGACACCATTCAGACGTTCTAAACACAAAAATCAGCGGGGCAATTAGAGCCATGCAGTTACAATAAAATTGCAAAGGAAAAAAGTACAGTTACCATTCCAATGCAAAGATACACAAAAGCGACATTACCAATTACTAATAAAAGTTTTTTTTTAATAACTTGATATTGTATTGCCTTTTAAATCCAAACGACGCCACATTATAGGTGGAGACTGAAGATAACTTACAAAGCAAAATACTTTCCTTACGTAAGGTTTGTGAAGAGTACCATTTGGAGCTTTCTGAACGTCAGTGGGTGTTAAAAGGAAACATCCTGTACGGTCAATAATTGTGATTAATACTAGAATAATAGAACAGCTGACCATTGTAGCTATTTAGCCTGCGACGACACATATGATAATGACGAAGGCTTAGGGAAGTGTTTAGCCAAATTTGGGAATATGTGGGGATCAGTACGTGAATGTCTATAATAGAAACCGGGGACAGAAACAAGACTGAAATTTTTAGGACAATAGCAGTCCCATTTCTTCTTTACGGAAGTCAATCGTGAGATGTAAATAAAGCAATAACCCACACCCGATTCGTTAAAGAATATTACACTCATGTACAAAACAGTTACAAATGCCTGGTTATTTAAAAATGAGTTAATGTGTTAAATATTTGAAGATAAGCATGAAAAGTATCTGTAGTTGAAGACGCAAAACCCAAATAATGTTGGCTTTATTAGTTTGAGATTATTCACTCATGTACTATTGAAAAAAATTGGAAAAAGTGCTGAAGTTCTACTGCGTAACAGCGAAAAATTTACTCAGCAGCGAACGTTTTTTCTTTCATTAGTTCATGGAGACTGTCGGGGAGAAAGTTTTGAAAAGATCTGAATTCTGCGAAAAGTTTGCTTTGCTCTCATTCTCAGATACTGGATGAAATAAAGTCTGAGTAACTTGAGCACCGTGACTTACGCTGTGCGATATGGTTTCTAACTGAAAAACTTGACTCTCGTGTTAAGGCTTTAACTGATACATAACTCTTAATGAGTGGATTCTGACAGCCCTTCAAATTTTTAGATTCGTACAATAATTGTACGAAATAGTGTCAATCAAATTTTTCTTGCCCATGAGGAGCCGTGAGGTAGGCAACCTGTGATCGTCAGATAAGAAGATTTATCCCAGTTAGGTGAAGCAATCAAGAAAGATCGAAGAAGCGATGAGTACTGTAGCAGGAAAAAAATAAAAGGACCGTAATGCTTGGAGTGGGGATGATGATGACGATTTTGAGGATTCGCCCTTTCTGATAACCGTTCCCCCAGACTTTTCGTAGATCTCAAAATGCTTGTTCAACAACTGAAACTGGTTATCCGAACTGTTACTTTTATTGAGGACAAGGCAAATAAATTAATAGTGCACTTAGTACTCCTGATTGCGTTTCGCTACCAACTCTCGAGACGTGAGTAATGCAGACGCGGTTGCAGCTGGGCCCTTTAGGGACGCCCTTGCTACAGCTGCGACAGTCGGCCTAGTCCTCTACGCCTCCCGCCCTACTGTTCTGCGCTCCATAAATAGGTTTCCCAACCGGAGCGCCCCGGTTAGCATATCTCTGCGGGGATCAGACCGTAACTTATCCCAAGTTAAGCTCATTGCCCCATTTAACGCACTCGTTGCTTAAATTAGAAGTGCTTCCGACCTTCCCTTCCCGCGCGTCGCCTTTAACAGCACTGTCTTACACAAGGATCTGCGACATAAAGCAGACGCTCAGCTACAACGCGTTTAGACTTCTTACGATTCTTCAGGATTTCTCTTCGAAACTGAAGGTTTAAAATTTTTTGGCCTGGCAGCCAAGTTGGTGGCGGTTTCTTTCTCCAAAGGTGCAGGATTTTATTTAAAAGTCGCTTGACTCCCGAGCGCTACTGTTTGTCCTATACGCATGTCCGTTTTATAGTTTGGCTTGGGGTCTAAATAAAAATCCATCGGAAAATCGCCAGTATAAAATAAGTGGGGCGCTATATTACACAATTGGCCGTTAAAATTAATACACCAAGAAGAAATGCAGATGATAAACGGGTATTCATTGGACAAATATGTTATACTAGAAGTGACATGTGATTACATTTTCACGCAATTTGGGTACATAGATCCTGAGAAATCAGTACCCAGAAGAACCACCTCTGGCCGTAATAGTGGCCTTGATACGCCTTGGCATTGAGTCAAACAGAGATTGGATGGTATGTACACGTACAGTTGCCCATGCATCTTCAACAAGATACCACAGTTCATCAAGAATAGTGACTGCCGTATTTTGACGAGCCAGTTGCTCGGCCACCATTGACCAGACGTTTTCAATTGGTGAGAGATCTCGAGAATGTGCTGGCCAGGGCATCAGTCGAACATTTTCTGTATCCAGATAGGGCCGTACAGGACCTGCAACACGCGGTCGAGCATTATCCAACTGAAATGGAGGGTTTCGCAGGGATCGAATGAAGGGTATGGCCACGGGTCGTAACACATCTGTAATGTAACGTCCACTGTTCAAAGTGCCGTCAATGCGAACAAAAGGTGACCGAGACGTGTAACCAAAGGCACCCCATACCATCACGCCGGGTGATACGCCAGTATGGAGATGACGAATACACTTCCAACGTGCGTTCACCGCGATGTCGCCAAACACGGATGCGACCATCATGATGCTGTAAACAGAACCTGGATTCATCCGAAAAAATGACGTTTTGCGATTCGTGCACCCAGGTTCGTCGTTGAGTTCACCATCGCAGGCGCTCCTGTCTGTGATGTAGCGTCAAGGGTAACCTCAGCCATGGTCTCCGAGCTGATAGTCCATGCTGCTGCAAACGTCGTCGAACTGTTCGTGCAGATGGTTGTTTTCTTGCAAAATTCCCCATCTGTGACTCAGGGATCGAGACGTGGCTGCACGATCCGTTGCAGCCATGCGGATAAGATGCCTGTCATCTCGACTGCTAGTGATATGAGGCCGTTGGGATCCAGCACGGCGTTCCATATTACCCTCCTGAACCCACCGATTCCATATTCTGCTAACAGTCATTGGATGTGGACCAACGTGAGCAGCAATGTCGCGATACTATTAACCGCAATCCCGATAGGCTACAATACGACCTTTATCAAAGTCGGAAACGTGATGGTACGCATTTCTCCTCCTTACACGAGGCATCACAACAACGTTTCACCAGGCAACGCCGGTCACCTGCTGTTTGTGTAAGATAAATTGGTTGGAAACTTTCCTCATGTCAGCACGTTGTACGTATCGCCACCGGCGCCCACCTTGTGTGATTGCTCTGAAAAGCTAATCATTTGCATATCACAGCATCTTCTTCCTGTCGGATAATTTCGCGTCTGTAGCATGTCACCTTCGTGGTGCAGCAATTTTAATGGCCAGTAGTGTAGGATCTGGATACAGTCAAAATATTTCGCCGCTGTTAACGAAACTGTTCAACAAAAACATTATCCACGGAATAAATAACTGTAAAAGATACTTCCATTTTATACTTGGCTATTTTATGATTACAGTCATTTATACCAAATTATCATCTGATTTCAGCGATGTGTCATTTTCATGTGCTTACCTCGCTCTCGTAATTTTTGGTCAAACGTCTGAACTACACAAATACAAGAATCCATAGAAATTACACAATCGATTGTTTTCCGCATTTTCGTAGCTAGACTAAGATAGGGGAATAGGCTAACGCGGTATCAAATCGACCAACTTTACTTCTATTATTGCAAAACAATGTTTAGTTGTTTGGAAGTAATCGAATTACTTAAGTAAAACTGAGTTAGTGACCTGAGGAATTTTCAAGGCCAAATGAAGAGTGGAAAATGACTGGATAGCTCGACACATTGGTGGGGTACATCCTTGAACCTGCCATCGCCCGCTGGGATTCGATTCGGGACACTGCAAATCTTGCGTGGTACACCTACCACTTGGGGAAATTAGCACCTAAGAAGATGTTACACAGGTGCACATCTGTCACTGTTTTCCACCAACATTTCCATTCCACAAAAGATGTAAAACCTCTGGCAACCACGTTGGAAGCATCACGCAGATGAGGACGTCGTGGCTGTAGCCTTTTAAGATGTAAAATGGGCAGGTCCCTAGGCGTGGGTAGATTAGGATTTCTTGAAATCCTGTTGCATTGCCTCATAAAAGTACACACATCAAAAATAATTTGAATCAACTCACTTCTGAGAGTTCTGGATCCTGTACAAAAAATTGGAATAGAGATCAACATAAACATCATTTCTGCCGTTTTTATTGCTCAGGAAACCACACATTGCATTGTGTACCACCATACAGCAAGACCTTCAGAGGCGTTGGTCCAGATTGCTGTACACACCGGTACCTCTAATACCCTGTAGCCTCTTGCATTGGTCCATGCCTGTATTCATCGTGGCATACTATCCACAAGTTCATCAAGACTCTGTTGGTCCAAGTTGTCCCACTCCTCAACGGCGATTCGGAGTAGATCCCTCAGAGTGGCTGGTGGGTCATGTCTTCCATAAACAGCCCTTTTCAGTCTCTCCCAGGCATTATCGATAGGGTTCATGTCTGGAAAACATGCTGGTCACTCAAGCCGAGCGACGTCGTTATCCTGGAGGAAGTCATTCACAAGATGTGCACGATGGTGGCGCGGATTGTCGTCCATGAAGACGAATGCCTCGCCAACATGCTGCCGATATTGTTGCACTATCGGTCGGAGGGTGGCATTCACGTATCGTACAGCCATTACGGCGCCTTCCATGATCACCAGCGGCGTACGTCGGCCTCACATAATGCCATCCCGATACAGCAGGGAACCTCCACCTTACTGTCTCGCTGGATAGTGTGTCTAAGGCGTTTCAGCCTGACCGGTTTGCCTCCAAATACGTCTCCGACGATTGTCTGGTTGAAGGCATATGTGACACTCATCGGTGAAGAGAACGTGATGCCAATCATGAGCGGTCCATTCGGCATGTTGTTGGACCCATCTGTACCACGCTGCATGGTGTCGTGGTTGCAAAGATGGACCTCGTCCATGGACGTCGGGAGTGAAGTTGCACATCATGCAGCCTGTTACGCATAGTTTGAGTCGTAACACGACGTCGTGCGGCTGCATAGAAAGCATTGATGATAGTGATGGCGTTGTCGTCACGGTTCTTCTGAGCCATAATCGTAGGTAGCAGTCATCCACTGCAGTAGTAGCCCTTGGGCGGCCTGAGCGAGACATGTCATTGACAGTTCCTGTCTCTCTGTATCTCCTCTGTGTCCGAACAATATCGCTCTGGTTCACTCCGAGATGCCTAGATACTTCCCTTGTTGAGAGCCCTTCCTGGCACAAAGTAACAACGCGGATGTGATCGAACCGCGGTATTGACCGCCTAGGCATGGTTGAACTACGGACAACACGAGCCGTGTACCTCCGTTCTGGTGGAATGCCTGGAACTGATCGACTGTCGGACCCCCTCCGCCTGATAGGCGCTACTCATGCATGACTGTTTACATCTTTTTGGCGGGTTTGGTCACATCTATGAACAGTCAAAGGAACTTATTGATTGGCGACTCCATGTTGTCCTGTGCACTACGACCAGATAACAGGTATACTTGAAAAAAGAGACAGCATTGGTCGTATATTTTTTACTATCGCAAAATCGATTTTCTGTCACTGAGTGACCATCTTCAGTGCTATATTGTATAACTTAAATTAGGATGCACTGTTGTCAATAAGCTTACGGCAGTCAAAGGAACTGTGTCTGTGATACAACATCCACAGTCAACGTCTATCTTCAGGAGTTCTGGGAACCGGGGTGATGCAAAACTTTTTTTCATGTGTGTAGTATATCTGCACAAATCAGCCAGCGTAATACCTACTAACAGAGGAAGCCAACGAACTGTGATAGATCTGACAGCGTCAGGTAACACGTCCGTGGTTGTAAACCGTGGGTAGTGTACAGCTTTGTATGATGGCTATTTATTCAGACAGGTGTACAATGTACAGAACATGAGTACACCAAACTCGTTGCTTATGAACACAGGGTGATTGCTTAGGATCTCCAGGTTGTTCCATTAGAGTTAGGGAGAATGTTGTTAAGAGTCTTCAGCTTCAGATGGTTCAAATGGTTCAAATGGCTCTGAGCACCATGGGACTTAACATCTATGGTCATCAGTCCCCTAGAACTTAGAACTACTTAAACCTAACTAACCTAAGGACATCACACCACACCCAGTCATCACGAGGCAGCGAGAACGCTACCGCACGACCACGAGCTGCGGACTTCAGCTTCAGAGCTCGGTTCAGAAAGTGTTGCTTGAAGGACAGTGTTTGGTCTAAGATGACACCTAGATATTTTAGGTTCTAGTTAGTATGAAGAACTCTGCCCTCTGAAACGTTCGTTCAGGTTCACTTTCGCCAGATGATTATTCAGATGGAAGCAAGACACCTCTGTCTGCAGTCTCCAGAGTCTGAAATTAGTTTCCAGTATAGACAAGTCTTTGGCCACTGTATATTCTGTCTGTTGCTGTTTCTTACGTTGTACGGCAAGTGCCAGTTCGCCGGAATAGCGGAATGTTCTGGACGAGGTGTTAGGAATATCAGATAAGTATAAGTTGAACAGTAATGATGAGAGAACTGATTTGTGGGCAATCCGGTGTTAAACTTTCTCCCCTTTCTCGTATAAGTTCCCAATGACACCTGGAACTTCCAAACATTTAACATGCTGTTGATAAGTCACGTCATTGTTCTGCAGGATTTAATTTGAAAAAAGTTTAGGATCAGGCTTTCCCTCCTCACAGTATTAGATCAAAATCGCCACGGATTCTTTTAGCTTGATTTGGAAAACTGTCTGCATGAAAGCCGCGTCCTGGTTTGAAGAGTGCCTGATCAATTGGATTATACTCTACGATAGCAAACTAAATAGCGCTATCCTAGAAAATATTTTACTTGATGAGGCAATCTTCAGACCAGATCGCACCTGCTGCAACCAAGCGTTGTATCTTACATCCTTCACAGAGCCATGGTTTCAAATAAAGTTCATTGGCGTTTGCTGATCTCACTGCTGCCTTCATCACTGTGTGGGTGGAAGGTCTGATCTCAAATTTCTTCAAATTACACCCTGTAGAACACTGACACATGTTACCCTATTACAAACGTTGAGTAGAAGTGGTCGAAAGATTTAGGAGACCATAAATGCTATAGCAATAGACGCAGTATTGGTCACGGTAGTTTAAGTTTCCTGGTGATAGTTTATATGTGGTTGGAAAAGATAGGTGGTACTACAGATAAGCAAATTAATTTAGCTTCCACTGAAAGGCAATAAAAAATTCAATTTCTCAGATTGCATCACCAACAGAGAAATGATCCCATGAGTCGATGCCTTAATGCATAATACAGATTTCGGCTTCTTCCTATCGTGTGACAAGTTTGTTATTTCCGCAAACCTACTAAATCAAGGTCCTCGATAGCCAGTGTTACGAACCCCAGTCATTCTCCCACCCATTTATCCACTTTCCCTTCATTTGCCCAACATTCCAAATTCGCTAATCAGGGATATAATGTATCACATGTTCTTTTACCCCATAGTTATTTTTTCACTAATTCTAACACTTCTCCTTTTTCTATCTCTTACATCTACTAAAAAAAATTAACGAAAGAGGATCTTCTGCAACCCCCTTTTCAAATTTTCAGCCACCATTCTACAGGACAAACATACTGATTCTACATATTCTCTGCTTCAAGCGAGAAGGGAGATATGATTTCGTAATAGATTTAGTCCTCTAACATCAGCGCCCCTATTTCATTTCAGTTCAATGAAGAAAAAAATCCGAATTTCTTATGACAATGATCTTAAAGGTTGCTTAGAACTATAAGTCCCAAAAAGATTTTAGATCAGGAAATAGGCTTGAAGATTCTACTTGAAACATACGTTGATCTTCTGTTCTTACGTTTGAGAGATTTATTGTATAGTGGTACGTGTGGACACCCCGATCTAAAGTGTATTCTATTTCATTACAGCACGTGAACGTTGTCTTAGCTACATAAGGAGGATGAATTCATAAGGAGGATGAATTCATAAGGAGGATGAACTTGATTTCTACCCATTCTGGGTACAACATTTATTATACACCACACACAAGGAACATATAGGCCTTTTGGTACAGAAAGAAATAGATATGAAGGAGTAAAATACGCAATTTACCTCTGCGATACAATAGTCAGTGCATAAGCTCTGGTGTTACTTTACATCACGGCAATCTCGTGTCACCGTATGTCGTACAAGTAACTCTCACAAAATTAATTTTCAGAGCGCTAGCAAAACTTTACACTTTTAAAGTACTGGTTCTCCTCCGCGAAAGGCAAGTGATCAAAATTAACGAAGGGCACTCAAGGAGTACGGGCCATTAGCCAGACTAATGAGGTTGTAAGTTATTCATACGTTTGACCCCTACCTCTGCGCAGTTGGGGCTTTATCGACATTTTGCTGCTGCGAACAGTATGATCATCAACCGCAAAACACTACACAGAACTGTTCCAAGAGGTGACACGAGGGATGCAAGTTAGTGTCAACGCGTTTACTGTAATAAAATGGATTCACAGCTGTTTGGTATGAATTTTAAGAACTGTTTTCTCAATAAATTTAAGAAAGTAGAAATAAAGGAGAAACCAGTCAGGAAGATTTGGAGACAGCGTATTAACGAGCTTCTTGGCTCGTTGTAATGTTTCCCGTACCTCTGTGGCAAACGAAGCGTACGATATTCTATGATTTCCCTAAGAAAAGTGTAACAAAGCTCCCAAGTGCAACCACATAACGCCTTATTTCTGCAATCTGGACGTCATGCAGGAATATAACCAAACGTATAAAATATATGCTAACGAATCATTCACAGCATCTATTAGAGATCGACGGATGATCTTGAAGGAAGCTGTGTTTCGCGACCTGACCCTAGTGCTCATAGAGTTCCAACACAACGCACTTAAGCAGATACATAACTTGCGCATTGAGGCAAGGGTACAGGCAGAATTGTTCATTTACTTTTTCGATAACTTAAATTCAAATATGAAACTGTTATTTTCGATTCACCTGCGCGCGCATTCCAGTTGTATTTTACAAATGACACTGACTTCCGCCCATTTTGTTATTTAATGTATTTATTTATACGATCACCATTTCGGCCATTGTCCCATCCCAAAACATAAACTACATGAACTGCTACAAGATGAATCTAGTTGTAGAAAGAAATACTGTTCTCAAAAATTTGTAATATCCAAATTACTTTTGTAAAGTTATACTATTGGTATCTCACTATGCAGTGCGTCATTGCATACTCATTCATCTAAACAGAATGTCGCGTCGCGCTATTCCTATTTGCGTATGTCATATGTGTAACAGAACGGGATTTTTCCCTTTCTTTTGTTCCCTCGCCTTTGTAGCTGCAGTACACAGCCGCTCTTCATCCGAAATCATTTATAAATCACGCGAACATAGTTGCCGAGAATGCTTCCGGGTTGTATGGCCGTGGTCCATGGAACTCTTCTGTCCCTGACGTTTCGTCCAAAGCTACGTTGGACATCTAAGGAGGTGCTACAGGTTGTGCTGAGTCTTGAACACATCTGAAGATATCCAACGTAGCTTTGGACGAAACGTCAGGGATAGAAGAGTTCCATGGATCACGACCATACAACCCGGAAGAATTCCTGGCAGCTGAAACATCCTGTCGTGAAAGCCTTCATTGTGTGACGCGGACATAGTATCCAAATGTTTTCTTAATACATTTCTAAACGATGACGTTCACTTTTTATGTACTGCAGTCTTTTTCTGAAATTAGGAAAATTACCCCGGAAAATTAAGATTTTTCAAATGTGAAAACATGTTCCAAGGTACAACTTTGTCATGTACCTGGGAACAAATATTCGATCCAAATTTAAAAACGTTGCAATCGAGAAAATCTGGATAATACTGTATTTAATAGTCTATCTCTTACATTATTACTCCACTACACATCAGATAATCAGTATGTGAAATAAAATTAAGCAGAAATATTATCAAAACCAGTTACAAGTTAAATATGCTTTGAAATCCACGCTATTAAAACAACACAAATTCCCATTGTCAAGATAGGTAAAACTGTTAATACATTAAAGCAACTCAGTTTATTTACAAGTGCCACATGTTCCATGCTAATAGACCGTCTTCTGCTTCAAGTTACAAGATGGTGTACGACCGACAAATTATCGCTTAACTGTTCACACGTTATACAGGGTGTGACAGCAACGCCAATTTGAAGCAGAAGACGTCTTATGGTAGTTCAACAATCTGTGCAGGAACGGCAGATCACTGTCGGAATGATGCACCATAGTTTTACTTACTACCAGCACACTGCGACTTCCTACATGCATGAATGGCCCACGAACACGTGTATAGCGAACACTACATGCCGAAAACTTGTACCCATTTCACATTCAGCCTGATCACAATTTTCAAAAAATGGTTCAAATGGCTCTGAGCACTATGGGACTCAACTGCTGCGGTCATAAGTCCCCTAGAACTTAGAACTACTTAAACCTAACTAACCTAAGGACAGCACACAACACCCAGCCATCACGAGGCAGAGAAAATCCACAATTTTCACATTAGCGATAATAACACGACTTGAAGTTTGGTTTGGTTAAATGAGGATCGCCAATTGCTTCCATTAATACTATACATTTTCACTGGTCAAGCCATGTTTACTCGGAGTAGAATAACCCATCGATGGTCGCAGGAAAATCCATGTTTTACAATGTAAATCAATTTCCAATTTAGTTTTATCGATCAATGTTTGATACGACATGGTCGGTAACAAGTGGATAGGTCCAGACACTTTAAAAGAATGAATGACGGGGCAGAACTACTTGCATTTTTTTTTTTTTGTTTTGAAAATTCTTTTGTTGGACTCTCTGAGGACGTTCCACTAGCATGAGGACGGCAATCAATGCACTTCCAGCAAGACAGAGCACTCCGTATTTGACCAGACGTCTGAGGGAACATCTCGCCAGACGTTACGCCATTAGATTATTGCTTTTGGGTTTGTCTGAAGCCTGAGGTGTACAAACGGAATGTGAAGATGTGAGATGAACTATTTGGTCGGATCACGGACGCTGCTGCCCTCATTAGGGAATGCGCAGACGCACTCATAAGAGCAACACAACTTGTTCTCCCACGACTGCACAAACGCACTAAAGTTGACGGTGGAATATTCGAACATTTACTATGAACTGTCCAACAGCTGTAACGTGACGAGTACGATATTGCTTAGAAGTGTATGTGTTAACAACATACTTTTTTACTTTTCAATGTTTACTAACTATGGGTACGTATGCACATGTGCAGCCGTGACAATATTTGTAGTATTTTAATCACCATAAAATTCTGTACCTGAAGAATTAAGAATATATTCCAAATATCTTTAATGTGTTATACAGCACTTACAAAAATTTACAAATGCTGCACAAAACACAATTTCATGTCTAACAACAACAAAAACTGTAGAAAATGGCGTAACTGCCTAAGGCGGTCTCCAATGCGAGTTCCTTCACATGATTCTAAAATCAGTGACTAGAGTGAAGTACTGACCAAAAAATATCGTGTGTTCCCAGGCAGACTACCTCTGCATACAACACCCGCTTGTACACTGGGTAATTAAAGTGAAATATGGTTGTATTTTTTTATAATACACTCAGTTGACAATAGTCTTTATAGAAACGAAGCACGTCACTATACTGAAATTACAGGATGTGTGCATTACATTGTTTTATAAAAGATGTTGGAATGAATAGTGCAGCTTTTGTAAAGGAAAGCGGGGAGGGGAGGGGAATAAGGACGGCGAAGGGCAGCAGTTCAGATATGGAGAGAAAAAAAGGGTATTCTGTTAAAGCTGGAAGAACGAGAAGATTTGTGAGAGAGTTTCATGATCAGGTAGGGGGAGACAGCTTAAGTTTAGCCGGCAGAAAACGTGGAAAGTGTGTAGGTATAAGGTTGGCGTAATGTCCTGGTACCAGCGCGTCAGAGTACAAAGGTTACTAATGAGGGATGAAACAATCGGTTAGTTGGTGTCAAGCCTGCAGGAACTGCCGCAAATCTGAAAATGGTCAGTGTTGTAGACGAGAGAGGAGAATTTAATAAATTGGAACAGGATTTCTAGCCACCTACAGATGACCAGAACTCCACCGACGAACTTGCAGTGGTTGTTCGGGGATATTTTCTGAGCATTTTAGTACAAGAGACCTACGGTCTTCGACGGTTCGTTACACAGTAACACTGTAATTATTCTGTTTGTTACCGCAATCATCCTTGTTTCTGTGAAAATACCTCCACAACAATGATGCCTGTAATTTCCAATAACCAAAACGAGCAACACACAACACGGAGTAATGCAACAACTCTCAGACAAAACACGTACTCTTATATAACGGTCTCTTCAGTCTGTTCTGTCACTGTGGATATTGGATGTAACAAATGCAAGCAAATAGCTTAATGAGGAGGCTCGATTCAGCTGTCAGGTAGAACTGGGTTTTTGCCGTCAGCTATATAAATTTATTATTTATTTTCCATCGGTTACTTTCGTAGTGGACGTCTTCACAGGAATACTATGTCAACACAAACAAACGAACAATGGTACACACAGGATGCGTGTAACGAAAGCATTGTCAATTTGATCAAGATAAACGTGGGGAAGTACTTACAAAAGAGCTGTACATTAGATGGATATGCAATTCAACATTCCAATGAAGATATACTGGTAACAAGATAGGTGCAATGTAATATATATTATAGTCTTTCAGGGACACAACTTAACAGTTTGTATTTTATTAATAGTTAATGATATGGATATTTGTATATCACACAAATTGATAGCTATAAGCTGGTATTTGCATTATAAGGTATCTAGATTCCGCATATATGTGTAAGTTCCTTGATGTACTTGTATAAACGGAAGTCAGTCCTCGTGTTACCAACTTAATGATTTTCGTGTTTAATCAAAGTGAAATCAGTTTTGCGCTGGTGTCAAAATTATGGCCCTACATTGTTCTGTAAACATTTTATGACTCCAAGGATTTTCAATTTATCCAACGGAAAGTTGAAGTGCATATTTATTTTATTTACAGATTATTTGTAAGTACTTCAACATGTTTCCCTTAATCAACTTCACAACTTATTTGTTTCATCATAGACTTACTGTGAAGATGGTCGCTACGGCAGGAATCAATAGAAAATAAGTAATAAGTCTGTACAACAGATGACAAACATGCAATTCTTCAAATTCAGAACAGTTCCCTTATAGGTACTGATCAGAGTTTTGACTAGCATGGTGACGGCAGAGTGTACAGCGACGGACCACCGGCTGTCTTACACTCTCAAGAATTCCAGCAGTTTGCTGTTATCACCCCTGCGGCTACGATAATCCCGGCAACCATTTTCATGTGAGTGTAAATGGGAGTCTTGTAAGTAAGAGAAGGGAACAAGACAGAAAGCAGATACTACTGATATCTGCACTGTTGTGCACTATTTACAGTGCAGTACTGACGCAATGATAATTGTGACAGGAAAACAAAAGAAACGTAATAATTTTGTGTCGAGCCACCGGAAGCCGTGGGTCCCTTGTATCAAAATATACGGAAGGTTTCCCTGAACATCTTCTCCGTAGATTTGTAGGTGGAGTTCTGGCTCACATTGTAAATCAAAGGGCACAGCATGTCACTAAAAATAAATGCATCATGTCAAACTAGGTGTTCAAGCACGACTTCAGTCAATGTATTACAGACACATCAGCTGCTATAATAATTCTTAACGAATTCATGTCACTCTTATATATTACTATCTGTACACTAGGTTAGACACTTGATAACTACAGGTTTATGGATGTGTTAGTGCTTCTAACTAAAGGTTCTCTCTGAAGTGTCAGCGATACATTTTCACCTAATTTATATCGTCATATTTTATGTTATATCATTACAAAATAAAAATTTCTTTCTTCTATCTCGCTGACACAAAAGGAGATTCGGCACGTAAGGTTAATACTTCTAAATAGATGTGACAGCATATATTTACCAATATTTTTTATGAAATAAAACTAAAATACTGGACGAAATGTTATTAAATTTTCAACAAAATCGTCAGTTCAGCATCTTAATGCTGGATTCAAATATAAAGACCTAGCTTCTACTTTTTACAGCAAAGTGTATTGGTCCACATGACCTTAAATATATTTTAGAGTTGTTTTAGGTTCTGTGTCTCATTTCTCCCTTTAATTATTATCACACAACATTGTACTGATAGTTCGAACGTTGCACCATTTTAGTTCCCTAAAAAGCCAGCACAAAAGGCGGAAACGAATGGCGTCTAAAGTAGATAGCTATAATGTCACAATGCTGAAACTAATTACAGGCCGATTGACAAATGGATTTTTCTCAACATATGGCAATGAATGCTAAACAGAACAAGCCGCGGTTTACTAATTACTGCCACTGCAATAAATATCCTGGTTTCAATATATCCGAACAGATGGCATTGTGGCAAAATTTGCCACGCTGTCGTTTGAAATATGACACGATTTTATTTAACTTAGGTATAAATATAAATTAGCGGCATTGTCGACGGCTCTCTGATTATGTTTCCCACCGCTGTCTCAGTCTCAAATACGATTGTGTCGCATAGTGTGACTCACAGATGAGTTAGAAGGCATTTTATTTTAGTAACATACATGAAAATGCAAAATATCACATTGGAACGTCGTCATTTTGTTATTGCTCATAATAACGACTTTACTTTTTTTTTAAGAATGAGAAAACTGAAACCTCAGCTACAATTTCATTGTTTTATTCAATTTTCGAGAAAAATTAGATGTTACTACACTGACTGCAAGCTGAGACAAACCTTTTTTGTACTACAGAAGTGAGATATTCTGCAGAACTAAATTTCCGCTAAGCCACACACACAACAGAGTACTGTATGAGCACAAGCTTTTTCGGATGATGTGTTAATCGCGTTGTCATTGAGACAACCGTTAACAGATGTCCTGTCGTCTCCTCCATCTAACCAATTTCGCTTCATTTGCTGCGTAGCTGCGTATTTTGTATTTATACAGTGTGGGAACGTACGGCTAGTATATCTTTTCTTACGCATTTTAAGCTAGCGAAACGTCTTCATCCAGTGACCGAATGTGATTTGTGGAGTGTTGAGATTTGAGATACATGTGTTAGAACTGTTTTAATGAACGATGCCAGATTTCAACTGGTTGCTCTGCCTCTTTGTGTTCCAGTTTTTCTGTCACCGTATTCATGCAGACTAAAATTAACCAAGTAGTTTATTTTCCTGGCTGTTAATAGTCATATGAGTATTATTTGTTTGTCGAGTTGGTGTAAATCATTTTTTCGATGAAATTAATAGACATGAAATGGTAAACTGTAGAGGTCAAAGCAACAAGAACACTTTACTTTCGAATGTATTCTAAATATATGATGTGAAACTTCCTGGCAGATTAAAACTGTGTGCCCGACCGAGACTCGAACTCGGGACCTTTGCCTTTCGCGGGCAAGTGCTCTACCATCTGAGCTACCGAAGCACAACTCACGCCTGGTACTCACAGCTTCACTTCTGCCAGTATCTCGTTTCCTACCTTCCAAACTTTACAGAAGCTCTTCTGCGAAACTTGCAGAACTAGCACTCCTGAAAGAAAGGATACTGTGGAGACATGGCTTAGCCACAGCCTGGGGGATGTTTCCAGAATGAGATTTTCACTCTGCAGCGGAGTGTGCGCTGTTATGAAACTTCCTGGCAGATTAAAACTGTGTGCCCGACCGAGACTCGAACTCGGGACCTTTGCCTTTCGCGGGCAATTGCTCTACCATCTGAGCTACCGAAGCACGACTCACGCCCGGTACTCACAGCTTCACTTCTGCCAGTATCTCGTCTCCTACCTTCCAAACTTTACAGAAGCTCTTCTGCGAACCTATCAAAGCACACTCCGCTGCAGAGTGAAAATCTCATTCTGGAAACATCCCCCAGGCTGTGGCTACGCCATGTCTCCACAGTATCCTTTCTTTCAGGAGTGCTAGTTCTGCAAGGATCGCAGAAGAGCTTCTGTAAAGCTCTGCCTCGGGCATGGACGTGTGTGATGTCCTTAGTTAGTTAGGTTTAAGTAATTCTACGTTCTAGGGGACTGATGACCTCAGAAGTTAAGTCCCATAGTGCTCAGAGCCATTTGAACAACTTTTTTTTATTTTTAAATCGGATAAATATTTTTGAAACAACTTTAATACTTAGTATATCACTTGTTCAACGCATGGAATCAATAAATTGTTACTTCAGCATTTTAATTTATTCAGCTACAGACCCTTGGTGAAATATTGTAAGCTGTATAAACTAATGAAAATACTATTTTACCTTGTTTCGGAATACTTGATTTCGGCATGATATAGGTTTCTTGTTGTAAGCGCATTTTTCAATACACAACTGATTCAAAAGATGTCACCCAACCATTGATGAACACATGCCAACTCCTTAATCTATCGATTCTCCACTTAAACAATAAAAATTATGTGTGTTCATTACTTTAACAATGAAACAGTTACATCTGTACCGTTTTGGTAAACTTTATCTTTATGAATGTCGTTGTAGAATACATTTGTAATAGTCGACAGAGATAACTTTTATAGGTTAAGTTTTCAAGCGATAAATTAAGGAACTGACATTGTTCTTCTTTGCTTGGGTGCAATCTATGGAATTAGTTTTGTTTTGGGAAATGGGACTGGCCGCAAAAAAATGAGTTGTTGTGAAAAAAGGGAAAAAAAAATATTTCGTTTAGTGTATCCAGTAATATCAAGATGATAGAGGAGTGTATTGAACACCAACATGTCATTCTCACACAGGCTACATGTAATTTACTTTCATTCTTCACTCTTGAAATTGCTAACACTGCCACGCGTATAGCTCGCCTTCATTTTGAGTCAGGCCATATCCATCAGCAAGCTTGCTAGTTTCGCCTAGGAGAAGCACTGACGCCCGTAATTCATCTTCCGGAGCTTTCCCATAAGCGGCGGAGGCAATCTCTGGAACACGCGACAGCAGATGGCTTGCCGTTCCCTTCACACGACGCACAAAGAGCTAGCGGCAAGGGGCCTCAAATATCCCGCCTCTCAGGAGCATCCCATTACAGGAGAAGCTATAATGGTTAATGCTTTCATAAATGTTAAAAACTCATAACAAAACATAATGCTCCTGTCTCCCTAACCGTATTGGCCCTGAAAACTTGCTGTAATGGAGCTTATACAGATTTTTCCCAAGGGGTTCGTTCATTTATTTTCTGTGAAGCACCGTTACGGATATTTATTAAAATACTTGTTATTTCAAATCATTCGGTTCTTCAGTCTCTGTTACTAGACTGGTATTGGCTTTTTGTAGATACTCTTGTGCGGTAGTTACTTTCTGTGTTGCTGGTGGCATCATTATATGTGACGTACGAGGAGTTTCAATAAGTAATGCAACATACTTAGACCCCTGGAAGCAGGTTGGTTTTATTCAAGATTCCAATATACCATATTGTTCCCCACTTTTTTGGCTATAAACCGTATTTTTCAAATAATCTCCGTTCAATTCAGACACCGCCTTACTGGAAGGGCGTGTATGCACGCATGGTACCACTCTACTCGTCCGGGTCAGAGACAACGGTTCCCTGCATTGATAGCCTCCCCATTATCCACGTACTAATTTCTGCGGAGGACATTATTCATTGCGCCAGGCACATGGAAGTCGAAGGGCGCGAAATCGGGACTGTAGGGTGGCCGAGGAAACACAGTCCAATGAAGTTTTATGAGTTCCTGTCGGGTGCCTAGAGTTGGGTGAGGCCTTTGGGTGGTCATGGAGAAGGAGAAGGTCGTTTACATTTTTGTGACGAGAACACACGGTAGTCGTTTCTTTAATTTTCATTACCACAGTATACTTCAGAGTTGATCGTTGCACTATGATTTTATCGGTTTTGAACTTTTTCTGCCGGCCGCGGTGGCCGAGCCGTTTTAGTCGCTTCAGTCCGGAACCACGTGACTGCTACGGTCGCAGGTTCGAATACTGCCTCGGGCATGGATGTGTGTGATGTCCTTAGGTTTGTTAGGTTTAAGTAATTCTGAGTTCGGGGGGCTGATGACCTCAGATGTTCAGTCCCATAGTGCTCAGAGCCATTTGAACCAATTTGAACTTTTTCTCCGGAGAAGCGGTGGTGTGGTGCCACTCCATGGATTACCGTCTTGTTTCCGGTTCGAAGATATGAACACCTGTTTCATCGCCTGTGATGTTGTTCGATAAACATTATTACGGTAAGCTCTGTAACGTGCATGCAATTCCGCACCGATGGTCCTTCGTTGTTCTTTATGGTCTGCTATCAGCCAGAGGGGAAGCCAACAGGCACACACTTTTGAGTACCGAAACAGGTGGACGAGTGTGTCAGCCCTACTAGCAGAGACGTCCAGTTGAGCAGCAAGGTGTTTGATTGTGATAACGTCAATCACCTCGATTGAGAGTATACAAACGTTCCAACACCGCACGAGTCACAGCTGTGTGCTGATAGCCAGAAATCTGGAGATGTGACAGTTTGAGCGACCTTGCTACTATGATGACAGACTCCTCGCCAGATGACTCACCGTGCTTTTGTTCACTGCCAGATATCCGTATTCTGCAAGCACCTATGAGTATCTAAAATGCTCTGGTTTTCCACAAAAAGAAAGTCAATGACAGCTCTCCGCTTGCAACACTCCTCCATTACAGACGCTATTTTGAAAGCTACATATAGTTCCGGCACCTATAGAGACTTCACGAAACTATAAGGGCTAGAGTGGGTATATTCCACGATGGTCCACAACAAATTCTGCATTTTTTCACACGAAATTAGCCAAGAAGAAAATGTGTGGCATTACTTATTGAACGCCACTGATACATAATTAAATGCTGTGCTCGTCGCCAGAGACAAAATCAGCGCTTTATTCTAGTGCAGTACATGGTGCGTGTGGTATTGCGTAGCATCTTGAATCGACTACATTCTTTATTGGTACCGGCAGCTGTATTTGCGAAAGTAAATCAATTAAACAGGAAGTTTATTATGTTAAATATAGTTACATCATTTTTCGATAACTACTGTTAAATGTTACGAATCGAGCTTCAGTGAGAGGTGTACCGTTTGAAAAAATTAATGTAAAGTACCTTCTTGCACGCAAATTGAAACCATGTTCGTTGATGTACAGAAATGTGGATAAAGGACAGCTCTTGGTCACCGGCAGTGTTGAATTACACATCCTGGTTCATTTTCACGGTAGCCCGAATGAGTGGGCATTCCCTCACAGAGATAATTCCTGTCGAGTTTGCAACCTGTTGTCATCGAGAAAGCGTGAGGTTCGTCTCTTGTCCCTGTCGGTTATGATCATTTTACTATCTTTGTTGTTATGGCTTGTAACCGGGCAACATCAGACGCGGTGTGTGGCTATGGAGATATCCTAACATGGTATCTCTTTATTCCGTTCTACCAAGTCTCCAGGTCGATCCATCTCACTTCACTGATTCCGTTTGACCGACTGGAAAATATGAGAATTTTATGCCTGAACTGATTTTTAAAACCACAGTCTGAGTAGAGGTCCAGGATGATTCTGTGATGATGTTGCTAACGTTCAGGGATGACGGAGAAGAGTTCATCTCATGCATTGGTTGTTGACAGTCAGTCTTGCGTCGCCCTAGTAGGCATGAGGTGTGATCATATAGATACAATGTTGTGGCGATTTGCGCACATAGTAATTTTAGCTTTTACTTTTGACGCGCCAACACATAATTCATGTCATACGTTGTGCATGAGTAGATTTAATGGAAATATTTTGTATGCATCTCGCACAAGACGTTTATATTAATCTGTACGAAGATCTGATGATGGTAAGAGTTTTACCGAAATCGGTCATCCAAAATACGGCGTTTCATTGCTATATTGTGTAAGAAGCTTTTCTTCTCCTAAGAAAAAGATGGAGACGAGTAAATGTATTAATTTGAGGTAAGGGACCCCGGTCCGAAACGGACAGAGGGGAAAGTTATAAGCGAAAATTTTGCTGATAGTTCTGACAGTGGACCTCTTTGACTTCAAGCTCTTTGCTTTCCGCAGTTAAAAGCAGGCAATAAGGACCGAAATAAAAAAAAAAAAAAAAGATCCAGTTAACTAGGAATAAAACGCATACCTAGCCCATCTTTCCTTCTGTGAAACACATCTCTTGTACTGAATAAGTGCTCGTATCTCTTAATATATACATTTTAAAACCCAGGTTTACTAAACCATTTTTCTCTTGTTTCGATCCATACTACCTCGTCTCAAGATATGGAAAGCAAAGAACTTGCAAAAGAAGTGGTCCACTGTCGGGGGTATCAGAAAGATCGTAATTTATAACTTTCGACTCATTCGTTTCCGGATCAAAGTCTCTTATTTCAAATTAACACGCTTAACCTTCTCCAACATCCCTGAAAGTTTTGAACATCATCAAGAATCACGCTGTATAGAAGAAAGGCGCACCTTAGAAGTAGAAACCATGTGTAGCTTGTGGAGCTGTAACAAAAGTGGAATATTTTAATCTACGAGAGGGAGCGGTGAATCGCAGACGGATGCCGAGAGAAAATTACTAGCAGGATTGAGCTTGGTCATTAGGGCTTTAAAATGCTGCTTTCACATTGTGTTTGCGCATACGGATTCCACAACCAGCGGACCGAGACTGCTTTCCACTGTCAAACACAACTAATCTACACCTCTTCTTTCACTACGGTGTTCTGTCGTGAAGTGTGTACACCAGATAGTCTGGATACAGCATCTGCAACAACCTTAGAGCCGGCACCAGTCTCCCAACATGGAATAAACAAAGTTAAGTCAGGATAAAAGTGGGTTTTGTTACAAATACCTTTTTATTAACATTTCCGACGTACTATTTATTTCTTAATTTAATTATTTGCAGAAAAACGGCAAAGTCACGGTTTGTTCCTAGAGACAGAAAGGCAACGGAGCAAGGAGGGCCAGTATTGTGCACCATCATAACTATACCTTTGCGCACTGTCACGAGTGTCGAGCAGAAGTCTTACTCTTCGGTCGCTCACGAGTGTCCAGGTCGGCCTTTTTTGTTCAGTATCGTCATGTGACCGGCTCACACTACACGTGTTTGTCGCAGTCAGCAAAGGTGCAGTACCTCCTCCCAGACCATTACTCGAGGCTTTAATGTTTTATTTAAATGTGGCTCTTAAAAAGCAATTATTAGAAACAATAATTTCGTCTGGCTCAGCAGCCTGATGCAAATCTGCCAGCTGGATTCCAATTCGGTGACATGCGTCTTTGTATCCTACTCCATTAAGCCTACCATGGAAAGGGGACCTATACTTCAACGTGGAATCCGTACCACGTCTCATTACTGGCGCATCTGCTGATCGTTGAGAAGGAGGGCAGGGCTGAAGACAGAATAAAAGAATGTGTGGTCCACTCGGTATACGATCCCACGATCTTGCACTTTCCAGGCACGTACTCTATCGCTACTCCAGTAGGCCTAACTGACAAAGTAATTAATATTTCCAGATGACCTGATGGGAGAATAACTCTGCCTATATGTCTTTAACTTCAGAAGTAGTGTTTAAATTAAACAGGTCACACACTATTTAAACGGAGAACCGTGATTCATTGGATTAGTTTTTAGCGGACTCTGGTAATTTTAGCTGCACGAAACTTCTCGGGCCATTGGATCCCTCTCCCATGTGATTAACGGCTTAGCTTAACGCCTCCCCGTCGGCAATATCCGTCGGGCATCATTTCACCTGTCCATTCGTGAAGACCTATTACGTCTTTGGAAACCATCCGCCAGCCTTCCAAACCGACATCCAGCCCTGAGTGCATCCTTACGTAATTTGCAAGCGTAACTACGGTACCTGACATTAAACCGTTCACGGCTGCTGTACCACCAGTGGCTCACGCTGCAGCCTCCACTGGACGGCGTGTATCACCGGTTGCTCGCGCTGGACTCTTAATAATTATGCTACCAACAATACATCTGTGTTTGACGGTGATGTATGAGCATCAGGTGCAATGAACAGCGGTCTTTTTTTGTGACCCTTCAAAGACATACCTTTCTGAACAAACGTAATATCACGTACTTTGTACAGAGGCAATTTTGTTTTGCATGTTGGTTTTCCAGTTGCTATGTGTTTATTCATCGATTTTTATTTTTTATTTGAAGTTCACCCTTTGCTATTAAAGGTCACATATTATCATTTTGTCACTTGAAGATAGTGAGTGGAACTGTGCACGGTAGATAATGGAGTGCCAAGTGGAGATATTGCAACGTTTCCGATATAATCTTCTGCTTGAGTGGGGTGATAGCAGCGGAGGCAAACAGAAACGTTTGCGCCGCGTATGGCGATAATGCCATCGGACAGAGTACGGCAAAAAAATGGTTTTCTCGTTTTAAAGGATGATCGTTCTGACATTAGTGACCCTCCATTTTCAGGAAGACCTTTTTGATTTGATGAAGATCGTTTAAACGCATTAATCCACAATGACTCATCTGAGTGAACTAGAGAACTGGCAAATAGGATTAACTGTTATCATTCCACCATCGCGCGACATTTGCATGCAATGGGGAAGGTTCAAAAATCATGCGTATGGGTAGCGCATGCTCTAAACCAAAAAAAAAAAAAGGAAATCCGTGGGTGGCCATACGTCCATCTCTGCTTGCGTTAATCAGTTGGCTCGTGAACTACGTCCACCATTCCTATCCTGTATCGTTACTGGTGACGAGAAATGGTGTATTTAAGATAACGTAGGGAAACAAAGGACCTACACCCCGTACAAAGTCCTGGGCGCATCTACAAAGACAATGTTACGCATCAAGTGAAACATCGACGGTGTGGTGTACTAAGAATTGCTTCCCCGAAATGTAACCATCACTGCTTACATTTATTGTCAACAACTGAGACGTTCTGCAGGCCCAGTCCAAGAACAAAGACCAGCATTATGCTATACTGACAAAAAACACATTACGTGAGTTTAGTTGGGAAGTCATTCCGCACCCAATCTGTTCATCTGATCATGTACTCACCATCGAACAACCTTTCTAGATGAAAACGCTTTCCGAACACGGATCGACAGCCTCAAAACCACGTGATTTTTGCAGTCGCGAAATCTAAAAGGTACCCCGCCGTTGGCAGACTATTGTAAATAATGAAGTAGAGTATATTACTGACGACTAATGTCACTGTTATGAGTATCTGTTGCCGGCCGGAGTGGCCGAGCGGTTCTAGGCGCTTCAGTCTAAGTTCTATGGGACGTATGACCTCAGATGTTAAGTCCCATAGTGCTAAAGGCCATTTTTTGAGTATGTTCATCAAATTTATGGAAAACGCTACCAATTTATCCATTACCTTGCGATTAATTTAATGTAAAATTATTTTATGGGTCCTCTGTTGTTTTAAAATAAAAGTTTAATATCTTGAAATCGCAGCCTTGGGCGTTTGAATATGACCGCGACGACACGGCGAGAAACAGGAATAGCTGCGTCGCCAGAGGAATGCTGAATACGCACGCCGCCCCACAGCCAAAAAACAGATTTTCTCAGCGCCGGCGTGAACGTGTTGAACTAGTTGTCCTCTTAGATATACCCTCTGTCCCATTTCAAACGTAGGGTACTTGAAGACGCGAGAGTTCGAAGACTTGCTAGTTGCAGAACGAGAGACGGAGCTTTATAATTTCGAGTAATCGGAAAGCCCATGGAGTATCGGAAGGTACAGAGAAGCCCCCAACTGCTGGCGAGATGTCGTAGGCCAATCTGCGCAGCTCCTCGAGGAGATCCGGCAGGTGAGAGCAGAGGAACCAGGAAGCGGCGGCGCAGCCATCGATCAGCGCTGGGATCCAGGTGCGCCGCCGCCGCCACCGCCGCCGCGTAATGGACACGGACGGTATTTATAGCCCGCCAGCGCGGCGCAATGAGCTCCAGCCGGTCCCAGGCCCGGGCGAGGCGGCGTGCCGTAGCGCAAGGCCGACCTGCTCCTTCCCCAGCCGCAGCAGCCGTTCGTCTCTGTCACGCGAGCGCCGTGCGCCTGAGCGGTAGGCAGCCGCGCGCCACACGCTCACATGCTCCCGCACCGTTGCGGCGTCTGCTGAGCTGGCGACTGCACCACACATCAAGCAGCGACGTTCCATCAGCGGAGTCACACGCTGACGGTGCGCTCTTACTGGTGGCAACCTGCAGTGGAAAAGAGGTGGATGAAATTTGGCGTCTCGTACATAGTATGGAACATCGGACCGACTAGTGAAACTTAAAGAGGGTTCTGTTCGTGATCTCCTAAATAGGCTACCCTGCTATTCCCCTAAATTAATGGGAACCCCGATTTAGAATGGGTGAAGGCCGATTTGATTATCTACCGAACGAGAGCGTATCAATTGATGTATATCTCCATACGAGATCAGTCCAGAAAATTACCGAACATTTTGAATCACGCACCAAGTGAAACCGGTGAAAACATTTAGCTGAGAAGTTTCTGGCGACGGAGTCCTTGCTTAAAAATTTCTCGTTACACTTGCCACGTGAAATTCAGATAAAATACCAAGCTTTCGATGATACCCTCCACCATATTCTCCATCATCTTCGTCAAGGACTACGACTAACGTGAACAATTTTTGTTGTTCTTGTTATTTCAGTTCCCCACAGCGTGAGCGGGCTGGTCGTGAACAGGCAAGGTTTTCTCTTTTACACACACAGAACGGCATTAGACTGTTTGGGTTACGTCATGATGGCGCGTACAAATGTGAAGCCCTCTACGCCCATAGATTTTCCTTGTGCTCTCTATAGAGCATTGCGTGCAGCGCCAACCATCACGTAAGGCTGTGAACTGCGAGATGTATTCTGTGTTTTGTCCTTGTCAACGGCACGCTTACATGTATTGTTAACCCTCCGTTACTCGCACGAAAATTCGTGACATTTTCACTCGCGCGGATGACTAGTGTCATCCACAAAGTAAGCGGTCTATTTGTATAATTTGAACGGTCTTTATGACTGGTTTTATGATTTTTTATTAAATCTAAATGTATTACATTTAATATTTGTACACAGTATGATATATTCTAACGTTTGAAACAGTTTGACCATTCGAAGAACAATACCTTCAGCTGGATTACTGGCATTACAATGTACCTCTTGTTGCATACCGACGTACGGTTCTAAATTCAAAGTGTAAGCTGTTTTTGCATCAACCAAAGCAAACACTTTTAACCCATACTTTGCTGGTTTGCTAGGAATATTTTGCCTGAACGGGCAGTTTCCTCTAAATGCCAAAAGCTTTTCGTCAACAATAAGGTATTCAGTAGGTGAAAAATATTTTTGGCAATTGTTCGTGAATAATTCAAGTACATCTCTGATAGTTCTGAGAGCAGCCAATTTGTCAGTATCTCTGCGAACACCTCTATCACGGATATTATCAGACCTCAGACATCTCAACAGAAACCTGAATCGGTTTTCACTGATGCATAAATAACATGATTCAAGTACGTTTCCCTTTGAGTTATCCCACAATTTCGATATACCCTTTCTAGAACATCTCAACGATACACATAGATATAACAAACCAATGAAAGCTCTGATCTCCATCGCATCTGTTTCTTTACAATCCCTTTCCCTAGATAAGTTACCACAAACATAATAGATGTATATAATAGTGCATGCCGCGATAATGCTTATTGTGTTTTCATCCAAGAACAAACTCAGAATTTGTATTTCTGTTTTTTTATACGAGCTTGATTTTTTGGTTCAGGCAAATGCGTAATGAAATTACGAGATCTGCTTCTGACACTAGTAGCATATTTATTTTTCCTTCGTTTATTTATTCCATATTTCCCTAAAAAATACATCCTCTTGAGTTACTTCTTCCTGCGATTCATATTCATCATTTTCTGACATTTCTTGTTCTGTTTACGAATCACGACCGCTTTCATGAACAGAATCCTCAGTCTCTGAGTCATTGCTGTCACTGTGAGCATATTCATCGCTCAGCTCATTGAACCATTCCAACCATACATTAGGATCTCTATTAAACTCTGTCCGAGGTTTTTCGCCTTTGACGTTTCTTCCACAATTTAGAAATAAGGCGACTTACTTTCTTTCAGATTGTGGCAGCAGAGCTCGCGCGGATGACAAAGTGTCCTGCAGACTATAATAATGTTTCATAAACAATGTATCTTTCGTAACTGAAAGCCAACAATGATTGCAGCGAACAGCCGGAGAGTTAACAGAAAGGTACTGAAAATGGCGCGAACTCAATCCAGCCCTGTCAGACAAAATTGAGCAGGAAAGTCATGTGGATGACGAGTGTCATCTGCGCGAGCAACGGATGGTTAAGTGCATAGCCGTTGTCTCTATTGAAGTTGTTTTCGCAAAGTCTAATTTGAATGACTTCTCTGATCACAGAGTACCAACAGTTCGTTGCGTGAGCAAGTATTCTCGTTCGTTCAAACGAAACCTTGTGCTTATTATCAGTCTGTACTCTTCTGATGCTGATTTATTCAAATGCCTGTATTTAAGGCCACGTTGAGACTCGACGCAACGATCGGAAACCGTCTGTACAGACTGGCCCACGTAACTCTTGCAACACTCGCGTGGATCTTTATAAATTCCCGGCACTCTCAGGCCGAGATTATCTTTAATTGGTCGCTAATTTCTTTAATTTTCTGGTTGGCCATAAGACTGATCTGATTCCCTGTTTAGGACTCCACCTATCTTGCTAGTTGCTGCACCACAGAATCAAAGCCGCGTTATGTGTTCGTCCTGTTGGCTAGTTTGAACGGCGTCGCGTCTTGGTTTTCTCAACAGCGTTGATCTAATGTCACGGACAGAATACCTGTCCCTTCTGAACCTCGGAAGCGAGATGGCTCATGTCCGAAATGGTTCTGACGCCGACTCCATGAAAAAGTCAGCTATGATTAGTGACAGTGGCGAATCCATGGTCGGTCATTTAAGGATAATTTCCACTGTACAAGATCTACGTGGCCGTCAAAGTGTCCCGAAATAATTTCAAAATTTCTGGGTAGAAATGAGTGGCCAATAATTTTAATGTGTGTTCCGCTGGTACTTTCACAAAACAGGGAGCTCGTGTCAAGGCTAACCAACACTTCATTCGAGCCTATCCACATGTACTTTCTGATATTAACAAATATTTGTGAGTTTTTAATATGACTGTAGGTGCCAATAGTTTAGTCAGACACTTGGCCAGTCTATATGTAGGAGAACCGACAGCGCTAATAATTGTCTAAATGGGTCCCCGTCTGTGTGTATCTTAGGTAGAACGCACAACCTGGGTGGCTCCGGTGCCCTTCGCCTTAAATTCTTCAAGAGTTCGTCAGAGAAGCCAGAATTCTTAAGTAGCTCCCCAGTTTTCTTGAAAACTGCCGATGTGGAATCCCGTCTGAAAATTCGGTATGTACTATCTTCCAATAATAGACCCACTTTCTTATGATAACCCGTTGCACTGAGGATAACCGTAGCATTCCCCTTGCAAAGACAACTAACTCTTCATTCTTCAACGATTTCAGTCCATGCTTTTCCGCTCTGCTAAAACTGGACATAAGGGGCTTGGCTGTCGCTAGTAGCAAACATTACATCTGCCGCTTCGTCAGGGAGATGCTGAACCGCTTGTTCTACTCCACTGATAATCTCGGCCACTGGTAGCTTTTGTGGAGCTGTAGCAAAGTTCAGCCCTTTACTGGGAACCGAGATGGTAGCTTCGTCAACATTTCACGTCAGTTGCTCTTGATGACCTTAAAGCAATTGAGGCAGCAATATTCAGAAATTTTACAGAGTGTTAGTGATTCGTTTTCTCCTGAGAGTGGGGAAAACGATCGTATGTTTCGTTCCGTAATAGCCCGAGCTTCTCTTGCCTTGTCTTCGTGGTTGTTTGCTTTAAATGCTTATGAAAGTGCATTTATGCTGTTTAAAAAAGCAGAATTGTAAATATCAATGAGTCACTAATAATATAAATATCTAGATGCAACACGTTCTAGATCTACAAAATGACCACGCAGATCACCCAACAGGAATCCCATCGAACATTTATGGGACGTAATCTAGAGGCCAGTTCGTGCGCAAAATCCTGCACCGGCAACACTTTCGCAGTTCGGGACGGCTATAGAGGCAGCCTGTCTATATTTCTGCAGGGAGCTTCCAACGACTTGTTCAGTCCGTGCCACTTCGACTTCCTGCACTAGGCAGGGCAAAAGCAAAAACGATATTACATTAGGAGGTATTCCATGATATTTGTCACTTGATTGTAATACAGCCTTCTACATATAGCGAAAACAAGATTAGAGTAACAACCATGCGCGCAGAGGAATTTGAGTAGTCATTCTTCCCGCGTTGCATTCGGAAACGGTACAGGAAGAGTGGAGTATGGATGTAGATGTATTTGTTGGCAGAAGAAGTACATGTCGATGCAGATAAATGTCGGAACACTTGGAACAACACTGGAGGCGGGGCTCTGTCCACTAGTTCATGTCGAATTGTGATGATTGCTGATTCTGACTGAGCATAGAGTGTTAGATGTGATATTTTGCTGTCGACAGGAAACAATGGAATGGATCCTTTAATATCCTATTCTTTTCCATACACCCTCGGATAGCAATTTAATCTGGTAGGAAATTTCATAATCAACGCCGGCACATATTCATCCACAGACCCTCCTACTGCCTTCGTGCGAAAGCCAAAGCAGTCGCGTGGTTCAATAGACACGTGGTTCTTTACCTATTTCTGTTCACAACCCAAAGTATCAGTAGTTTTTTTCAAATTACATAGACAGTGTTTTCCGTGACCCTCCGAGTAACTGGAACCTCCTAGTCAGGAGATGACACACGTCCACGATCTGAAAGATCCGAACATGCAGAACCACCCTCTGGGAAACTAATACATCTTTCCCTCAAGACGTACCTGATAGGTCCAGCGCCGGATGCGTGACGCAGCAGGAATCACTAAGCGCAGCACCTTCTTTCGTTTATTTCCTACTATTTCCTTTTAATTGTTGACTTATTCAGATTTTTGTAGTTAAAAAACAACAAAACATTATTTCTCTGTATTTTCAATACGCTTTGCCCTTCCGTCGCTCCCAAAGTCAGTCCCGGCATTTGGGGGTATGGGGGACACCGTGCCCAGGTCTTGAGATCCGACCTTGTTCACTCAGCTCCCCTCAAACCCCAACGACCCTAATTTAAAAAAAAAGGAAAAATTAAAATAAAAAAGCCTTTAAAAAAGGTGTTGCGATCCTAAAGCATCGCTTCCGGGACAGGTAGCTGCTCTGACCTCAGGTCGAATCTGACCAGCGATAACACTAGAACCGCGGTCCTGTCACTCATAACCCTTTCCATAATTCTTCAGTTGCTTACTATTTTATATTATTGCCTAGACTGCTGAATTTCTATGTCTTTGTATCAAATAAGTTAATTAACGATCACACTTAATTTTACCTTTTACGAAGAAATTTTAAAAGAGAAAATTCTATGTTCACTTAGAACGACGGATGGGTCAGTTCTGACCCTACCACCGCATCCGGTATTGTAATCCTATATCACGCACTGCTTGACGCTTATTTTTAGATTGTGTTTGCTCAACAATCTCAAAACAGACTTTCATCTCACTACGTGATGACGTTGCACTTTCCCAGCAGTGGAGGAGCGCGATCAGGTTGAAACATGCCTGAACGTGTACTCAAATATCGCACAGCCAGTGCTTTGCTTTATGAAATAGTATTAGTAGTGGATTCTGACTGCATAAATAGTACAGAGAATTAGTAAACAGTATGCTGCTTGATATTTTGTTTTTGTGTATAAGCTCATTTCGACTTTATTGCCTTGACCAGTACAACGTCAAGACATGTTCTGATGAAGGCAATAAAGCCGAAATAAGCTTTTGTAGAAAAATAAAATATAAGCAGCATACTGTTTACTAGTTCTCTGCATAATGTCCTACTGTGACATAATATAGGCTGCAGGTCCCATAATAAAGAAACTTACGTAAAAACCGTGCTTACAAAACATACATTTATTATGACCAGACGCGTAAGAAGAGAAGATGACATTGTAAATGCCATAACTGATATTTTGGCTAATGAACCTGAGGGTGAGCCACTGGAGTTATCACCTGAGGAAGAACTGCCACGAACTGTAGTTTCAGATTCTTCATCAGATGATGTCACACCAGATGATGATTTGCGGAATAGTGATGGAGAAGATCTGCCTTGTTTATATGTTTATTTTATAATTGTTTCCTATGTGCTGCAAAGACACACTTGTCAATTGCTACAATTATTCTTGTACTTCGGTGCAATATTACTTACTAAGGAAAGAAATGTCACCTGCGTCTCTGAAAAATTGAAAGCAAATGCTACAAATGTGGAGGGCATTGATCTTGCAGGAAAATACCAGTCTCTGTCAAGAAGGCAAGACGAGAGTTATGTAGCAGAGTTTCTTGAAGAAGAATGATCCGACATTGTTTATCAGAGCAGCAAGAATCTTTATGTGAAAATTGAGGCTGGTTTGAAAAAGAAGCCAGATACAGTTGCATTTAATAACTTATCTAAATATGAAGTGGACGTGCTCGACCAAATGGCTCGCAAATACTCAAAGCGCCATGCAGACTTTGGCCTGTTCACACATTTTACAACTTACTGGATTTGCCTGGGTATTGTACAATGCTCTAAACTAGAAAAAGTAAAAATGCCGGGATTTAATCCTGCAACTGCCGGAGGAGCTTGCTAAGAAGTGCACAGGAACCAGGAAGACTAGTAAAATACGTCACACCCAAAGATATTCCTGAGAGACAAGAAAAGCGAACACGTTGCCCGGTAAAGCGTGACTGCGCTGTGTCATATATGTAAGAAAACTGTCTGCAGTAAACCCACATCAGAAGACTATTATTTGTGCTCAATATGCGATGCCAGCTAGTAAAGGCACCCAGAAAAGGCGTGTAAATTTTCATAATAATTATTCACAATTTGAGAAAAGCTACTTAATTTTATAATAAAATATTCAGTACTTCAACTAGTATTAGATTTGTTAGCGGTGACAATTACCTAATGATGCAGAATTCGAAAGTAATCCAGTCACTGTTCTAGCTATGACCAAATATCAGAGGTTCTAGTATTAATGATGTAGGTCATTGTGACAGGTAGCCTCAGTGTGGTTTTAGGTGGTTTTCCACATCCCATTAAGTGAAAACTTGGCAGGTACCCAAGGTACGCAACAGTTACATTATTTGCACACAGAGAACTTTCGCTCACTTTCACATGAATAACACTACACGCAGACAGCTGGGGCACATGTATTTCGTTCTTGGAGAAATAGTGTGGCTACAGGAAGGGCATTCCGCCACCCCTTAAACTAACCATGCCAAATCCGGTAATAACCATGCTGACACAGCACCAAATGTGGGACAATGACACAAGAAAAGGAGTAATGTTTATTTTTCTCTGATTTATTATATGAACCACTTATGTCCGATAGCCAAGGAAAATTCTCAAGTGTCATTGCCCTATGCATGAGCACTCGGACTACGTATCAGGTGGAAAGCAGAATACTACCCAGATGCATGAAGCGTATCGCATAAAGCTGATCTTCATTTTTTTTTTGTCAGGTTCATCCGCTGCACCTGAAATTAATTTTGCGCGTCAGCAGGGTGTGTGGGGAATTTCATTAGGGCACAGAGACGAGTGCGCACGCGCCGCTGCGCGCAGCCACAGACGCATCCTCGCAGGCGGCTGGAATTGCGAGGACTGCAGCGGCAACGGCGTCCGCGCGGCTGCATAGAAAATGCTCGTTACGCGAGCTGCCTGCCGGCTGTAGGGAATCACTGAGTAGCGGCGTAGCGAGGCGCCGCTTTGAAGTGTCGCCGCCAGCAGCCCCTAACCCAGCCAGAGTCCCCGGTCACACACTAACGAGGCAACGCCCAGCCTCCTCTCCTTGCCGAGTTAGAATACCGTCTTGTTATAATTTTCGACTACGTCTACATCTGTACACAGCAAGTGGTGGTGTAGACGGTTGGTACTTCTCCTACTGTTCCCACCTTCCTCCTTTCGAGCTCCGTTCGCGAAGAGTGCGCGAGAAGGAACGACTGTTGCTAAGCCAGCATATGCTCTGAGTTCTAATTTCTCGGATTTTCTCGTCGCTGTCATCCCGCGAGACATATATTGGAACAAGTGAGATGCAGTCTTTTCTTGGAGCATATATTCTCAGAATTTCAACAGTAAACCTCTCTGACACGTTCAACGCGTCTGCGTTTCCTACTGGTGATTGATGAGCTCCTTCGTTTGTTAAGTACAAACGTAGGGCAAAATGAATTGCTAGCTAGTAGAACTTGAGAGTATTATTTACAACATAATGCTTGATATTGTATGCAATTTTTGTTTGAAAATGCGTATCGATATAAATTTTATAAGGACTTGAATTTTTAACTACCGTTATCTAAATAACGTACATTTCCTCGTAAACTAATCAAGCAATAAAATTAGAATTCCACAGTTCACATCTGTAGAAGAGGCTAAAATAATGTAAGGAATGTTTGTTTAAGGTCACCGTTGCTTTGAAATTAACTTTCCATTTTTTGTTACCTGGAAATGCTCTATTTTTTTCAAATTTTATGGAGAACTTTTCTCAGAAAAAAGATAACGGAAAAGTTCTACAAATGATTATTCGGTAAGCAATTCATCAGAACTAGGCCAAACTTCAGGATGTTAGCTTTTATAGATCCTGAGAAAACGTACATTAGAGCTCAAAAAAGTCAGTTTACGGCTCTTGGCATTTAAAGTTTTTATTTCAGTTCTTGACGATATTGCTATTCCTCAAGTGACTAATGCTGTCCATATCAATAATCTTGATTGTCCTTCTCGTCTTCCTGCAGTAATCTCTCCGCCTATCTCCTTTGCCTAGCCAACTTTTTGCATTTTTCCAGTCGCACTTCATCGACGCTTCTGAGTATCTTCAGTGATAATGCTCCTGTATGAATGCCTAGTCTCTACGAGCACGTAATCCTACATATATTTCCACTACTGGACACTAGGCAGGCATCACATGCACCTATCTTTACAACAATTGAGTACACTGTCATCATACAGTCTGAAACCCCTTTGACGCACAAATACTCGTCTTTAGCACTGTACACAGCTTCATCAGTCCCTTCACTAAGTTTCTTCTTCGATGAACTCAGTGACTGTCGAAAATTGTTCTTCACTCTTAGCAGCAGCATCTGTAACACTGTTATTTAAATTTCATGCACGTTTTACAAGTGAGATTCGACGTTTCCTCACTTTTTTTGAATATGCGTCCATTTTTACACCCCATTTCGAGTAAAACAGGTCGATGTATGTAAAACTAAAAACTGAAATAAGTTTATAGCATATATTGTTCAAAAATCCATGTTGTATAAAAAAGTAATAAGCAAAGTGCCTCCTGAGCGTTTCGCGATTGGCCGGCTAAGGTCCCCACATTGTCAAGATACGCTGCTCATACGGAGGATAACGCAGGTTTCTAAAAAATTGGGTGAGAGCACTCTAGAAGCGTAGGCTTGTGAGTAAGGCACGTTCTTACAAGCTCACCTAGTATAAATATTTTTGGTAAGGTTCCGTTGGTTAATTCCACGTAAATAATCACTGCGTTCTTTAAATCCATCCACCAGGAGAATAAATGATCTTTGGTGATGTGTTAGTCATGATTATCCTGTTGCTTATCTGTTTGCGATGTATGAGTTTGATCTCATCGATAAAATCCTCATCCAAACAGTTAACCGTAGCGTGTGACTGAGTAGAACGAATACCTCGATCGATATCCAAATTTACGGGTGCCGATTTTTGCCAGTTTTTATATGTTTTGGCAGATCGAAATTAAAGTGACGGGCCACCAACGATAGCACCGTACCGTTGTCTTGTAAGTAAATTCTTGTTCATTACGAATACTCGCAAGGCAGTGGAGTTATTGGTAATTTGGGATTTGTCACGGTTGTTAGAATTCTGTCCAGCGTAGTGAATTTCCATGATAGATACAAAAGAGCGTATACTTAAGTAATGTAAAGGTTCACTGAAACAATGTTCCTTACCACAAAAGGGAAAGAAGAATTCAGTATCAGGTGCTGGAAATATCTAACGCCTCATGTCACCAGAACTTTTGACAACATCGCATGGTTTTCAGTGGGACAATACTCATTATCCAGGTAGTAACTAGTGTTTCGGAAATCGGATCTCGCAACACAAAAACACAAACCAAAGACGAATCTTGGTTTTTGCACTTTCCATCCCTATGGATGGATAGAGGAAACTGTTCCCGTTTAATTACGAGTATAACAGCATAGATGTATTGATGTAGATATCATTACTTTTCGTGTCAGCGAAGAACCTGAAACTGACTTACAAAGAAGTAGCTTCGTGTGTTGCGTCTCACTAAAGCTCTTTCTGTTTCTTATAACAAAGCAATGGGTAATTTTACCTGCAATTTCAGGTTCAACTAGTATGACACAACTATTTATGCAAAAGGTTCTTTAAAATAATGCTGTGGGTATTGAGTCAAATTGTAGGTTTCAGTTTGTTAAGTCGATTGGCGTGAGAATATTGTTTACTTATGGCATGAATGGGTAGTCATCTATGACTAACATTCAAGAGTTACGCCAGGAGCCATTTCTGGGGCAACAGACATGTGTTAACACGGATAACAACGATCGTCTGATCTACAGGTCTTTGCGGTTCTTTGTTAAGTACAGAAGTTTATCTGGAAAAGAGATTAATTATAATACACTGGTACGACATTTAGGAGTATTTAACATGTGCCACTTAAATATGTGTGCAGCAGAGGGGCTAATGCATCAATATGGAGAATGCAAACCCATAACGTTTCTATGCCTGTAATACTGACTGTGTAAGAACGAAAAAGATTTTTCCCGACTACAAAACTCAGAGTATTTCTTTATATTCGATCTAAAACTGCGTTTTTAAGTTAAAATGCAGCTGTTGTCCATTCTGTTTTTATTAATATTACTTGTTTCAAGCAATAAGTATTATTTTTCAATAGAAATGTCAGAATACCAGATTTAATTATGAATTATTGAATCAAATGTGCGTGAAATCTTATGGGACTTAACTGCTAAGGTCATCAGTCCCTAAGCATACACACGACTTAACCTAAATTATCCTAAGGACAAACACACACACCCATGCCCGAGGGAGGACTCGAACCTCCGCCGGGATCAGCCGCACAGTCCATGACTGTAGCGCCCCAGACCGCTCGGCTAATCCCGCGCGGCTAGGAATTATTATCCAGTGTGCACAATATCTTCCGGAAGAAAGCGGAAAGGATAGAAGGATCAATAATATCAACCAAGTAGACATTACAGGCAAATGCCTCAGACCTGCAGGCATTTCAGTAATTACGTCCTTAGAACGTCGACCTGTTTGACATAAGGACTTTCAGCATAAGTAATAAAATTTAGAAAATGATAATATTAAGAATTATCCGTTCTTTAGAGTAACGAGGATATATTTCTCCAATGACGTTTACAGTAGTGTCGCCAGAAATTAAAAAACGTTACAGAGAATAATACAGAAATCGCACATTTTCAACTATACGTTTGCTTATTTTGGTATTCTAATAGTTTTGTAGCCAGAAATATGAATTTCAAATTCATATCGTGAATCATATTATAACATTTCCTTTAGCAGTAGTTTAGGATATTTATTTTTATTGTGCTTATCCCAACGTCTTTAAATTCATATGAAAACAATTAACGTGTTATGAGCACACATTTGTAAATCGTCTTCAGGTCTATATCATATACAATGATGCATTTGTACCGCACTGTTTTGTTAGCCATTGTCTGTAGTAAATTCGCCGAAATCTTAAAATTAATTGTAGATGACGTCACATTAAACTTATGACGTAAACTAAGAAGAAACCATGTTACACCTTCGTGACATGCGTAAAATTTTAATTTTTTGTCAAATACTCCTTTTGTATGAAGTGGGGATAAATCCCCACTTGCGTGCGTCTCTTTTTTTTCAGTCTGTATCATAATGCAGTGACTGATGACGCTCTTATTTCAAGTCGAGTGAAGTGGAAATTTTCATAATAGTAAACAAACAAAAGAAAATTTGAAGCTGTGGCAAATGTATCAAGATTAAAAATTCTTTCCGTTTCAGAGCCTAGTTTAGCGAGAATTCTTCATAGCATAAATTTCATTATACCTGTTTGGCTTGTCAGCCGAAAAACGGCGAGAAATATTGTGAGGAAGCTACTATTTTCTGCAAGTTCATCACAGATTTAATTTCGTCGTGCATTCGACGTGGAAAATGAGATTTTATGAAATTTAAACAGCTTATAAGAGAGAGCAGCGAAATTAAATCTGGCTTATCAGCCAGAACAAGGCACACGACGTCAAAAGGTGTAAAGGAGAGCCCGAAATCCAACGAAAGCTGCTTCACTAAATCATGCCTAATTTTACCCTCTACAAAAGCGCAGTTCATGGAAAGTAACTGGTTTAGCACCGACTATTTTGTATTCCAGATACAAATCGATTCATGTAATTAGTGCACCTAATCAAGAAACATTCAAGTCATTCTTGCACACAGTGCTTAACTCTACTTTTGTACCACTGTGAATATGAATTGTTGTTGCTTCTGTTGTTGTTCCTGATAGTGGTGGTGAAGATGGTGGTGGTGTGGTCTCCAGACTGAAGACTAGTTTGAAACAATTTCACGCTAGTCTGCATCCTGCAAGCCTCAACTCTAGGTAACAATTACAAAATACATCCACTTGAATTGCTTACTATACTGAAACATTGGCCTGCCTCTGCAGTTTCTCAGACGGCACTTTCCCCCATCACCAAATCATCTCTTTCTTGATGCCCCAAGGTATGTCCTATCAAACGAGCCTTTGTTTTAGTCAAGTTGTGAGATAAATTTCTTTTCTTCCTGATTCTAATCGTTGGTTCTAGTTAGTTGTCCGAGTTATCCAGTTAATTTTCAACATTCTTCTGTAGTACCACATTTCGAAAACTTCTTCTTGACAGTACTATTTATCGTCCACGTTTTACTTTCGTACTTGCCTACGCTCGAGACAATGGCTTTCATAAAACACTCCCCAATATTAAATTTACCTTACTTACTATTTCTTTAATTTTCTGTCTTAGTTTCATTCACATTTTAGCTAATGGCAACTAGTTTGGAAGGATATTTCGCTAACGGATGACTGAGTGTATTGTAGTTAATAGCAACAGGGACACAGAGTGTGAACAGATGAGAACATCTCTAAATGTATAAATGTTATAGTAAGAAATTATTTGTTTATTCGCATAAGAACAAGTCAGATACCGTCACGGTTTGAAATTGAACAAATTCGTTCGAAAGCAGTCATTATTAACAGAAACGTGAACGTAACTAAGAAGCAGTGTTGGAACTGCAAGCTTAAATTTATATTTTTTCTTAAGATATATCTCTTTTTGAGAACAGCTTTTCTTCCTGCAAGTTTGCATTTTGTATCCCGTTTTGTATTACCTTTACTTTTGACATCGCTTCTAATTTTGTAGCAAAACATGTCTATCGTTTCAGTGTCTCATTTGGTTATCAAATTCTCTCAGAATCACTCAGTTAATACGACGACAAGTATTTCAATCAGAGGCCACAACAGAAGTTTTAGTGTTTTTAACCTATCCTAACGGTAATGCCCACTACTACCCCGCAGTCGACGGTTCTACAGTAATGCGAGTAGTCTTATTGCACTTACGTATGCACCAGTACGCCGAAATGATTAACCAATTGGTCGGCCACGCCACCGAAACTACTATTCAAAAAATAGTTTTGCATTGTTGTATCGAGTGGTGAGTACACTGATTCCGTTTCATGAGGGAGAGACCATGTGTTTTTGCAGAATAGAAACAAATACATGTAGCTCTTCGTCTACAGTTTCCTCCACATCTCATACCGTGCTGGAGGGCCGTCTATTAGCTTTCATTCTCTGGTCCGAGGGACAGAGCAGAATATTTGCTGTGCTGCCCATTACTGAGCCTTGTTTTTTCTTTATTTCTTTCCTTTTTTCCATAAATATTCTGACAGGTTTAGTGCAGCCCACCTTGAATTCCTGTCCCACGCCAACCTCTTCATCTCAAAATAACACTTGCGACCTACGTCCTCAATTATGTACTGAATGTATTCCAATCTCTGTCTTCCACAACAGTTTTTACCCTCTACAGCTCTCTCCAGTACCATGAAACTCATTCCCTGATGTCTTGTGTTCTGTCCCTTCTCCTTGTCAGGGTTATCCACATATTCCTCTCCTCCCTGATCCTGTGCAGAACCTAATCATTCCTTACCTTATCAGTGCATCTAATTTGCAACATTTTTCTGCAGCACCACATCTTAAAATCTTCGATTATCTTCTGTCCCGGTTTTCCCGCAGTGCTAGTCTATTTTTTGATGTCCTTGCTCACGCATCCTGCGTTATTTTGCTGCTAAGTAGAAGAATTCCTTAACTTCATCCACTTCGTGGCCACCAATCTTGATGTTAAATTTCTGTTCTCATTTGTGCTGCTTTGCATTACTCACCTCTTTCTTTCATTTACGATCAGCAGATATTCTGCACTCATTGTGCTGCTCATTCCATTCAGCAGATGCTGTAATTCTTCTTCACTTTCACTGTGAGTAGCAATGTCAAAAAAATGGTTGAAATGGAATTGAGCACTATGGGACTTAACTCCTGAGTTCATCAGTCGCCTAGAACTTAGAACTACTTAAACCTAACTAACCTAAGGACATCACATACATCCATGCCCGAGGCAGGATTCGAAACTGCGACCGTAGCGGTCGCGTAGTTCCAGACTGTAGTGCCTCAAACCGCTCGGCCACTCCGGCCGGTTAGCAATGTCATCAGCAAATCTTATCACATACAGCCAAATACCTGAGGAATTGGTGGTGTAATGGGGTTCTGAATGCTTGGGACTACAAAACCAGATCCGACATTTCTGTAAAATCTTCGTTGTGTACAGACCGTCAGATCGGATTTAAAACTCGAGTTCTCGAAGATAGTGTTTTGTTGGTCACCTCCCGACGAAACTGGCTGGTTCAAATGGCTCTGAGCACTATGGGACTTAACTCCTGAGTTCATCAGTCGCCTAGAACTTAGAACTACTTAAACCTAACTAACCTAAGGACATCACACACATCCATGAGCGAGGCAGGATTCAAACCTGCGACCGTAGCGGTCGCGTGGTTCCAGACTGTAGCTCCTAGAACCGCACGGCCACTCCGGCCGGCCTCCCGACGAAACTACTCGACTCTTAATTCCGATTTCCCACAGGGTGTACACCGAGAAGATTTTGTACAATGATAACGCCACGAAGAACTTCGATGACAGTTCCTGCATTTGCCTTACAACCAAGGGAAACCCCGCATATTAGTCGGAATCAGAAGATTGGGAACATTGTCCCACACAAAACTGAATATTGTATGTGTGTGTGTGTGTGTGTGTGTGTGTGTGTGTGTGTGTGTGTGTGCGAGTGCGCGTGATTGTTTGGGAGGGTGGTTGATACAAGATGCTATTTGTAGGCCATCCTGTTTTGCTCGTAGACGGAGGACGGCACTATATTGACTGCTCCTCCTGTTCACTTCCCGTACATTGCGTATTATGAATCGCCACGTAACGCCGGCAGAGCTGATGCTTAAGGGGTTGCCGTAAAGCCCAAGTGTCATTAAAACCGCGGCGTGGCGGAGGTGCTAACGGGCGACCCCGCCGGCGCGCCGGTTAGCATGCAAATGACGGCCCGCTGCCCGTTTTATCGGCTCCCGGAATTGGCGCGCACCAGGCCGTCTGTTGACAGCCCCTGAGCCGACATCCACCCTTGCTCGCCACCTCTGGCCGCGCCGCTGCTCGGCGCCGGAATTAATTTTGCAGGCGGCGAGGACAAAGGCGGTGGCATCTGTCGGAACAACAGCCAAGTACGTGCTCCAGAGGCTTCACTCATATGTGCGGCGCGATCAGCCTTGTTGTAGGAGGCGAATTTCTGCCTCTTCACTTGTTTGCATTATAAGGCGAGGATCCAAGGACGAGGGAGGGATTTACCATGGCGTTCATGACTCCCTTCCCATTCTTAAGAAGCAAAAGCACTGTTCGAACCACTGATGTAAGCAAATTAACAAATTATTATTTTCTTCTTGTTTTCTTTCTTCTCTCTATACGACCAAGGACTGCATTTCCTCCTTCTCCTCCTGAAACCTCTTCATCCTCTTCCTCGCTTCACCCGCACTTCTTGCCCTATCTTCTTTATCTTCGTCTCTTAGCTGCGCCACTTGTAACTACACTCCTGGAAATTGAAATAAGAACACTGTGAATTCATTGTCCCAGGAAGGGGAAACTTTATTGACACATTCCTGGGGTCAGATGCATCACACGATCACACTGACAGAACCACAGGCACATAGACACAGGCAACAGAGCATGCACAATGTCGGCACTAGTACAGTGTATATCCACCTTTCGCAGCAATGCAGGCTGCTATTCTCCCATGGAGACGATCGTAGAGATGCTGGATGTAGTCCTGTGGAACGGCTTGCATTGCCATTTCCACCTGGCGCCTCAGTTGGACCAGCGTTCGTGCTGGACGTGCAGACTGCGTGAGACGACGCTTCATCCAGTCCCAAACATGCTCAATGGGGGACAGATCCGGAGATCTTGCTGTCCAGGGTAGTTGACTTACACCTTCTAGAGCACGTTGGGTGGCACGGGATACATGCGGACGTGCATTGTCCTGTTGGAACAGCAAGTTCCCTTGCCGGTCTAGGAATGGTGGAACGATGGGTTCGACGACGGTTTGGATGTACCGTGCACTATTCAGTGTCCCCTCGACGATCACCAGTGGTGTACGGCCAGTGTAGGAGATCGCTCCCCACACCATGATGCCGGGTGTTGGCCCTGTGTGCCTCAGTCGTATGCAGTCCTGATTGTGGCGCTCCCCTGCACGGCGCCAAACACGCATACGACCATCATTGGCACCAAGGCAGAAGCGACTCTCATCGCTGAAGACGACACGTCTCCATTCGTCCCTCCATTCACGCCTGTCGCAACACCACTAGAGGCGGGCTGCACGATGTTGGGGCGTGAGCGGAAGACGGCCTAACGGTGTGCGGGACCATAGCCCAGCTTCATGGAGACGGTTGCGAATGGTCCTCGCCGATACCCCAGGAGCAACAGTGTCCCTAATTTGCTGGGAAGTGGCGGTGTGGTCCCCTACGGCACTGCGTAGGATCCTACGGTCTTGGCGTGCATCCGTGCGTCGCTGCGGTCCGGTCCCAGGTCGACGGGCACGTGCACCTTCCGCCGACCACTGGCGACAACATCGATGTACTGTGGAGACCTCACGCCCCACGTGTTGAGCAATTCGGCGGTACGTCCACCCGGCCTCCCGCATGCCCACTATACGCCCTCGCTCAAAGTCCGTCAACTGCACATACGGTTCACGTCCACGCTGTCGCGGCATGCTACCAGTGTTAAAGACTGCGATGGAGCTCCGTATGCCATGGCAAACTGGCTGACACTGACGGCGGCAGTGCACAAATGCTGCGCAGCTAGCGCCATTCGACGGCCAACACCGCGGTTCCTGGTGTGTCCGCTGTGCCGTGCATGTGATCAGTGCTTGTACAGCCCTCTCGCAGTGTCCAGAGCAAGTATGGTGGGTCTGACACACCGGTGTCAATGTGTTCTTTTTTCAATTTCCAGGAGTGTATATTTTCGCCGTATCCTTCTCTGACTTCGATCTTCGGCGTATTGGTCGGTGTGTACTTGCTACTTCAATATCCGAACTTTCCACTTCGATCCCCAATTTTGACCAATCCTTTCGAAGTTCAGCACTGAGTTGGTTCCTGTATTTCCTCTTGATCTACCTGTTCTTTCCACTCTTATTTCGTCATTCTGTCCATACTGATCTCGGTTACATGTCCAGCAAATCTTACGTCTGATTTCTCTTGATATTCTCATGTTGCAGTACAGTTCTTCCCTAGGTCTTTGCATCCGTCACCTCCCCCCTTTAAGTGCCTGGTAATTTCCTAAGCATTTTTTCTTTCTTTCTGTAGCTTTTCTGCAACACTTATTCCTAGTGTTATCGTCTTAGCTGCATACAGTACAGTATTCCTCATCGTTTCCTTGTAGTATCTCATCTTTCGTTTATGCATATATCTTTTTTTGTATATATTCTTGGTCATAATAGAGTTGACATCTCCGCTCTGTTATTCTATAACCATTGCTCCTGAGTTATGGAGATACAACAAAAATTCTGTGAACTCCCTCTTTCCTTCACAACCAAGTCCTGGATCGGCACCTGTCCGCAGTGCACATTTTGTCCAAGTCGAATACCTGCATATACGTTTGTGTCGACAATACATAACAGTGTTAGTTCAGTGGACAAAGTATTTGTCATCTCCTTCAAAGATAACACCTCTCGCCTCGGAGTGGCATAGATGGTGTACAACAGGTACAACGTACCCACGTGACGTTCTTGCTCAGCCCAAAGGTGTTTCATTGGGTTCGTGTTGGGACACTGGTCAGTCCACCTCAAGAATGTTAAAGTCCACAGAACCATCTCCTCACAGATGCTGCTTTGTGATAGGATACAATGAGATTCTGATCACTGTCACCGAACTTTTCCTCTACTCTGTGCAGTACACAATGCTTTAAAATGCACAAATATCTCTTCTTATGAGGTGGTCGCACTTTGTAAGCCCATATTGTAAAGTGTAGAAACCACACAGAAGTTGCTGAATCAGTAGTCAATTATTGCATACGCTACCTGTTTCAGACCACTTAAAGTCCCACCATCTGGTGTAAAAAATAAAATCGCTTACCCATCTGCGGTTATCCTTACCTCAACGTTGTCATGCAACGAAATTTCCGTTTCAAATGCATGAAAAGGTGGACATAAATTCCATATAAACCGCTGCCCGACCGGGAACAGTAACAGTATGACCTCAGCTGATTGAATGATTTTATTATTTTACATCAGATTATGGAACTTTTAAGTGTTCCGAAATCGGTCGTGTACACAATAAGAGGCTGTTGATTCAGCAACTATTGTGCGTTTTTTAATTTTACAAAGCGGCTGTAAAATGTTTTCACAGACTTGCGCGCTATGGGACTTAACTTCTGAGGTCATCAGTCCCCTAGAACTTAGAACTACTTAAACCTAACTAACCTAAGGACATCACAAACATCCATGCCCGAAGCAGGATTCGAACCTGAGACCTTAGCGGTCGCGCAGTTCCAGACTGTAGCGCCTACAACCGCTTGGCCACTACGGCCGGCACAAATTAGCAATTTTAGGACTTTTTCCTTTGGTTATAATGTGAAAACTTGCCTTCTTGCCAAATTTCATGACGTCAACGGGAACTACCCTACAAGTTTTGGTGACTGAGTTTGCAAACGTTAAAATAAGTGATATAAATGGCCGTATTTTTTTGATAGCATTGACTTAGAAGCTTAACTTCTTTACACCGCCAATGGGCTGTACACATAAGTATATGACGTAAATTAAATGTTGATACGTATACCCGTTCCTGAGAAAAAGGGTTTGTAACAGTCGGACAGACACAATGACAATAAAGTGATCATATAAGGGTTCCGTTTTTACCAATCGGGAACGGAATTCTAAAAACAAATAAGCCCACAGATGTGAGTTCTGTTACTAATTAAACAGTCCGATTTCAAAACATTAATGGATTTGTGGTAATAATTTCCTAGTAGAGAAGTTAAGATCTTAGAACTGGCGCTAATATAAACGTTTATTTTCGATGTGCAAGCTGAAATTTATTCCAGGTTTCTATATTCAATCATGTAGAATATATAGTGTTACGAAACATGATGAATCATTCTGTAGTGCGCTGTATGTGCTCGAAAATGTATCTTTCACAATGATCTCAGCGTTGAAATAGAGAAATTCGGGTTCATAGAGTGGAGCACCTACCTTCTTCTTGCGTACCATCATCGAACGCAGTAGGAAGCGGCGAAAATGATACTCATACGCTACAGTAAGCGCCCCCACCATACACCAAATTGTGTTTTTCGTGGTACGGATGTAGATGGTAGTTGTTGATATAGATGTAGGTTGTGTTGCTACCAGGTGAAGATGAGACGAGCAGTAAGAGGGTAGCGGGTGGAGAGCCCAGTAGTGCTGGAAATCCGGCCGGCCCGAGCGGCCGGCGGCAGGAACAAAGTGGCCAGTGTCTGCCTCGTCCGCTGCGCGCGCCCGTGTAGCAGCAGCGGCCGCCGTAATTGCCGTAATTGCGGTGGCAGCGGCTGCGGCGGCGGCCACAAACACGCCAGACCAGACAACGGGTGGGCCACTACTGCTGCGACTGCGCATGCGCGCTCTGCGCTACCGGGGATTTCCCTAACTTTGCTCCGGCTTTGTACTGGCGCAGGTGCGTCCCTCTCCCAAAACGACGGGTATTCCGCACTCTGTTTTGATACTGCAGTCACCACTAGTTCACATGAATACCTCTCTGGTGGCTCTACTAATATTCAGTTTTAAACGAGATAATACTAAAATTTTCTGGCAGATTAAAACTGTGTGCCGGACCGAGACTCGAACTTGCCCGCGAAAGGCAATGCTCCCGAGTTCGAATCTCGGTCCGGCACACAGTTTTAATCTGCCAGGAAGTTTCATATCAGCGCACACTCCGCTGCAGAGTGAAAATTTCATTCAAGATAATACTACATACCAATAAGCAAAAAGACAGTGGAATTATGTAAGTGCTATAACATTTGAACAGCATCTCTAAGTCCCAGCGCAGGGCACCCACAGAGACCGCATATAACTCAAAGATACAGAAAATAAAGTAACTGTATGAATCCGATCATGGTGAATATTCTGTGAATAAAACCGTTTGTTTCGCTGCGTATAACTCAAAGATATTAATAAATAAATTAATCGTATGAGTCCGAGATTACTGTGATTATTTTGTGAACAAAACTGTTTAGATCGCTTAGTAACCGTATTACGCTGTTTCGACTACTGAGCCGGCCGAAGTGTCCGTGCGGTTAAAGGCGCTGCAGTCTGGAACCGCAAGACCGCTACGGTAGCAGGTTCGAATCCTGCCTCGGGCATGGATGTTTGTGATGTCCTTAGGTTAGTTAGGTTTAACTAGTTCTAAGTTCTAGGGGACTAATGACCTCAGCAGTTGAGTCCCATAGTGCTCAGAACCATTTGAACCATTTGAACCATCGACTACTGACATCGTCATTTCAAAAATTAGAGCTTTCAAAACAAACAGTGTCAATATCAAAAATCTGTTCCAAATTGGGGAAGGGATAGAGCTGACTTTAAGATTAGACATAACTTTTTTTGTTATACACTCCTGGAAATGGAAAAAAAGAACACATTGACACCGGTGTGTCAGACCTACCATACTTGCTCCGGACACTGCGAGAGGGCTGTACAAGCAATGATCACATGCACGGCACAGCGGACACACCAGGAACCGCGGTGTTGGCCGTCGAATGGCGCTAGCTGCGCAGCATTTGTGCACCGCCGCCGTCAGTGTCAGCCAGTTTGCCATGGCATACGGAGCTCCATCGCAGTCTTTAACACTGGTAGCATGCCGCGACAGCGTGGACGTGAACCGTATGTGCAGTTGACGGACTTTGAGCGAGGGCGTATAGTGGGCATGCGGGAGGCCGGGTGGACGTACCGCCGAATTGCTCAACACGTGGGGCGTGAGGTCTCCACAGTACATCGATGTTGTCGCCAGTGGTCGGCGGAAGGTGCACGTGCCCGTCGACCTGGGACCGGACCGCAGCGACGCACGGATGCACGCCAAGACCGTAGGATCCTACGCAGTGCCGTAGGGGACCGCACCGCCACTTCCCAGCAAATTAGGGACACTGTTGCTCCTGGGGTATCGGCGAGGACCATTCGCAACCGTCTCCATGAAGCTGGACTACGGTCCCGCACATCGTTAGGCCGTCTTCCGCTCACGCCCCAACATCGTGCAGCCCGCCTCCAGTGGTGTCGCGACAGGCGTGAATGGAGGGACGAATGGAGACGTGTCGTCTTCAGCGATGAGAGTCGCTTCTGCCTTGGTGCCAATGATGGTCGTATGCGTGTTTGGCGCCGTGCAGGTGAGCGCCACAATCAGGACTGCATACGACCGAGGCACACAGGGCCAACACCCGGCATCATGGTGTGGGGAGCGATCTCCTACACTGGCCGTACACCACTGGTGATCGTCGAGGGGACACTGAATAGTGCACGGTACATCCAAACCGTCATCGAACCCATCGTTCTACCATTCCTAGACCGGCAAGGGAACTTGCTATTCCAACAGGACAATGCACGTCCGCATGTATCCCGTGCCACCCAACGTGCTCTAGAAGGTGTAAGTCAACTACCCTGGCCAGCAAGATCTCCGGATCTGTCCCCCATTGAGCATGTTTGGGACTGGATGAAGCGTCGTCTCACGCGGTCTGCACGTCCAGCACGAACGCTGGTCCAACTGAGGCGCCAGGTGGAAATGGCATGGCAAGCCGTTCCACAAGACTACATCCAGCATCCCTACGATCGTCTCCATGGGAGAATAGCAGCCTGCATTGCTGCGAAAGGTGGATATACACTGTACTAGTGCCGACATTGTGCATGCTCTGTTGCCTGTGTCTATGTGCCTGTGGTTCTGTCAGGGTGATCATGTGATGTATCTGACCCCAGGAATGTGTCAATAAAGTTTCCCCTTCCTGGGACAATGAATTCACGGTGTTCTTATTTCAATTTCCAGGAGTGTATTTACGAAACGCGTCATGATTACTTTTAGGTCAATAAAGTCTTTCTTCGGCTGCTGTATGACTTTTTATGCGATCTAGCCAGCTTAACTAGAGAGCTACACATATTTATTTTAATGGTGGTTTCGAATTAAAAATCCATTTCGGCATGATATCATTTAAAAAATTTAGAGACGACGAGACTCCCTATGAAATTTCACTAACTACGTAATTTACAGTTAATTCTTATACTTTGGATAAATGCTTACTATTGAAGGAAAAATGATTTAGAATGGGTGACAAGGCAAAGACATGCCTAACCTCACTACCCTGTCCTGCATCCGAATATTGCACGAGACTAAAGAGAAGTCTATATGCGAGCTTGAAACCACATTAGCCGGTCGGAGTGGCCGAGTGGTTCTAGGCGCTTCAGTCTGCAACCGCGCGACCGCTACGATCGCATGTTCGAATCCTGCTTCGAGCATGGATGTGTGTGATGTCCTTAGGTTGGTTACGTTTAAGTAGTTCTAAGTTCTAGGGGACTGATGACCACAGATGTTAAGTCCCATAGTGCTCTGAGCCATTCTAAACCACATTCAGTGATACAGGAGTGATGGGCGCTAGTAGTCTCACTGTTCATTCAAAGGTGTTATTTCAAGTGAGGTCTGCAGTTATACACTTCAACTCCTGCGGCTCGGTGACAAAGTGAAGGATGAACGTAGAATATCGCTACTTGGTGCAAAGAACACGTGAGTGTTTTATAAGAACAATATGAACTGAAGCCGTCTCTTCTGTCATCAGAAGTAAAACTTATCACATCAAGAACGAAAGCGATATGGCGTTAAACAAAATATGGTCTATTTTAAAAATAGTGTAGGTCGTCAGACAACGGTGAAGGAAATTAAAATGAGAATAAAAACTCTGTGTTCACAGTGCTGCCGAGAAAGGTAAGTCACTGAGATCTCAAAGAGAAGTGGTGCTGGCAGTAAGGATATTTACGTACCAAAGGTACTGTTTTTTGATTAACTTCGGTTCACCAGTAGCGTGGAATGTTAGAGTAGCTGAAACGTCTTGGAAGTAGTAACTGCTTTTTTTTGTTTAGTGTCCTGCAACGCTAACTTCTGTAGCGAAAGACCAAGTAGGAGGCGATAAATACCCTCGGCCTTCTTCAATGACTTTCGAAATGAGTATTCGTCCGCTAAAAGAAGTTGTTTTAGAAAAAAATATGTTTCCTTCTCCTTCCACCTACTCAACCATTTTTTCACCCATAATAACAGTTTTCTCCTTTTCGCTTTGTTGTCAGTCACGAATAGCTCGCTCCCCTGTCCGTGCAGTAGGGTCTGCTGTCGTGCGCTTCGTGGCACATTTAGCCGCACGCGAATTTTCCCTTTTACTCTACCGCCCGCTGTTTTGCATGCTTTGAGAAGCTTGTAAATAGGCACTCAGGCACTGAGAGCATAATTGTTTCCGTGAGCCACGCAACGTATGTAATTTTCCCCTGTGAGAAGAACAGACTATTTGTGTTTTTTTAACAACGTATTAAGCATTTAAACTGTATATTTATTGTAAATTTTAAAGGAAATTTTATTCTATTTTGTGACATGAGGGTTTGGAAGCGATCGAGCAAATATTATCTGTGGTGGTTTCCTTCGGGGCAATTGAGTCGTACAGTGACACTAGTAATTCAGTGGGATTATATGATGGTTAGACACTGGACTCGCATTCGGGAGGACGACGGTTCAATCCCGCGTCCGGTCATCCTGATTTAGGTTTTCCGTGATTTCCCTAAATCACTCCAGGCAAATGCCGGGATGGTTCCTCTGAAAGGACACGGCCGACTTCCTTCCCCATTCTTCCCTAATTCGATGAGACCGATGACCACGCTGTCTGGTCTCCTTTCCCAAAACAACCAAGGGATTATATGATGAAACTATATGTCAGTTACACAGACTGAACTCACTCGTTGATAGAACTAGTTTCAAAACTGTGTCAAAAACTGAATAATCATCTTCTAGGCAATTAATTTTCATCGACCAAGAAACCTCGACAGACAATACAGCTTTCGAGGCTAACGTAATGATGTAAGCAGAATTATTCAAAGCAGCGTTTAATTACAGGAAATAAATTTTATTTAAATATGTCTGATCGGGTACAGCAGAACAAGCGTTGGAACAGCCGATTCGGCACCGCTGGGAAACGGGGACTGTAGCGTATAAGACAGAAGTAATCGCATGAATAAATGATATAGCCATTTGTTCGCTGGCTCCCGAAAGAGCCGCAGAGCTGTGTGGAGAGCAGAAGCGTATAATGAAGTGAGAGCCCTCCACAGGGCTGCTGGGGACGGCAGGCGGCAAGAATGAGAATACGAGTGGGCCGAAAATTCCTCCTGCCAAAAGAGCGAAAGATACTCGAAAACGAAAGGGGAAGCATATCATTCTTTGTTACTCAGTTGACAGGCACGCAATACTCAAAAGCTGCAGCTCTTTTTTTTTATTGTTTTACAGGATTGGGTATCCTAGTAGAAATAGTCAACATTCAGGGATATGGCAGGAACGATCATTCGGAGGAAACCATTCTACTGTACAATGGGCTCTAAAATGAGTACCTTCTATGAGCACTTCGTCCTCGATACCGCAAATGAATTTCATCAGCAGCAAGCTTTTTAGTTTTCATATTTTGATAGGTGGTAGAATGGTCTTAAACAAGAAAAAAATGTCCAGTAAACATGAGATTTAAAGTGCCTGCCTTCAGAGCTATGAACACCTGTCACCTTCGCCACTCTGAAACAGATCTCTTCTACTAAACAGGCTTTTATAGCTCTCATGACATTCATTTAGAATCCTCGTTCTCTGGACAGTTTTCCTTGTTTTGGTCCATCCTGCCACCTCCCAAAATATAAAAAGCAAATAGTTTGCAGTATAAGAGATTCCTTTCACAGTATCGAAGAAAAGAGCCGGCCGGTGAGGCCGAGTGGTTCTAGGCGCTACAGTCTGAAACCGCGCGACCGCTACGGTCGCAGTTTCGAATCCTGCCTCGGGCATGGATGTGTGTGATGTCCTTAGGTTAGTTAGATTTAACTAGCTCTAAGTTCTAGGGGACTGATGACCTCAGAAGTTAAGTCCCATAGTGCTCAGAGCCATTTGAACCAAATAAATAAGTCCTTCAGTAACACAATGTGATACTGTGCTCGTTCCATTTGTATGCACTTATTCGAATTAGAGTTCTGCAACAAACTAGGAACTTTCTTCCACGTTAAGCGTCAAATCAGGTTCTCTGTAACTTTAACTTGGATTGCCAGTGGCAGCGCTACGTAGCTTTCTCTAGGAAGAAAGATTACTCCGCGAGCGCGAGAATGCTGAACTAGTTAAGGAAGTGGAGTCTGCCTCGGCAGACTGAGCACACACTTCCAAATTTAAAGAAGGGATTAATTTTGGCAGAGTGGCGCTCGCTCACAGCCCGGCCGTTTTAATCTGCGTGTAGCGGCCGGCGCGGATTCCGCTTCATATGCAAATTCGCCGCGGCAATTACGAGGCATAAAGGCGCCGCTAAACTCCCGCCAAGACAAATAACGAACGGCACAACTGTTGCGCTACTGCCGAACTGGCCGACGTTCTTTCCCCCGCTCCTGCCGTGGGTTTCTTCTCTCGGGACAGAGCTTATTATGCGTTCTTTAAGAAGAAGGGAGGCAGTGGTGAACACTGTTCGTGTCGATTTCAGGCCTCCAAAGAGTGTTCGTAATTCGTACTACATATTCTGAAAATTGTATCACCCTCCAGCAGTTTCGCAGAGCTGGTCCTGCCCTGCAGGGTAGCCCTTGAGTTTCAGTTAAGATCCTGCTCATTGCCGACTGTGCAAAACATTGGTGTCTTACCTACTTGTGGGACGGAGGGTTCCCTGACAAATTAACACACTGAAATACGTGAAATGTATTCGCCGTTGTGAATACGAACAAGGGAATGGCGACAGTGAAACTTTGTGTCGCACCGGCTGTCGAACCTGAATTTCCCGCTTCACCTCAGCGTTCTCTTTAAGCGCTTTGGTTATTCGTACACTGCTCTTTAAGGCCAGAACCAAACTTCCGTATGTCGTCGTTCCTGTGTCACAACCTGTACTCGTACACATATTATGTAATTCCCTTACATGGCAGGACATTTCACTTGAAAGGAGCTTCCTCGTATAGGCGCATAAATACGATTTTGCAGGCCTGCGATGTTAAGAAGAACGATGTAATGTTCTTTAGGACAAACATGCATGTCCGGGGGAACACTGTTACAAGTTACGTTAATCATGAAGTATAGAAAATAATGAAATTTACTTATCGTGCATGCACAGTACAAAAGGAAGAATACATAATTACATTTTAGGTGATTTGAGAGCAGGTAAGGGTCCTAACACGGCAGAGTATCTAGTCGAACGGAACTTGGAATACAGAGAAGGTATGACATTACGCGCTGCTTCGAATCAATGCCATTTGTCAACTGTAGCGGCCAACGAGCGTTGTGTACCAGATCCTCTGCAGTCCATTATCAGATGTTTTCAGAGGATTAACTGACTAGGGAAAACCCGTGTATCTGGAGGTAGCGGGTGGTTACAATTAAAGTGCAACTACCTACAGAGGTAGATGGAGTGTAATTATCGTATGGCAGCAAAGCGTGGGAGATATTCTGATGTATTAATGAGGAAATGATTGATACTGGAAAAAATTAGTTCCACTTTTGGCTACCAGCTGCATATCTGTCGCCATTAGATTAGATTAGATTAGATTAGATTAATACTAGTTTCATGGATCATGAATATGATATTTCGTAATGATGTGGAATGAGTCAAATTTTCCAATACATGACATAATTAAGTTAATTTAACAACATAATTAAGTTAATCCCCCCATGAACCATGGACCTTGCCGTTGGTGGGGAGGCTTGCGTGCCTCAGCGATACAGATGGCCGTACCGTAGGTGCAACCACAACGGAGGGGTATCTGTTGAGAGGCCAGACAAACATGTGGTTCCTGAAGAGGGGCAGCAGCCTTTTCAGTAGTTGCAGGGGCAACAGTCTGGATGATTGACTGATCTGGCCTTGTAACATTAACCAAAACGGCCTTGCTGTGCTGGTACTGCGAACGGCTGAAAGCAAGGGGAAACTACAGCCGTAATTTTTCCCGAGGACATGCAGCTCTACTGTATGATTAAATGATGATGGCGTCCTCTTGGGTAAAATATTCCGGAGGTAAAATAGTCCCCCATTCGGATCTCCGGGCGGGGACTACTCAAGAGGACGTCGTTATCAGGACAAAGAAAACTGGCGTTCTACGGATCGGAGCGTGGAATGTCAGATCACTTAATCGGGCAGGTAGGTGAGAAAATTTAAAAAGGGAGATGGATAGGTTAAAGTTAGATATAGTGGGAATTAGTGAAGTTCGGTGGCAGGAGGAACTAGACTTTTGGTCAGGTGATTACAGGGTTATAAATACAAAATCAGATAGGGGTAATGCAGGAGTAGGTTTAATAATGAATAAAAAAATAGGAGTGCGGGTTAGCTACTACAAACAGCATATTGAACGCATTATTGTGGCCAAGATAGACACAAAGCCCATGCCTACTACAGTAGTACAAGTTTATATGCCAACTAGCTCTGCAGATGATGAAGAAATAGATGAAATGTATGACGAGATAAAAGAAATTATTCAGGTAGTGAAGGGAGACGAAAATTTAATAGTGATGGGTGACTGGAATTCGTCAGTAGGAAAAGGGAGAGAAGGAAACATAGTAGGTGAATATGGATTGGGGGGAAGGAATGAAAGAGGAAGCCGCCTTGTAGAATTTTGCACAGAGCATAAGTTAATCATAGCTAACACTTGGTTCAAGAATCATGAAAGGAGGCTGTATACATGGAAGAAGCCTGGAGATACTGACAGGTTTCAGATAGATTATATAATGGTAAGACAGAGATTTAGGAACCAAGTTTTAAATTGTAAGACATTTCCTGGGGCAGATGTAGATTCTGACCACAATCTATTGGTTATGAACTGCAGATTGAAACTGAAGAAACTGCAAAAAGGTGGGAATTTAAGGAGATGGGACTTGGATAAACTGAAAGAACCAGAGGTTGTAGAGAGTTTCAGGAAGAGCATTAGGGAACAATTGACAGGAATGGGGGAAAGAAATACAGTAGAAGAAGAATGGGTAGCTCTGAGGGATGGAGTGGTGAAGGCAGCAGACGATCAAGTAGGTAAAAAGACGCGGGCTAATAGAAATCCTTGGGTAACAGAAGAAATATTGAATTTAATTGATGAAAGGAGAAAATATAAAAATGCAGTAAATGAAGCAGGCAAAAAGGAATACAAACGTCTCAAAAATGAAATCAACAGGAAATGCAAAATGGCTAAGCAGGGATGGCTAGAGGACAAATGTAAGGATGTAGAGGCTTGTCTCACTAGGGGTAAGATAGATACTGCCTACAGGAAAATTAAAGAGACCTTTGGAGAGAAGAGAACCACTTGTATGAATATCAAGAACTCAGATGGCAACCCAGTTCTAAGCAAAGAAGAGAAAGCAGAAAGGTGGAAGGAGTATATAGAGGGTTTATACAAGGGCGATGTACTTGAGGACAATATTATGGAAATGTAAGAGGATGTAGATGAAGATGAAATGGGAGATAAGATACTGCGTGAAGAGTTTGAAAGAGCACTGAAAGACCTGAGTCAAAACAAGGCCCCGGGAGTAGACAACATTCCATTAGAACTACTGATGGCCTCAGGAGAGCCAGTCATGACAAAACTCTACCATCTGGTGAGCACGATGTATGAGACAGGCGAAATACCCTCAGACTTTAAGAAGAATATAATAATTCCAATCCCAAAGAAAGCAGGTGTTGACAGATGTGAAAGTTACCGAACTATCAGTTTAATAAGTCACAGCTGCAAAATACTAACGCGAATTCTTTACAGACGAATGGAAAAACTGGTAGAAGCCGACCTCGGGGAAGATCAGTTTGGATTCCGTAGAAATGTTGGAACACGTGAGGCAATACTGACCTTACGACTTATCTTGGAAGAAAGATTAAGAAAAGGCAAACCTACGTTTCTAGCATTTGTAGACTTAGAGAAAGCTTTTGACAATGTTGACTGGAATACTCTCTTTCAAATTCTGAAGGTGGCAGGGGTAAAATACAGGGAACGAAAGGCTATTTACAATTTGTACAGAAACCAGATGGCAGTTATAAGAGTCGAGGGGCATGAAAGGGAAGCAGTGGTTGGGAAAGGAGTGAGACAGGGTTGTAGCCTCTCCCCAATGTTATTCAATCTGTATATTGAGCAAGCAGTAAAGGAAACAAAAGAAAAATTCGGAGTAGGTATTAAAATCCATGGAGAAGAAGTAAAAACTTTGAGGTTCGCCGATGACATTGTAATTCTGTCAGAGACAGCAAAGGACTTGGAAGAGCAGTTGAACGGAATGGACAGTGTCTTGAAAGGAGGATATAAGATAAACATCAACGAAAGCAAAACGAGGGTAATGGAATGTAGTCAAATTAAGTCGGGTGATGCTGAGGGAATTAGATTAGGAAATGAGACACTTAAAGTAGTAAAGGAGTTTTGCTATTTAGGGAGTAAAATAACCGATGATGGTCGAAGTAGAGAGGATATAAAATGTAGACTGGCAATGGCAAGGAAAACGTTTCTCAAGAAGAGAAATTTGTTAACATCGAATATAGATTTAGGTGTCAGGAAGTCGTTTCTGAAAGTATTTGTATGGAGTGTAGCCATGTATGGAAGTGAGACATGGACGATAACTAGTTTGGACAAGAAGAGAATAGAAGCTTTCGAAATGTGGTGCTACAGAAGAATGCTGAAGATAAGGTGGGTAGATCACGTAACTAATGAGGAGGTATTGAATAGGATTGGGGAGAAGAGAAGTTTGTGGCACAACTTGACTAGAAGAAGGGATCGGTTGGTAGGACATGTTCTGAGGCATCGAGGGATCACAAATTTAGCATTGGAGGGCAGCGTGGAGGGTAAAAATCGTAGAGGGAGACCAAGAGATCAATACACTAAGCAGATTCAGAAGGATGTAGGTTGCAGTAGGTACTGGGAGATGAAGAAGCTTGCACGGGATAGGGTGGCAAGGAGGGCTGCATCAAACCAGTCTCAGGACTGAAGACCACAACAACAACAACAATTAAGTTAATATAACAACTCTTTTTTTGTTTTTCTTAATTTATATCTAAAAATTCCTCTATGGAGTAGAAGGAGTTGTCATTCAGAAATTCTTTTTATTTCGTCTTAAATACTTGTTGGTTATCTGTTAGAATTTTGATACTATTTGGTAAGTGACCAAAGACTTTAGTGGCAGTATAATTCACCCCTTTCTATGCCAAAGTTAGATTTAATCTTGAATAGTGAAGATCATCCTTTCTCCTAGTTTTGTAGTTATGCATACTGCTATTACTTTTGAATTGGGTTTGGTTGTTAATAACAAATTTCATAAGAGAGTATATATACTGAGAAGCTACTGTGAATATCCCTAGATCCTTGGGTGGACTCCAGCTATTATTCTGATTACACGCTTTTGTGAAATAAATACTTTATTCCTCAGTGATGAATTACCCCAAATATGATGCCATATTAAGCAATGAGTGAAAATAGGCGTAGTAAGCTAATTTACTAAGATGTTTATCACCAAAATTGTCAATGACCCTTATTGCATTAGTAGCTGATCTCAAACGTTTCAGCAGATCATCAATGTGTTTCTTCCAATTTAATCTCTCACCTAAAAATTTTGAATATTCTACCTTAGCTATATGCTTCTGATTAAGGTCTATATTTCTTAATGGCGTCATACTATTTACTGTACGGAACTGTATGTACTGTGTCTTACCAAAATTCAGTGAGAGTCCGTTTACAAGGAACCACTTAGTAATTTTCTGAAAGACATTATTGACTATTTCATCAGTTAATTCTTGTTTGTCAGGTGTGATTTCTATACTTGTATCATCAGTAAAGAGAACTAACTTTGCCTCTTCATGAATACAGAATGGCAAGTCATTAATGTATATTAAGAACAACAAAGGACCCAAGACTGACCCTTGTGGGACCCCATTATTAATAGTTACCCAGTTTGAGGAATGTGCTGATCTTTGCATATGAACTCTAGAAAGACATATAGTAATGTTTCGATATGTAATTTCATTAGGACATGCGCAGAAAAGGTCAAACTAGTGACAAAGGCATACACAAGGGTTTACAGAGTTTGTTCAGTATGAGCACCGGTGACGTGAACGAGGTCCTGCATTCGTAAAACGACGAGCTCAACAGTTGCTCGCAGCAGTTTCGGTGGAATCGAAGCGACAATTACAAAATTATCTAGAGAGATTGTCTGTATGGTGCGAAAAGTGGCAATTGGCACTATACAAAGACAAGTGCGAGGTCATCCACATGGGTGCTAAAAGAAATCCGATAAATTTTGGGTATACGATAAATCGCATAAATCTAAGGGCTATCAATTCGACTAAATACGAGCAACTTAAACTGGAAAGATCACACAGATAATATTGTGGGGAAGCCGAAATAAAGACTGCGCTTTGTTGGCAGAATACTTAGAAGACACGACAAACCTACTAAAGAGACAGTCTACATTACACTTGTCCGTCCTCTGCTGCAATATTGCTGCGCAGTGTGGGATCCTTACCAGGTAGAATTGACGGAGGACAGCGAAAAAGTGCAAAGAAAAGGCAGCTCGTTTCGTGTTATCACGCAATAGGGGTGAGAGTGTAACTGATACGATACGCGAGTTGGGGTGGCAGTCACTGAAACAAAGGCGGTTTTCTTTGCGGTGAGATCTATTTACCAAATTTCAATCACCAACTTTCTTTTCCGAATATGAAAATATTTTGTTGACACCCACCTACGTAGGGAGAAATGATCATCATAATAAAATAAGAGAAATCAGAGAGCGAACGGAAACATTTAGGTGTTCCTTTTCCCCACGCGCCATTCGAGAGTGGAATGGTAGAGAAGTAGTATGAAAATTGCTCGATGAACCCTCTGATAGGCACTGAAGTGTGAATTGCAGAGTAACCATGTAGATGTAGCTGTAGACGTGTTTCCGTACACTGGCCTTCAGATCAGGTACAGATTGAAAGTTTCCCTGATAGGGCTATTTGAGTTTATATACTGTCGTTTTGTCATTTGGAGACACTGAATGGAACTGGGTGGTGCTAGAAAATGGAGTGCCAAGTGGAGCAAAACGAACATTTCCGACATATTCTTCTGTTTAAGTTCATTAGAGGGGTGAGAGTAGAGGAGGCAGCCAGAAACATTTGTGCCGTGTGTGGGGATAATGTCATTGGACAGAACACATCAAGAAAATGGTCTTCTCGTTTTAACAATAGTTCAGAAAGACATTCGGGGTATGATGAAGATCTTTTAAGCGCATTAGTCCACAATGATCCACGTCATTGTACTCGAGAACTGGCAAATGTAATTCACTGTGATCATTCCACCAGTGAGCGATATTTGCATGCAACGGAGAAGGTTTTAAAATCGGGCGTGTACCGAATGTTCTACGCCAAAAACGCAAAAGTCACCGTATGGCCATATGTGCATCTCTGCTTGCTCGTCATCAATTGGCTGGTCGACATCACTGACAGTTCCTATCCCGTGATGACAAATGGTAGTCTTTGTGCTATCGTAAGGAGCGGAAAGAATTGGCTGAGCCCAAACAAAACGGCAACTCCCCGTACAAAGAGCCTCGCGCATCCACAAAAGATAACGTTGTACGTCTGGTGGAACAGCGACGGCGTGGCGTACTAGGAATTGCTTCACTGCTGACATTTATTATCAACATCTGACACGCTTTGCATACACGGTCCGAGAAGAAATACCAGGAAGACTGTGTGAAGTGGAACTACTCCACAATAACGCCCGCCTGCGTTCTGCTAGACTGACAGAAAACACAGTACACGCAGTCATTCCGCACACACCTCCTTCACCTAATCTTGCACCCTCAGGTTTTCACCTTTTCCGTTCTCTGTCTAACAATCTTCAAGGACCTTCCTCTCCGGATGGCCGTGCGGGATTAGCCGAGCGGTCTAGGGCGCTGCAGTCATGGACTGTGCGGCTGATCTAGGCGGAGGTTCGAGTCCTCCCTCGGGCATGGATGTATGTGTTTGTTCTTAGGATAATTTATGTTAAGTAGTGTGTCAGCTTAGGGACTGATGACCTTAGCAGTTAAGTCCCATAAGATTTCACACACATTTTTTTTTCTCCGGATGAAAATGCTTTGCGAGTACGGTTCGACGAGTTCCTCGACTCAAAACCACGTGATTTCTACAGTCGTGGAGTCGAAAAGTCAACTCAGCGTTGAAATAATTTTGTAAATAGTGGAGGAGAATAAATTTTAGGGTAAAATTTCGATTTTTGGTGCACGTTTTTATAACAACCTTTTTGTCGAGAAAATTAAAGGAAAAATGTCACCATTTTGTCAAAAACCACTTTTTTAGATATCCCCGCGTACTACGCTAGACAATATAATCAGCTTTAGTTTTTTTTTTAATTTTTTTCTAGGTTGAAAATTCTGGCGTTCCGACCTGTCACGAGGCGGCCTCGCACTCCGCGAAGGCCTTTCGTGGATGTCGTGCAGTGCCCTCTGGCTGCAAGTTTCTTAATTTAAAAAAAGTGCGTAATACAATCTTAAGGTCTAAAATAACTTTGTTAATTTGATCGTTATTTTATTGAAAAAAATCATGAATATCCGCTCGAAAACCGAGCGTCTCCCTGATCTCCCACATTAATGAACAACAGCGTGGACCATCGCATTGCAGGTAGGCCGGCGGCCTGCCATCGAGAAGCCGTGCAGTGTGAGCTGTGAAGAATGGCCGCGGCGCTCTGTCGCAGACAATTCACACAAGGCCTGACCTCTCTTTGCCCGGCTCCACCGGGAGGAGGTAACTTTCCAGGCGGTCGCATTGAGCAAACAGCCGCGCCCCGCGCTTTGTCTGCCGAGGGCGGGTATTTTCCGCGCCGATAGTCCGTATCAGACGTCAGACGTCAAAGGCGAGCGCGCCTGCCCGACCGCCTCCAATGGGCTCCACCACTTCCCCTGGCAGCGGCCTCTGGAAGGCGCCGAGGGACGCCCGGCACCGCCACACAAACTTCATAAAGCTCTCAGTGGCTGTCAGCACCTCCACAACCGAGAAATGCTGGAGATTTATTGAAAGTTCCAAGAAACGGAAGATTTCCATCACAGATACTGAAACTGGCACCCTTTGCACTATCTTGATATGTAGTTATTTCTAGGTTCATATCTGAATGTTTTAAATTAATTATCAAATAGTCTAGATCGAGGCACGCTTATTAAAAGATGACGTGTTTCGATCATCACATGACCATGTTCACACCTTCAGCTGTAATATAATACAGGATATAAATTACAGAGATACATAAAAAGAACTTAAAATTAGCAAAAGAGTAGCAAAACACATACTCACACTGATGGACAATGGATGTATGTGGAGCATGAACCGATGAAGGATGACAGTTAACTGCTTGAGAGAGCAGTACAGCTAATTCTTAAATACTGCAGGCTCCGCCTACAGCTGACAGCATGATGTCAACGTTAGCCAATCAGGAATAAATCGAAAGGATTATGTTCAAAAAGATGTACTTATTAGTAAATTGATCGTCAAAATTAGGCAGAATAATTTTGTAATAAGGAAGAAACAGTTTGATAATACAGCTATTGTCAAATAAATATACTAAGAAGTTTAAAAAGGAGACAAATAAACGTCACAATCATTGCGTAGAGGTTTTTGGTTTCTATGGACATGATGGTCGCAATTTCAAAGATGTATCAACAGGGTGATTTCCAAACAGATGGTTGTGAGTATCGATAGGCGATGTTCAGTACAAGATCTCTCATATAGTTGGTTACGATGGAGATGGTAGACGCTGATCTTGGGCGGTTTCCATTGATGCAGCCACAAATATCGATAAATAAAGCTTAGTATTAAACGCTCCTAGATGCAGTCTCAGGATATAAATAAGCAGTATCTGTTAACACTCGTATATGTCTCTACAGTAAATAGCTGTAGATAGTAACACACTAGAAAATAAAAACAAAAGTATTATGAGAAGCTGTCAGTATTAAAGAAAAATACGTACCCATATTTCTAAAATACTCGTATATTATGTGATAACTAGTGAAAGAAGGTAACGTTGAAAAGTAATGTTTTAAGAAAATTTATTCTTGAATGTCGTAGCTATGCAACACTCATGCTTACTTATTACTGTGTCTTTTACTTCCCAGTTTCTAAAATTATCGGGGGAAGTAGTATCCAAATGACTGTGTGTGTGTGTGTGTGTGTGTGTGTGTGTGTGTGTGTGTGTGTGTCGAATTTATGAAAATGGAGAAATAACATCAAACATACGCGAAAATCATAAAGTCATCAAGGGCCAATAAATGCGAAAACTATTATGGAATAATCTTAAAAAGTGACATATTCAAGTTGGTGACAAGAATAACATGCAGAAGAATACAGTATGGAGTGTAGCCATGTATGGAAGTGAAACATGGACGATAAATAGTTTGGACAAGAAGAGAATAGAAGCTTTCGAAATGTGGTGCTACAAAAGAATGCTGAAGATTAGATGGGTAGATCACATAACTAATGAGGAAGTATTGAATAGGATTGGGGAGAAGTTTGTGGCACAACTTGACCAGAAGAAGGGATCGGTTGGTAGGACATGTTCTGAGGCACCAAGGGATCACCAATTTAGTATTGGGGGGCAGCGTGGAGGGTAAAAATCGTAGAGGGAGACCAAGAGATGAATACACTAAGCAGATTCAGAAGGATGTAGGTTGCAGTAGGTACTGGGAGACGAAGAAGCTTGCACAGGATAGAGTAGCATGGAGAGCTGCATCAAACCAGTCTCAGGACTGAAGACCACAACAACAACATCAACAACTTATCAAAATCTTCGATTGTCCTCTTTTGTTTTGCCTCAGTCCGTGACTTACTTGCATATAATGCTGCACTTCAAATGTGCATTCTCATGGGACACCATTTACGTTGTACGTGTTAAGACTTGAGACTTAATAAATTAATACATATTCATACGGTTTGTCGACATAAATTTCGACGAAAATGGTTAAAAGTGTTTTAAATAAGTTATTGCCGAAAACGGTTAATACGCAATACATATAAGAACCAAGGGACAGTAATAGAAATTGAAGAGCAAGAAAGCAGTGTTCAGGCTAAAATGGTTTATCCCAGGGCTTCAGTCTTTCTCGCCTTCTGTTCAATGTGAACATCAAACAAGCAGTGATGGAAACAAAATAGTGGTTCAGCAGTTGGATTAAATTTCGTGGTTAAAGAATATCAGTGACATTAACCGCTGATGGCATTACTATCCTCAGTGAAAGAAAGGGCAAATTATGGGACCTGTTGACTGTAATGGAATAAACCAAAGAAAGGGAAATGTAATGAATGGTACCAGAAATGAGATTAGCGAGAAATTAAAAATCACGGCTGTGTGCCACGAATTAGTGGCTTGACAAGAGGATCGAATTCCTATAGGAAGCCTCGTTACAGCGCCCTGGAGACACATTCAGGAACAGTAAATGTCCTACTAAGGTTTTTCTTGCAGGAAGCCACCAGGTTACGCTATCTTCACGTTTTGGGTGAAAATTAGGAAGATTTGTCTCAACATTTACTATTTTTTGGAAAGTTTTCTGCTTCACAGTCGTCAGTTTCTCGCGGATGCATGATATGACTCAGCGGCAGCTACCATCTCTTTGCTGGAGAAAGGGGGGGGGAGGGGGAGGTTCCAGTACTTGAGCCGGCCTTTCTGTAAACCAAGCAAAGCACAAGGCAAAAGGTTCAAAGGTTCCTCCTGAGTTCGTACAAGTATGTCATCTGTACATACCCCACGTATAGCCTCCCTCAAACATAATTCACGTAGCCATAATCTCATTTTGATATCAGTTCACGTCATTTTACAAAGTTCAAACCTTAATATGGATGCCGCAATTTGGACGTAAAACTCTACGTCTCCTGACTATGAGCCCCATTTCCGAATTAATTCTCCGGTTGTGCCAGTTTCTTAGTGAATATGGACACAGCAACAGGTTACTCTGAAGCCCCGCAAGCAAGAGAGTTTGCCGAAATGTTACGGTGGATGAAAACGTACATGTTTTTGGTTTATTTAAACGAACTTGTTAGAATGTACAGGATGTTTCACAATGTTTTGACGGTTTCAAATTTGAATGTCACACAAACTAACTGCGAAACAAGATTGAAAATTATACGCAAGGTACAACATTTATTCAGATTCGTTCAAAGACGAATGATGACCATTCTCGGGTGCACGATACTCGAGGCGTTTCACCCAGTTTCTGTACACACCCTTCGTAACGACTGTAGGAATTCTGGAAATTTCATTGTGAATTCGAGCTTTTAACTGTTACAGATTTCTCGGGCGTTCGCAATACAGTCTCGCCTCAAATAACCCGATAGTTAAAAGGCTTTCACGGTTAAATCAGGTGAGCAAGGCGGCCACTCGATACAAGCACGTTTGGAAATCATGCGGTTACCAAACGCTTCACGGAAAACTTGCAAGATTTTGTAGGACCTGTGGCATATCGCGCCGTCTTCTTGGAACCAAGTTTTCGCAATGAACTACGAGGGCTTGCCTGTAAACTGCTACGCACAAGTTCGATGTTCTCAGGAGTTCGGCCGGTTTTCCGACGGCCATTGAGTTCGATTCCACGCTTTGGTAGTTGCTCAGATTTCTTACCCTATTCAGTATTGTCCCACGAGCAGCAATTGGACATAGCGGCTAAATCTTGGAATGCTTAAGAAAGTGCCTTCGCACGTGCTCGACAGATTCGCATTCCAACGCGCACGCACGATGATATTTCGACCAGTAGCACGTGATTACGGACCCGTGTGTGTGATCGAACTTGACACTCAGCACTACCAATAGACGGCGGCGCCGTTGCTTATCTTGTTTTTAGCCCGCATTACTCAAATTTGAAATCCTCAAAACATTGTGAAACACCCTGACCACACAGTTAAATGACACACGCTTAGCAGCGTGTCAATAAATGTTTGATTGTCTCGTCGTAATCAAAGGTGGTAGGGACTAGTGAAAACTAACAACCAGTAACATGTGATAAAAGATCTCTAAAAAGCGACTGCTCTTAACTGGCCGTTCTCCATATGCGTTCTCCCTACCCGTCCCTAGCCGTCTGAGAGAGGAAACTTCTCTTATGGAAATCGTGTCCTCCCTGTGACACGGCGCCGTGTCTGCATGTTAATGTTGTTGGCAATGCCCACGCTTCATCGCCAATCAATTTACTCTGCTTTATATTCATAGCTTGCCTGTATTGCTGATCTGGATGCGTTATTGGTTTCAGCCACACTAGTTCTCCTGTTCTCCGCCTAAACAGTAAACAGGATACTGTGATCATCGTGATACCTCAGACAGGATCTATATATAGAAAGTGAATGTCATTTCATCCAGCACGTCCGAGGAAATCCTCCTCACTGCGTAAGTCATTTCTTCAAATCAATGGCTAGACGTTCAAGGAGAAAGGGACGTCAAACGGGCAGACTTGGAGCAGGAAAGGCACCACAAGACATTTTAATTTCCACTGTCTATACTTTTACAAATAAATTCATAACACTTTGTCAGCATGACCAGGAAGGGTTCAGGATTCACACTGATAGCAGTGGAAGTTCAAAAACATAACAAAATAATTTTTTTATATGTGAAGTTTCATCATTTTTTCACTTACTATTGGCTACATTTGTTGTTATAGGTACACTTGTCTTCATAGGTAAGAGAGGTTCCTTGATGAATTTTGCACAGCATACAATCCATAGTTACAGGTGTATGAAACTCTAGAATTTATTTAATTCATAAAAAAATGAATGAGCTGTTACATTTTAAAATTCACGTTTAGAAAAACTAAAATTTATAGCTAATTATCTCAATTTTTACCATAGTTTTTAACAGATTTGGAAAATTTTATAGTTTCGTACACCTGTAAGTAAAGTTTGTATGCTGTGCAAAATTCATCGAAGAATCTCTATTACTTATGAAGAAAAGTGTACCTATAGCAACAAATGCGGCCAATAGTAAGTGACAAAAATGATGAATTATTTTGTTATGTTTCTGAACTTCCGATGCTATGGTGCGAATCCTGAATCCTTCCTGGTCGTTCTGAGAAAGTCTTGTGAATTTATTTGTAAGGTATAGACAGCGGAAATTAAAATGCCCTTTGGTGACTCTCCTACACCATGTCGGCCTGTCTGACGTCCTGCCCCCCTTAATTTTGCTTGCAATGAGGTTCCAGATAAAACAAAATTTTTAAATAACAACCATTTTCCATACAGGTTGTCGTTAACAACAATAAATCATCCTTTTACTTTAGATTGTCCACTTTCGCCATTTTTAAGACCCTAGTATAATACAGACAAATGGACATACAGGGGCTGGACAAAAATATGGAAACAGTGAGAGAAATTCTTGCATGAGCATAAATGCTGATGATACCCAAGCTTGCAGGTTTCGCTGTTGTATTTGACACGAACGGCAGCGGTACGTGTGCAACATCATCAATACGTTGCAAGTATCAGCCGTGATGAAAACTGTGTTCAGTGTAGTTTTGGTTGCATTATGTCAGAGTTAAGTGAATTCGAACGTCGGCAAATTGCTCATGCTCGTATGCTGGCGTGCTTCCGTAACCAACGGAGCTGAGGCGTTTGACACGGTATCGAAGATTTATATCGCATGCGGTGAGGGCGCAAAAACATCATCAGCATAGTAAAAATGGGGACAAATATGTGTTGAGTGATCCTGACGAGCCGTCACTGAAGAGGATTGTGACGAAAACTGAGAAGACCACAGATGGAAAAGTCACTGCAGAATTCATCGTCACATTCGTGCCTCCTATAAGCCGCAAAACAACACAAAACAAACTCCATTAGTAGAGTACTGCAAGGTAAGCTCGAATTCAAAAACTAACCACCAGTGACGCGAATGCCCTTAATAGGAAATCGAGGAGCTGGAACTACAAAACCTACACTCTGGAGCAATGGAAGAATGTCATTTGGTAGGATGAGTCTTGTTTCACACTTTTTCCAGTTTTTGACAAAATTTACTTCCCAAGAGTGAAACATGGCGGGGGTTCGGTCATGATTTGGGCAACCACATCGTGCAGATCCATGGGCGCCAGGTTGAATTACTGCCAGGGATTAAGTTACCATTTTGCCAATCAGGTCCGGACTACGGTACAACGTTTCTTCCCCGATGGGGATGCTGCGTCCCCAGAGGACAGGGCCCCTATTCCCACAACTTGCTTCGTCCAAGACTGGTTTTGTGAGCACGAAGATGAATTGCTGCATCTCCCTGACCACCACAGACACCAGTTCTCAATGTTATTGATCCTTTGTGGTCTACTTTGGAGAGAAGGGTGTGTGTTCGCTATCCACCTCCATCGTCGTTACCCAAACTTCCCAATAATATTCAGGAAGAATGGTGTAAGAGTCTGTTTCAAACACTACTGGACCCATATTTAGCCATTCCGGGACGAGAGACAGTTGTTTCGAATGCCAATGGTTTTCTTGCACCATATTAAGCGTAGTAATGTCTTATGCAGGGCCGGCCAAACGCTGCACAGTGTGCAGAGGTGCGGAAGTGCTGCACATGTGCGAAGGTGTGCGACAGGGAGCGACAGCTCCATCTGTTATTAGACATGTGTCCTAAATGAACGGCGGCGGCTCCACTTTTCTGTTTATGTGGTACAAGCAAGAGGCAAATTGGTCATTAAACCAATTGTCTCAATGTATACTTACATATAGGTTTTTTTTAAATGTGTGAAGGGCTACGCTCAGCTGAAGTCGATAAAACATAACCTTTCATCTAACTGTCGGTTATTATGCAGATTTCAGACGGAACTGATGAAAGATATAGCAATAATGGTATTGAAATAACAGGTGATCATCGAGAGGTCTGCGGTTATCATTCTGTTCAAAGGTCAGTAAGAGAGAAATTATGTGGGTGTAACTGAGGATACCGAGAATTAGTTATAGGAAACCTTGCACTAGTTTAATGTTACTTGAAATCATGAATGAGATTCGTTGGAAGTCGCTAAGTGCTCTCTTTCTTAAATACTAGCTCAAAAACATTACGCGTATTTACCTGCCGTCAGTCAAGCTTCCTTAATAAAAACCCACGGTTGTTAACTGTATTACATGTCTTACTGGGTTAAACTGTTAACATAAAAGTAGATGTCTCACTGAGTAGACTGTGACAGTATTTTAAATGTTTAATACGCGAAATACTTTCCCATGGTTGGCTTGCAAGCTGTGGAAAGAGCACTAGAATGTGCCGGTACAGAGTATATCAGCAAGAGGATAAAGCGTCATCTGTGCGTAGAAACATCCACTACATGAACGGTGACGGCTGCGGCGTGCACGCTGTGGCCCGGAAGTTGCACGTGTGCAGGAGCACCGCACGCGTGCAGAATTTCTGGCCGGCCCTGGTCTTATGTCTTTGGTGTGTCCATATTTTTTTCCACCCCGTGTATTTTACTTACTGTCAATTAATGCTTCCTGTAGTCATACGCCAGTTCTTTTTACCAAAATACACAGAAAAATTTGTGAACAACCTCCTGAATTAATAGGGTTGGATAAAAAACAGCGGCAACACCTTCGGTTCATACTAGACTTTGGCAGACGTTCTCCATGATACATGACCTCACATAATCTCCCCACATCTCGATTACAATCCTCCGAACCGATGGAAGGCGTCGTACATCATCAGCACGTATGTCTCTGTCGATACCTTGAAAGAACATCGCCTGCAGCGCGACACCACCTGCAGCGCCGCTCCTGGGCTCGTGACCATATCGGTTGGTTCACAGACGGCTGGAAATCAGTGCCTGGTCAGACGAGTCCCGATTTCAGTTGCTAGTAGCTAATGGTAGGGTTCGAGAGTGGCGCAGCCCCTACGAACCCAATGACCCAAGTTGCCAACTAGGCTCTGTGCAAGCTGGTGGTGGCTTCATAATGGTGTGGGCAGTGTTTACATGGAATGGACTGAGTCGTCCGGTCCAACTGAACCAGTCGAGACCATTTTCAGCCATTCATGGACTTTATGTTCCCAAACAACCATGGGAGTTTTATGGACAACAATGGGCCATGTCGCTGGGCCAGAATTGTTCGCGACTAATCTGAAGAACATTTTGAATAATTCGAACGAATTATTTGGCAACCCACGTTGCCTGACAAGAATCCCATAGAAAATTTATGGGACACAATAGAAATGTCAGTTTGTGCACAAAATCCTGCCCCAGCAGCATAGCTCAGTATTTCTGCATGGAAGTTTCAATGATTTGTTGAGTCTATACCACATATAGTTGTTGCACCATACCGGTCACAGCAGTGTACTGAGGGCATGTAATATGGTGAACGTTTGTCAAAGTCTGATATGAATTAGAAGAGTTTTGCTGGTACTTTTTATCCAACCCACTTACGTTGGTGGAATTCGCCTGTAGAGATCTTTAGACGAATGCATAGCTTGCATCGGTTCTCCTCCTACATATCCAGGCTCCTTGTCAAACTTCTAGCCAATTTTTATCAAGAAGCCGGAGAGGAAAGTTGCTTATCTCTGGTGCGCTAACGAGGAAAAAGGGGAGAAGTGCTTTCCGGTTGATCGGTTCGCCACCCTCCACCTGCTGCTGCTGCAGAGTGAAGAAAGGTTTTCGATAAGTGGAGGAGCAGCCGGCAAGCCTGCCCGCTCTGAGCCGCTCCGGTGATTAGCCCGGTCCATAGCGGCAGGGGGAGGGGCAGGAGTGTCTGGGGGGCGGGGCTGGGGATGGGGGCGTAATTAGGCCGGCACGCCCACGCTCCGCCTGTGCAACAAGGCGGCCGCGTAGAACCCCCGCCAACTCGGCTGCAGTAATTAGCGCCCTCCACTTGCAGGGCGGACTCAGACTTTCTCTGGCGCGTCGCGGCCGGGCGGAGCACCGCTCGGTGGCCGCCTTCCTCGCTTCACTCACTAATTAAGACTCTCTCGGAGGTTTTAAAGCGACGTCGGCGTTCCTAAGGACGTAAAACAGTCGACGAGAAAGCCATCAATTCCCAAAGAGATGAACGTGACGAGACAGTTAAGTTCTCTGAGTTTAGTGCGTTTGAACAGAAGTATGCGGTAGATTATAAAACAGAAAGAGAAAAAAAATGAAGCAATTTGGTAAAAACGCAGATATCACGTTTTTTTTAGGATTTCTCTTTTCATTTATTATGAAAACGTGTAGGTATTCCTGTCATTCTACGTTGAAAGAGCAGCAATATCTTAATTGCAAGTAGATTTAAAATCCTGTTATTCGTTCGTACTTTTGTGAGAAGGTCAAATGTCTTGGAAATCTACCTTTTTATAAACATACTTCATGTTACCTTGTTATCGAGTCTGTGATCTGGTTTGACACCTGATCACAACAATGCATTATAGTTGAAAATACCTAGCCTCTGTTAGTTCAGACCAAAACAATACTTTACAAAATCTGCATTGTTGTGTGTAAATTTTATTGTTTGATAGCAAAGTAAGCACCGTGGTTTCTTCAGATGAAGATGAATGTGTTCTTTCAGGGAAAAGAAAATCAAACCCCTCAAAAATATAAGAGAAATCTAATGAAGCAAGCAATACTGAGAGGAGCCGCTTATAAAGAATTACTCTGGAAAGAAGCTAGAAGCTAAAATAGTATTTGTAAAGAATGCTGGTACTTCCATATCATTTAGTATTTTTGTTCCTTAAGTTAAATCACCTCTACAAGAAGACAGCTATCTTCCTATAAGCATCGTTCAGACAAAGAAAAGAGAGGATTAATTTCAGTACAAGTTCACTAGCTCACTTCCTTTATGACCCCATTACTATATCTTGGGGTTTTCATTTGATTGAGGTCTGGTCAAACACACCTTTAATGCCGGCCGAAGTAAGCATGTTGAACTATGTAGAAGTATATGCTATCTTTGTAGTAAACTGCCCATAGAGAAGCAAAAGACTGAGCATCTTCAAAAAATCATTCAGCATGTGGAAGATAGTTGTGGTGAATTTCATATGGACATTCTGAAAAAAATAACGAATTAGAAGACTAAGATGAACTTGTTACTTATGATTTTACTTTTAACTTCCTTTTCAAGCATAATAGAAAAGTGGACCTATAAGTGAGTCATTTTTTATTTATATGTTTATTTTCAAAATTTGTTAAAAAGGTGCACGTCTGGAGTTTTTGAAATGTAATAACATTATCATTTTTCTCATTATAAAAGACTTCAGATCAACCATTCTCATTAAGAGTGGTAGCAAGTGTTCTGGAATGGATAAATTTTGGACAAAACTCACCAAACATCATTCTGATGGATATCTACCTTTTAACAAATCAGTACACATGAGTTTTATGAATAAATTCCAGTATCTTTTTATTAGTGGCTGGTAAAGCCCATTTCACTAGTTACAATCACGTGAAATAGTGGCAGATGTATACACTGTCTGACCTCATCACTGCCAGCCTTGGTGGCTAAGCGGTTCTAGGCGCTACAGTCTGGAACTGCGCAACCGCTCCAGTCGCAGGTTCGAATCCTGCCTCGGGCATGGATGTGTGTGATGTCCTTAAGTTAGTTAGGTTTAAGTAGTTCTACGTTCTAGGGGACTGGTGACCTCAGAAGTTAAGTCCCATAGTGCTCAGAACCAATTTTTTGACCTCATCACTAAACGTATAATATAGTCCATTACATATAAGCAAATTGTATAAAGAAAAATAAACAGCTGCGCGAGAGAGTGTGTAAAATGCATCTTAGTGTGACTGCATTCACCCAAGCAAGGCGACAGGACAGGCATAAATAACTGCAGTTGGATTTCTCTCTTCTACCAAGATACATACAAGATGTTCTCAGCATGTTTACTGCAAAGAACGTAAGTGCTATATCTGTGCTCAGCAAACAGAAAGGATTCTCAAGACGTAAAAGAAACAAAGTTTATTCGCTATAAGTAAACACAAGTCCCTTTCCAGTGCCAATGGGATACGGAATGAAGACCTAATTAAGAAACAATAACGGGGCTGAAGGTTGAATTACACAAAGAACAAACAGTTTATGACTAATTGTCCAGACTGAAAAATAGCTCTTGGCAGAAGGACAAATCTAATAAGAACAACAGTTAATATCTACTAATTAGTTTTGGGGGAAGGCCTGAATTGAGGAATATTTAAACAAGCTGAAATTGGGATAATGATGGCAGGTACCAGTTATTGTTTCCGGAGTTAAATACCAATCACTGATAGTCAAGAACGACAGCGGGTGAGAGGATTTAGGGTTAGGCGCAGCAATTAGTATTAATTACAAGGAACTGTTGACATGACGTCGTAGGCCACAGTCGACTGGTAATGGTCCGGAGCCTAACTCTTCCCCGGGACGACGACTTGGTGTCAGAAAGCCCCAGACTGTGGAAAAGCCATCGCTCTCAGCAGATGCCCAAGCGGCTTACTCGCTGAAGGCTGCCATCTATGGTCTGTGTGCAGCCTTAAATGGGCTACCCGCGGCAGAATACTCCGTACACTATTTTCAGTCACGTGTCTACCCGTAATAAACTAGTTCGTGTACAACATGACCTCTGTAAACTGCCACCTTGACCTTGTTTCTGCTCCATGGCTGACGGGATGCCCCTATTCGGTCCTGGACCCGCCTGATGGATCAGTTGTGCGGGTTACCTGCTTGCGTACTCGCTCACCGAGATGTATTAATAAGCGCACCTTCAACATATGATCGGAAAAAACCAATTGGGTTTTCTGCCACAGCGCTCATGTGTAGACCATATCTTCAACTCAAATAAAGTCTCACATACAAGACAATAGGAAAAAGCCCAGTCGTTTACACTCTGACTTCAAGAAGGCGTATACCTCCGTTTGACCAACAGTCTCTTTTTGACATCACAGGAGGTCAGGTATTAGACCCAGACAGTTAACCTGGTTAAGGAAAGACTCGGGGACACTGTAAGTCTAAATTAAAATTTAAAGGGGACATACAAGAACCCTTCAAACCGTGTTCGCCAAACAAGTGGACTGTCACCACTCTACGTCACTCTCGTCATAGATCAGGGCTTCACAACATACGTGCTCGCGGAGCAAGCTGTGAGCAGCAAGGCGCGAGCACGGAGCAGAGCGAGCACGCTACCCCCACTACCGGACCAGAGCGGAGAGTGGGGAAAGTCACGTGGGGCACACAACAGCTGCCGCCAGTCAATGTAAATCCGCGGCCACCTGCAGGGATATCACTCACGAATTATTACTGCGACAAATGAAACAAATAAAGGAGAATTTACACATGCCACATAATTTTATTAGCTTAGTGTATGCCTCTACATTCGCATTAATTTGCGAACTGTTACACAATAAAAGGTGTCACTGAAGTGTGGGATTCTCGGTTATCTTGTACTTTTTGCCCAGTACAATTGCGTCTATGTTCGGAGTAATTGTTCTTGTGCATTTTAGGCGCAGCGTGCTGTATAAATTTCGATCAGACAATGCGTTTCTCAGGCGCGTCTTGTTACATTTCGTTGCAGAGAACAGTTGTTCACAAACATACGTGGAACCGAACATTGATATTTTTGTAGCCGCCAGTTTGTGCAAACGAAGAAGTCTATCCTGAGGGAAGTGTCTGTAGAATTCCAAAATGTTTTTCTTGTTCTGAAATTTGCCTCCGTATTCTCTGTCACACTGCAGGTCAATAATTTCTTTCTGCAGCTCAGGACGAATCTCTTAAATATTCACTGAATATGGAGAGAACAGATCAAAATCACTGTCTAGTGCTGTCAGATCTTGAAAGCGCTGATCAACTAAACTATGTGAATAACGTTCACAGTCTTTGTGAACATCTTGCATGGATGATAATTTAGGAAAATGAGCTAGGTTTCCTGTTTCCAGCTGACTCACCCAAAGTGTCAATTTCATTTTAAAAGCTCGTATTCGATCTATGAAATGAGTAATTAGCAGATCTTTACCTTGTAGTAAAATGTTCAAAGCATTCAGATGGCTAGTTAAATCTGCTAAGAACGCGAGATCACATTCAAACGTGCGCGCGCATTTCCCCTCCCTCCCCTCCCTCCCTACTCCGCGACCTTGCACCTGCTCGCGAGCACGTGCCTGAGCAGACGCGAGTACTCGCGCTCAAAACCGGCCAGTTGTTAAGCCCTGTCATAGATAATGTCAGTAAGGAATGAGAAACAATATTAAAAGCACAAAATCACTGGAAGCGTACTCAACTTCGACGAACAAAAGATGTTAGCTTTCGCAAACCATTTAGCTACACTATTGGACTGAAATCACAGCAGTTAAGCTACGCTCTGTTTGAGCCACGAGACAAAATCACAACTGTCACCAATTAGCAGCCTAATAATTTTCAGAAAGACTGCTAAATTAGATCACTAGTTTTGAAAACGTATGTGATGAAAAGTTCCTTACCACCTCCAACTGCTTTCTAGTGACTTCCACCGACGATCTCCTACAAAACTAAACAGGAAAGCAGCGCAAAGCCAAAAACTGAAGACGATAAAACAGAGCCTTCGATAACACCAAACGACTTTGGCTAGTGACATATTGCTAGCCCCGAAATGCAATGAAAACGTGATTTTAAAATGGCGATCATGTCGTCACTATCATCTGTTCCCATGACGCGAAAATACAAATATAAATATCCGAATCTTACATGTCCATAATAATAAATATGGAATCTAACGGGCCAGCCACGGGTCATTGTGGTTTTAGCCAGACACAGACTGAAATCTAAAATAACAAGCAGTATCTCGAAAGTACTGAAATTTGCAAACCATAACGACCAAAAAAGAATAGTAAATAAAAAATCTCGAACTTTGCACACAATATTTTTTAGTGTAACTGAAAACATCACTTTACAGAAAAAACCCATCCAATACAGAAAGTAAAAAAAGCCAGCAATGCACAAAACGTGGTATTGAAAACATGGCTTCACCTACATAGCTGTCCGCCTTCCTGGGTGATTGGTCAGTGCGGCAGAATGCTGGGTTCGATTACAGGGCTGGGTCGGAGATATTCTCCGATCGAAGACTGGGTATTGTGTTATCTTCATCGTTTTGTCCTCATTGGCATGCAAGTCGCCGAAGAGGCGGCCGGTCTACCCGACGGGAGGTCCCAGTCACACGACCTATATAGCTTAACTGAAAATCCCGATACCAATAAAGAATGCCGACATCGCGAAAACTGGTTACACTACAAGTGAGATAGTACGCATTATAATGGACATGACCAGGATGATTCACTTTATTCTATTGCTACGAACCGTGTTGTCTGCCCACCAACTCAGGTACACTTTATGTTAAGAGAGTCCGTCTTCATTTCCTGTTAAACTTTCCCAGATTTACGTATTGAATAATCGCCGAAATATCAGCTTCCCTTATTTCAGTGATAGTAATATTATAATTCATTTAATGTCATTCATTTCGTTACGTTGCAGGTTTCCTCTCATTTGAGAAAAAGTTAGTGTAGGAAGGAAAATGTTTTATAAGAAATTCGAACTTTACGAAAACCTTAATCACTGTATAAGCTCGTTACTATAACAATCAAAGAGAATGTTTAAGCTGAGACTGATCTGGTGTGTAAGTTCTTATCTTATGTTCAAACAGTTAAGCTTGTAATAACGTACCAATAACGACAATTCACAATGCCCTCTGAAAACCAAAATAAACTACAACGATGGCATTAACTAACCTTACTAGGGGCCCTAAGCAAACCAAACCAACACTCCACACACTACTACGTCAAGGCTCACCTAGTGCAAGGTGAGAAACATTATAGGAATGTGTACACCTAAATATGGGAAATTATCACCAACGATTAATTTGCTTATGGCTTGACAGTATTCAATTTCTTAACTGTACAGCTGTACTGTTGCGGCCCCAAAACGATTTGAATAAGCTGGCGGAATGTATGGGAACTTCATGTTGTTTGAATGCGTTGTGTCTGTTCTACCAGTCATTTTCGAAAGAACAGAGAACACGAAAAATCCGCACTTGTGAAACATAGTATGTAAATTGGAAGTGGAGGGGACAGGAAGGAAACGGAAGGGTAGGAACTAATAATATCAGCTCCGACGGGACTTAATGTGGAATCAGTGGCGACGAATCGAAGTGTGTGCCGGACCGGTACTCAAACCCGGGATCTCCTGCTCATTAGGCAGTCTTGTAAACCACTGCACCCCCCCCCCCCCCGGACACAGTGTTTATTGTAAATGTGCGGGCTGTCTCGGGTCACTCCACGGCCGACTCACACCTTCATCTGGCGCCACCTATTCACAATCCCCGTCCATGTCCATGTCAACCATGCTCGCTAATTTTAGTTTCCTGCCGGAGGTCGAACGTTGCTGTGCATCCGCACTAGTGGCAGATTCATTGCCTGTCGAGGCGATTCAATTATATGAATGCATGGTGTCTGTTCTTTCGGACATGCCCGAACAGACACCAGGTATTCATATAACTGATACGCCTCGATGGGCATTTTACTCGTCTCCACTGATTCCGCACAAAGTCCCAGTGCAGCTGATATCATTATTTCCCTCCCCTCCCTTTCCTTCCACCCCACCCCACCCCGACTCAATAGACATAAAATTTCATGTTCGTAGCCTGTGTGGAATTAGGAGGAAAGTGGCTCGAAGTCCCGGCGTCAATCCAGATTTACGTATTCGTAATTTTTTAATACACAAAAAATTTGCTAAGAGAGCCTTTGATCACTGTGAATTTTTGCTTATTACATTTTCACTTCTATTACGACGTTTCGGCTACTGCCATCATCATATTAAAACTAAGAGCTCTCAAAAATAACTTCAGTGCTAGCTGCTATAAAACCAGTGTCTAAGCGGTGTGTCAATCGTAGTCTCGGCACAAATGAAATAGGAGAGTCATCCAGAAATTAAGCTTCTCTATTTTTAAAAAAGTAAACGTATCTCGCCAGAGAGCTGCATGCATGACAGAGATATGGCGTAACCGTCATATGACGGCCACACAACTCTCGACTGTCACAAGTGCTAAGCAGTGGCTGAAAACCTCCGTTCTTCCTACCGCTGACTGCGAGATTCAGTCTGTGATAAAATTTCTTAATGTACAAAGTACAATGCCGATCAAAATTCATCGTTATTTCTGTCAGGCGTGCACGTTCAAGATCATGAGAAAACAGATGGTGCCTCGGTCATGCAGGGAATTTTCCGAAGGCTGTCAAACTGTCTACATTGGAGAGGGATGTGGGCAACTGCCTCTTATCAATCACGACCTTATAGAGCTGGTGCCGTGACGCATTATGGACAGCAGTACTAGTACAGTTTCGATCTTGCTCCCAGCGATTCCCATCTCTTCCTGCACCTGAAGAAATTCGTGTCCAAAGGTCACCATTTTGTCAATAACGGAAATCCGAAGACGACTGTTAAACGCTTGTTTCATTCCCAGGCGGCGGACTTCTGTGACACAGGAATGCAAAAGTTGATCTCAGGACATGACAAGTGTTCAGTTCTCAAGGTGATTATGTCGAAAAATAACTGAAACGTTGTTGTATCTGTTGCCAATAAAGATTTTCATGGGACTGCGTTTTCCTTAAAAAAAAACTCAGATTCTGGATAACCCTTGTACAAGGTTAAGATGGTCCCCTGGAGATAGACGCCCATAAATCGCAACGGAGGAATTCAAACATGGAATGCTAAAGACGGAAATATTTTGGTACCACATTTGATAGTGTTGCTCTAAACACAACTTGCAGTTGTATTTCTAAAACTAATGATAGTCACTTACTCGTTTATATCTGTATTGCTCTAAACACAACTTGCAGTTGTATTTCTAAAACTAATGATAGTCACTTACTCGTTTATATCTGTAAATTGTAATAATAATGATAGTATATAGGTCCAACATTTCTCTGTGGAATACCCCTTCATCTCTGTCGTACTAAACCAGACGGCGAGATTTGTGTCCATAGCTTAGATACCATGTCAAACAATATGAACATAATAACAGACTGTGTTGTCCGACAAGTAAACCAATGGCCAGATTACAGCGTTGCTATCACTACCATGACGTCGCACTTCGCTTAAATTTAAATTTACCACGTTGTTCTGCAGTATTTCACTGAAAGCGAAAAGTTAAGTCACTAGGAAACAATTTGCCAAAATGATATTAGTAGAAACTGTGCGGCATATCACTGCAGCTGATATTGATATCTCATTATTTCAGTCGTTGCGTTATTCCCGCTTCCGGTAATGCACAGGAAACAGTTACGTTAACAACTAATGTAAGTACATTTAAGCGTGACCGATGACATCAGATAAGCCACACGAAACTTGTTTAATGTTCTTTGTCACTCACTGGAAGTGAACTACGACTTCCTATCTGGATCGAAATCAGCCAGTGTTTATCACCATCTTATCTGACGCACGCTAACAATTTATAACTACTTTTCACCACACTTCGTCGTAACGTTGCTGGACAGCCCTGAAAGATGCATAAAATGTTAAAGGGTCATTTTATTCGTGGGCAGAGTATTCTGTCATCACAGAAACATGAAGATCTCTGTATACGCTTTGATCTTCCCGAGTTATTTACGTCTCCGCACAGTACCTCTTTAATCACTGTCATTCCGTTTTAACACTGTTGCCTTCTTTGCGCTTTTGCTTGCCTCTTCCTTTGCTTTCCTCTGAGCGGAGTGCCGAAATCCAAAATAGCGTTCAAAGACCGAGGAAAAATTTTCTCTTTGAAATTAGGATAGGAATGGGTTTTCCGAATAATTTTAATGCCGTTCTTATCAACAGTAATGACATCGTGATGCAGAACTTAATGAAGGCGTTAACAAAATCGACGTTCCAACGACATGTTTTTTGTTGACTGTTACTCATAATCCACACGTTAGCTCTCGAGAAATTTTATGTATTTGATGTTTATGGATGTAATACGTAGATTGTGAGCAATACCTGCCCGAAATTCTACTTATTTCGCTCCGTCCGTTGCAGATTTGCCCCGCATCATAATGTAATATTCAATTGCTCTTAGAATAACAATTTTTTGCACATACGCTACTATGTCATGCTTTTTTGACAGTCTCTGTCAGGACAACCTAGTGAGTGCAATTCAATGTGCTAATGCGAAACTGATATAAGCTGAAAAAATAGTTCCAGCTTTGGCAGGTGCAAATCTGGCACTGTGAATGCCGGAAAGACGTATAGAAATGTTTCCATGTGTAATGGATTAGGAACAGAATGTGGGCACAAAAAGTCAGACAAGTGAAGAAGCGTAATTTTGATCTTATTATTAACAGCCGCTTACACAATTTGTTCAATATGAGCACCGGGCACGCCGACAAGGTGCTGCACAGCGCCAGATTTGCACTTTGTTCACAAAGTAGGAACCAGTTTTTTCCAGCGTTGATCGGTTTTGCATTAACATATTAGCATCTCTACCAATTTACCAATTTTCGACGCCACACGATAATGACAACCACGCTGGACCTCCGTGATTAGCCACATCTTAATTATAACCAATATATATATATATATATATATATATATATATATATATATATATATATATATATATATATATATATATGACCACCACTCGATACACTTAAGCCACACAGGTAGAACACAAAGCTAAATTTCCCCCGTATCCCTATTAGACTTGTAATGCGACAGCCGCTACTTCGTTTCCTCTCATCCGACGTGAGGTATTTTCTTATTTGCATATAAAATCACAAACTTCTTGACGAGAAAGCAATCCCTTTGATTTTCAAAACAGATGAAAACTTTCTACATAATGCAATTTCTCTAAGACTTCTTATCGAATTTCGAACAGTAAAACGCAGCTAAATGCGTCTCATTCAGATATATGGCGTTAGTATCAGAACTATGGTCTGATCTGGAAAGTTGTAGTTGACATAATGTCAACAAAGTTGAATACTCAGCTTATGGATGTAATGATAACATTTTATACATACCACATAATCTGGAAATTTTGACGGGTGCTGAAGCACAAAATTTTTTTCATTACTCCAATTGAAAATTACTAAACGGCTGAAACAGTAATATTGAATTTTGTGAGTGAATTTAATAATGTAACAATGATATCTTTTAAAAAGTTTCATTTGACTGTGAACAACAAACATAAGAAAATTCATCGCTTAGTGTTGCATCAGATATTCTATAAAACAAACATAGAACATCCACGTAATCCGATAACGAAAATATGTAAGAATCACCTTCTCTTATTAGTTCCTGTTGTAGAAAAGTTGGCCATTGCTGATTCAGCTCTCCCTCTCCTTTTCTCTTTCTTTTATATCTTCTTTCTCCCAGTCTTAAGCATTTGCCCTTTACCACATCTTGTTCAGTACCTCTGTTGGGTGTGGTTACATTTTCTTTGATCTCTTTACCACTTATTACACCTTTTCTCTATTAAACGGTAATAAGTTATTATTTTAGGCCTGCAGTTTTCATTCATTATTGTAACATGATCTCTCCACTTGTTTCTATATTCCTTGATCTGATCTTTTGTGCTATTAAATGTTAGTTGTCGTCTCTCTGCTGTGTTCCTTATCATATCAGACAGGCTATAGCAAACTGTTTTTCAACATTTTATTTCACAGCTTGTATTCTTATTCCATGCCCCGTCTTTATGACTATAATTGAGGTACGACAAGAACGCATGCTGTACAACGTGTTCCATACTGGCCACAAGTTTGATAAGGAGTTCTTGAGGAAGGTCGTTCCATTCCTCCACATAAGTTGTTGACAACTGCTGGGAGGTCGTAGATTCATGTTGATGTGCTGCAATATGTCTCCCCACCGCATGCCACATCTGCTCAGTGGGATTTATGTCGATGGAAGGGGCAGGTCAGGCCATTCGCCAAATATCATCTCATTAGAAGAGTTCCAGCACCTGTGCTGTTCTAGGTGGTCGCACATTGTCACACACAAAAATTGCGTCAGGGCCGAATGCACCATTGCACATGACCAATGAGTGTACGGTTTTCAAATATCAGTATGTCCGAACATTCATTCAACATAAAGTCTCCCCACACCGTAACACATGGACCACCTAACCGATCATGTTAGGCAGTGTTCCAGGGTGCATAACGTAACCCCATATAGCGAGACGTCTGGATGCACACTGTAAAGAATCATGTCTTGCCTTTTGAAATCTCCTTGAGACCATCATGAATCACGGCTACTTCAGTGCAACAATTGCTTTTGAATAAAAGAATCACTAACATCTCATTGCGTGTTTCTTTCAGATAACTTCTATAATACACTGAAGAGCCAGAGAAACCAGTACACCTGCCTAATATCTTGTAGGCCACCACGAGCATACAGAAGTGACGCAACACGACGTGGCATGGACTCGACTAATGTCTGAAGTACTGCACGAGGGAATTGGCGCCATGAATCCTGAAGGGCTGTCCATAAACCCGTAAGAGTATGAGGGGGCAGTTGCAAAGCATTCCAGATAAGCTCAATAAGGCTCGTGTCTGGGGAGTTTGGTGGCCAGCGGAATAGTGGTCCTGGAGCCACACCGTAGCAATTATGGACGTGTGTGGGGTGTCGCATTGTCCAGTTGGAATTTCTCAAGTAAGTCGGAATGCACAATGGACATGAATGGATGCAGGTGACCAGACAGGATGCTTACGTACGTGTTACCTGCCAGAGTCGTATCTAGACGTATCAGGCACTCCAACTGCACACACCCCACACGATTACAGTCCCCTGCTGACATGCAGGATGCATGGATTCATGATGTTACCTGCACACGTTCATCTCGCTCGATGCAATTCGTCCGACCAGGGAACATGTTTCCACTCATCAACAACCCAATGTCGGTGTTGACAGGCCCAGACGAGGCGTAAAGCTGTTTATCGTGCAGTCATCGAGGGTACACGAGTGGATCTTCGTCTCCGAAAGCCCATATCGATGATGTTTCATTGAATGGCTCGCACGCTGGCACTTGCTAATGGCCCAACGTTGACATCTGCAGCAATTTGCGGAAGGGTTGCACTTCAGTCACGTTGAACGATTCTCTTCAGTTGTCGTTGGTCTCGTGCTTGCAGGATCTCTTATGGGCCGCAACGATGTCGGATATTTGGTGTTTTACGGGATTCCTGATATTCACGGTACACTCGTGGAATGGCCGTATGGGAACATTCCCAGGTCATCACTACCTCGGAGATGCTGTGTCCCAACTCTCGTGTGCCGACTATAGCACCACGTTCAAACCCACATAAATTTTGATAATCTTCGTTTGTTGCAGCAGTAACCGAACTAACAACTGCACCAGATACTTGTTGTCTTACATAGGCGTTGCCGACCGCAGTGCCGTATTCTGCCTGTTTACATATCTCTGTATTTGACTACGCATGACTACATCAGTTTCTTTGGCACTTCAGTGTATTGCAGCAGTTTATTCTGTGTATGGTCTAGGTTTCATCGAGCTGTGTTACCTCGTAGTGACATATCATTCAAAAGTACTTTCGTCCATAAGTTTTGTATACAAGGGCAGTTACCAATACATCCAATAGCGAAGAACAGATGATCAGCTCTCAAATGTATAATAAATAGAAATTACTACTCGGAAAGACAGGGATGAGACATAATGAAGAATTCGCATGCGAAACTGAATTCAGAATTAAAGTTTCACGCTGCAGCGGAGTGTGCGCTGGTTTGAAACTTTCCGGTGAACCCGAAATCTTGCTTCGACTGCAGAGTGAGAGATGCAATCTGGAAAGAATTCCCTAAGCTGTGCCTAAACCATTTCTTCGCAGTATCTCGTCTTCCATGACTGCTAGTCCAGCAGCGTATACAGAGTACGTTTCGTGAAGCTTGCGGATGATGAGAGAGGAACTGGAGGAAGTCAGGCTCTGAGAGGGGGTGGTTTGCTCAGTCGGTAACAGCCACTGCCCGTAAGTGTTCTGGTTCGTGTGCCCATCTGGCAAACAGTTTTAATGTTCCAGGTTAAGTAATAAAACACAGATATTGATAAATCGAAATCACCGCCAATCGCAGTCTCTAAATGTTTCCAGATTCCGGCTAAATATTCAGTTTAACGTTGTCAGTAGTGAAGAGTTGATCCCGAACACTAAACTAGATCGTTGGGGGATGGATGTTTAGAAACATGTGGTACGCAAGCTGCGTTCACAGGCAGACCTATTCGGTGGTTTGGCTCGTTAAGAATACACTGCAGTGAGTTGTGTAACTCCAGTTGCTTCGAATCAAGTATTAACTAGAGGCGGGAGGACGGGACTGCAATTTGCGCGTCAATTATTTTAGACGAGCGCGTCGAGCGCCTGTTTGAGTTGGTGACCGCACGCGGGCAGAGCAGACGTCGGCCCGTCTGCCGGGACATCCGTCGCCGTGTTCGCTCGCCAATTAGGGACGCAAACACCGCGGCACGCCCTCTCCGGCACACACACACACACACACACACACACACACACACACACACACAAACACACACACACACACACGTCCTGGGAAGGGTACAGAGCGCACAGCCGCACGAGAAACTGCGCCTGCCGTGCCAACCACAACTAGGTTCTGGGTAGTCTCACACAACTTAAACAAACTCTCAGAATGGAATTAAAACAAACTACAGACAAAGAAGCGATAAATTCAGTGGACAAACACAGGAATGTGCGTGTTAGGAGAAACAAAAGCAATTCTTAGCGAGCTTTCGTGGTGAATAAAATCCACTGCAGTTCTAACTTCAAAGTTCTTTTATTTGGATAAAGGCATGTACAGTGCCCAGGTTCCAGGACACAAATCCCGTCTTCAGGTTCTACTTAACTGCGCACGACAAAACCGTACAAGTCACGTTGAAAAATTAACAAATTTATCCAGTAGTGAGAGAGAGCCAGCCATGACAAAACTCTTACATCGGGTGGAACATGTATGACACAGGCGAAATACCCTCATATTCAAAGAATATTGTAATAATTCCCATGCCAAAGAAAGTAGGTGCCGAAAGGTGTGAATATTACGGAACTATCAGTTTAATAAGTCATGGTTGCAAAATATTAACATGAATCCTTTAGATAAGAAAAATGGAAAAACTGGTAGAAGCTGGCCTCGGGGAAGATTAGTATGGATTCCGGAGAAATGTTGGAACACGCGAGGCAATACGGACCCTACTACTTATATTAGAAAATAGATTAAAGGAAAGTAAACCTACGTTTATAGTATTTGTAGACTTAGGGAAAACTTTTAATAATATTGAATGAAACACTCTCTATGAAATTCTGAAGGTTGCAGAGGTAAAATATAGTGATCGAAAGGCTATCTACAACTTCTTCAGAATACAGACGGCACCTGTAAGAATCGAGGGGTACGGAAGAGAATAAATAGTTCAGAAGGGCGAAACTGCGTTGTAACCTGTGTCCTATGTTACTCTATTCGCACATTAAGCAAGCAGTGAAGAAAACAAAAGAAAAATTTTGGAGCAGGAATTAAAACTCATGGAGAAGAAATAGAAACATTGAGGTTTGCCGATGACATTGTAATTCTATCGGAGACAGCAAAGGACTTGGAGAGCAGTTGAACAGAATGGACAGTGTCTTGAAAGGAGGATATAAGATAAAAATCAACAAAAGCAAAACAAGAATAATGGAATGAGTTTTGCTATTTGGGCAACAAAATTACCGATGATGACCGAAGTAGAGAGGAAACAAAATTTAGATTGGCAATGGCAATAACAGCATTTCTGAAGAAGAAAAATTTGTTATCATCAATTATACACTTCAGTGTTAGGAAGTCCTTTCTGAAGGTATTTGTCTGGAGTGTACGCATGTATGGAAGTCAAACATGGACGAAAAACACTTTAGACAGGAAGAGAATAGAAGAATTTTAAAATGTGGGCTTACAGACGAATACTGAAGATTCGATATGTAGATCAAGTAACTGATGAGGAGGTGCTGATTAGAATCGGGAAGGACAAGAAATTCGCGGCACAGCTTACCTAAAAGAAGGTATCGCTTCATAACACAGTATGAGACGTCAAGGGATCACCAGCCTGCTATTAGACAAAGTGTGGTGGGCAAAAATCGTAGAGAGAGGGAAAGAAAGGAACACAGTAAGATGATTCAGAAGGATGTAGGTGGCTGTGGATATTCTGAGATGAAGAGGCTTTCACAGCACAGAGCAGCGTGGAGAGCTGCTTCAAACCAATCTTCGGACTTAGGACCACGACAACAACATGAGCGAACTTGTGAAGGTGAAGATATTACTTAGTTATGGCTATCTGACTACGAATATATTAATTCCGTTTTCCGTCTTGGTTGTATTACGGTGACAGACTTTTTTGTGATTAGTTGACTGCGGCTTTATGCATTTTCGAGTGGTTACCCATGTGACTTGCGCGGGTGTATAAAATGTACTTCTGTCCTGTTCATAAACAACTGATGCCATAGTACACTCGATCGAGAACATAGTTTTGTGCCTCCAATTCTCCTTCTTCGGAGCCTAGTTACACATCACAAGAAATATCTCACAATTAAGTCTCTGAAGTGAATGAGACACGTGAACCCAGTGAACTTTTAGCCACTGAAAACTGAACTGCAGTTACTAGAGTCAAACTACTGGTTCATCAGGAAGTGATTATCAGTGATTGCACAAACACTATGCTGGGTCAAAATACCAAACTCCCGGACGTCCCCACTGTAGAGGCCATGCCTCGTCATAGCTAGAGGATGACTGCTGGTGGCTCCACGTAGAGCCGAAGGCGATGATCCCAGGCAGGAGGATAGGTTGAGGGAAGGTTCCAGGAAAGTTTCTGGCTAAGGAACTGTGCCAGTGATCGGCGTAAAGCCCACAAAGCTTGTCCATGGAGGACTAACCGTAGCCGTGCGCCGGCCCAAATACTGTTGAGGCGCCAGAATGTAGGGAAACCTGTTTTCGAGCACGTGATCCTCCGGAATCGAGAGGTCTGAATTAATTGCTCCCTCTTGGGTCGACGCTGCTGCCGCCAGCTCAGAACTGGAGTGGCGGTTTTCGAGACGCCATTGTAACCCCAGCGACCTTTGGTATAAGTCACCCGTGGTGCAGGGCTCTTATGTGAAGGGCTATGAGCCCTGTCATAGCATGAGTAACAGTAAATATACCATGGATTCTTTTCAGTCAAATATAGACCCTGTAGAAGAAAAGTTCTTTCATTTCCCCCTGAGAAGGAGAGAATGGGCCCTTGTAGAGCCTAGTATTTTTGAGCTCAGTATAGCTGGCATTGGAACAAGGGGAACCAAATTTGAAGTAATAACTCATCTCACAGCACGTTATTTTTTAACTTGAGCCACCCTTAGGTAGTCAACGTGAGGGGTTTGAATCCCACGGTACTATGAAGTTTGTACACCCTTTGTCTACTGCGTCATCTTCAGGCGTTGCAGTCAGCAATCAGAGCCTACGTTCGCAGGTCAACACCTAACATTGGTGTGGCTATATGTTGTGTAGTTGGGATACCTACACTGGATTCGACTAACTGAAGAAATCTTGTGAAAAAGGCAAATCCCCAGAAGCCAACACTGAAGTCCAGCAGTTTCGTGTTTTCTGTCTTTGGGCATAAGCTACTAGACAAGAAGTACATATAGGTGGTGCAAAAGGTCTGCACAGAAAATTAAAGTCCTGCTGAGGAATAGTGCTGCCAACGCTGACTGCAGAGAGGAACGAAGCAAAAATGCAAAGTTCTGCACCCCTGGTCTGAAAGCGACTATCGGAGATTCAGAGCATCTATAAAGATTTGGCACACCTGTGACTGACGCCGAGATGACTTCATTTTTTTTTAAGAGAGAGATCCGCTTCAGCTATACTAATATTTATTCAAACCACTGATTTCAAAATTCCTAAACCGGTCGTTGTTTGAATAAATATTAGTAAAACTGTTGTGGATCTCTCTAAATAATGATATAACTATACTACTGGAAACCTCGATGTGAAATCTAGAAGCAGTTCTATTAAGGTAACAGCTGTCTTCAGCTGGGTGACCCAGCTGGGCATTTTCAAGGATGGAATTTTTGAGACGAGCAAGTAAAGCACCAATGTTTCTACTGTTTGTTCATCTGTATCAGTTCGATCATCTAGTTTCGCATCTCAGCGTCTCCCACATTAACACTAATGGCTGTTGTCTCAGATCACGACACTAACAAACCATCGGCGCAGTGAATAATTACCATATCAAGGTAGTTAGCAAGACATCAGAATTTATTTCTGCAATTTTGTCACTTTCTGTTATTATTTATGTGCACATGTTCCGTACGGGAGACACTATGCGTAAAACCTAGTGAATCACTGAAATAAGAACGAGCTAATGGAGCAAACTGACGTTCAAATTTCTAGATCCACACTTCAAGCTTTAAGGACTGACCACGCAGATGTGAAAGAGCAATGTAACTTGAGTGTTCACCACTATGAAGATACTCTGGTACAAAATGGGAACTGGCTTAAAAACATCAGCTGCAGAATCCTGCTTGCTCCAGTGGTAACTTCCAAAGAGCTCTGAATCTTCCCAAGTTTCCGGTAAAATACAGGGTGTTTCAAAAAATATTCATTCAGTTTCGCGATACCATATCCTCTCTACATAAATGAAGATAGAAATTTAGGGTGGATTTTAATTGAGGCGTAAAATTTAATACACTGAGCAAATTAATTAAAGGGACACTTTTTTAAAACCTCGTCATTTTCCCCCATTGTGACACAGAAGCTTAAAATTTTGCTCGTGGATGCATACATCTTTCGTCTGTAATGGTGTCCGTGGGGAAACGTCAACCTCGAGCTGGGCGACGCTTGACACACCGAGGTGTCGACACACGTAACAAAAAAGGCCAGAGCTCAGAAATTCATGTGAGGTGTAAAGTGAGTTAATGGTGTCACGATGGTACTAAATTTCACCAAAATTCTGTCCAACAGCACTCTGGATGTGTCGCACCTCTCCTTGTCCAGACCTCACCCCTTCTCTGCCTCTGTGATGCACATCAGAACCGCGACTCCCAGCACTGAATATAAGGTGTTTTCTTTTGGCTGGCCAAGGAAAAGTTTTCAGATACACTGCTGCTCAGAACAGGCGCGAAAAGCCATCAGGAGGTGGCATAAACGGCGTCAATGAAACCACCAATTCCCTAGAGGCTTTCATTTACAAACATTACGCGCTCGAAAACGACAGTTTGCAGGACGGTGTGCAACAGAACGTCGTTCTTGACAGTTGACACCCAGCCTTGAGAAGCATTCAAAAAAATTCACACCTTTTCAACATTTTTGAATACGTGAGAATGCGCGACTGAGAAGTGCATTCATAAAACAGCAAAGTACGATAATTTCGTGCCTTCGTTATTCGGAATTACGATGCAATGTATATTCCGGTGCAGGGGGGATATTTTACTGATTACGCGAGTATGAATGTACGAAGGAAGAGATACTGTGGTGACTGCTGCCGTTATGAAATACATGAAATTTGTTTGCAGTTGCGAACATGGACAACTGTGAGCTGTAGAATGGAGTGACGACAACGAAAGGTTCTAAGTTCTAGGGGACTGATGACCTCAGAAGTTAAGTCCCATAGTGCTCAGAGCCATTTGAACCATTTTGACAACGAAAATTTGAGCCGGACTGGGACTCGAACCCAGATTTCCCGATTATACCGAGCGGTCGCCTTGCCATAAGGCTATCCGATCACGACTCAAGGAAGGCCAGACCCAAACTTCTATATGTCCTCAACCACGTGTCTACAACCTATACTCGCACAAACATTACGTACATTCCCATGCAGGAGAGACATTTTACTTGAAGGTCGCTTGCCTGTGTCGGCGTATGAGTACGAATTGCAGCGTCTTTGTTGTTCAGAACTAGGCACTGTGGCTACGACAGGCGTTTCAAGTAAAATGCCTTCCCTGTACAGGAATGAACGTAATGGATGTACGAGCGTAGGAGACACATCGTTGAGCTTGGATAGCCAAACGTCAAGGCCACATATTTGCCCCACCGTAGTTGAGTACTTTAAAAATGTAATTTTACAGAGACAACCCTTGACTGATTCGTTGGCGCCTGCAGGCAGACAACCCCTTCAACACCCCTCTGATTCCGCACTCCCACAAGTAGATGCCATGACAGCAGTGTAGTGCTACTTAGCTGAAGGATGCCGAGTCATTGCCTGCTTGCAGCTACCTAGGAATTCGTCACGGTCTTTCGCAGCCTGCCTCCCGTCGCCCCCGCAAATAAAATTACATACCATGAGACCAAAATGGGCCGTACAAGACCCATATGGCTCTTACTGCCGATTCATCACCAAGGCAGCTCGTTGTCAAGTAATGAAGGTGCACATGCAGTGATGTTACGTCCTATTTAAAAATTAATCCGACATATCCAGTTGTTTGGTTCTCACCGCAAAGGATCACATGATCTTTTGAAATCGGATCAATCTTTTTTAAATACCTTGATTATAAGGACAAAGAAATGAGTGTTGTTATCTAGGAGTTTATATCACTATAGGTAAGTCAATAGTAATGCACGTCTAGTCATTTGAACGTTAACATTTTCTGAAATTTATACATATGAGCTTAGTATTATTCAAATACTGAAGTCTGGTCATTTTGATTTCCTAATGTAAGTGATATAAGTGCGTATATCTCTCTGGTGTATGGCTGTGAACGGTGTTATTGCAACGAACTGCGTTTGAATTTTGAGAAATGATTACGACACTGTAAGAAAAAAGCTGTAAATCGCATCTACTACGTACCCAATTTCTTTGAAATTGCACCAAAGAACCCAACGATCTCTTCGAACACCTTCTTTCGCCGTAAAAATCGCCATAAATAGTGTCTAATGCCATTATTTTATGATATTTATCCTGACACGCTGGAGCAAAGTCTGATGACTAGGAACTAGTCGCCAACACAACTGTTCCCCTTACTGGTGAAATACTGGCGACGAAACTTTATTGTTGGATCCAAACCTTAGAGCCTGAAGCCTCTGAGCCAGTGTACATTAACGACTTTAAATGCGAGGGAATGGTCAGTTAATAATAACATAGTACAGGAAAACATTTTCAGGGATAAAGTATAAACCTGGACGTAATAGAAAATATTACGATTCAGTTTACCTGGCTGAAAGTACGAAGTTAACTCCATCATTGAACCTTACGCACAAAAGGAGCCCACCCTTAATAACAAAGGTATCAAGAAAAATTTGACATGAGGAAGGTTTAATAACAAAAAGTAGTAAAACAAAAACTTCTATAGTTAGTTCACGAATACTGTTACCTACGTGAACTACTTAATTGTTATTTTGCGTCACTCAATTCTATAAATCTGTGTCGAATTTAACAGCACCAGAGCTTGAGTTTCATCTCAAAAGACTTAAGTGCAAAGGAAGCAGAATCTGAAATTCCCTCTTAGTTTATAACGCACTTTTCTTCCGAAAACATATTTATAAAGACGAAAAACGAAGAAAAGGTCACAGGGTGGGAGAACACATATATGTCGATTGTGGTGTAATGAATTAACCTAATAATTCTGATGCCTACAGCCACACAGGTTCACGTTTGGGTTTATGGATAACGATTTAATGTGTTTACTTGAATAATTAATTCCGCTTACATTACTTCAAATTCGGGCAGAATTAAATCAGGGTTAGGTCTAATTACCGCGCTTTCGGGCTGTGAGCTGTTTGCGCGTCACACAGACGGATGATTTATTGGAAATGTAAGCAAGCTTGCAAATACAGGATAAATGGCATCTGTATCTACGGCGCATAACTTCTCGATGTTCAATTATTTCATGCATAAAAGCGCTATATATTCCACAGCTTCGCAACTAAAGGCTCTGTAGACTTTACGCTATGTATTTAGAGCTGGCAAACACCTTACAATGAAAAAACATCACCAAATGGAAAAATTATTTTGCCAAATTTATTTCCACATTTGTAACTTGTATTTTCCGTCATTAGCATAGTTGGTTACATAGCCATTAACAGTAAATCGGACATAGCTATATTGGTTATACGTAGGGTGGACCATTTTAATTCATAATGGGAAATAACTCGGGATGGGCATGAAATACAGCAAAAGATTGTAGCTGAGAAAGAGGGTCATGCGTTGCTACTAATGGCTGTGTCCTTAAACGTGATTCTCAAGGTGATTTGGAGGTCATAGTGATTTTTTTTAATGGAAAACCTGATACTTGAATCAAGATTTGAGAACAGCGGCAAACTTGTTAAAACGATACATAATTCAAGGTCATGGCTAGTTCAGTGAAGGTTAAATAAGAAAATATGTTCTGTGTTCTAGTAGGGATTAACTTAGCATAGAGGAGAGATACGGCAAGATACGATTTTCCATACAAACTGGAAGGAGCATCCCGAGGAATGAGGGGTGAGGGGACTCACTCAACGACTTATAAATTAATGATCTCTGAGTTACTTATGTTTCTTCTCTCTAGCAAATGGCACAGTGACATTTATTCACTGCAATGTCTTTATTTTTTCCAATGGATACTTTAATTAAAATGTTGAAATCTCTGAGCTCTTTCCAAATATGACCTCAAAAATAGGGGTTTTCATGAAACAAGACTCAACCCATGAATGATCTTCGATAATTACCTTTATGATCATGGTTATTCTAATAATACGTTAATCCTTGTACTTCTTCCAGTTTGTACCTAACAATGTATGTTGCTATATCCCTCATCTATTCCGAGTTAATCATTACTATAACTAAAAATATATTTGCTCATTTGAACTTCATTTAATCATGCCATGACCTTGAATAATTTGCCGCTCGTTTGGAATCTTAAATCAAATGTTAGGGCTCCGATTTAAAAAAAAATCACTTTAACTTTCAAATCACCTCGAAAATCACGTTCAAGGTCACGAAAATTAGCAGCAATGCGTGACCCTCTTTGCCACCTACGACTTGTATCTAAAACATTCTTTTGTATCTCATCTCCGTCCCACTTTATTCCCTGTTACGGATTAAAACGGCCCATCCTGTATGTAATGAAGAGTGTCTGTTTGTTTGTTTGTGATTCACACAAACCTACAGTTTTATTCCGTTGTTGATGATATTTTGCATAGTTTATCTTCAGGACAAGAGGAAGACCACTATCTACATAAGATTTCGTAATCTGAATTGAGGCATATATGTACGTGATATTTGTGAAAGGCCATTACCAGAGGTCTCTAAAAATTGTTGGCCAATTTACTTCAAATTTCTACACGATTCTCTAACTAATATTTGGGCAGACATAGGCTATATATTTTTAATATACACCGTATATAAATATATACGTAAAATACATAAAGGAGAAAGATCGTCACCAAATATCTCGAAAAGTACTTGATCGATTTACTTCAAAGTTGACCAGTTTACTTCAAATTTCTACATTCGGGCGAAACAATGAAGAAAATTAATGGAAAATTAAACGCCTAATAAACGAAATATATAGTAACAAGTTGACTGTAACTCCTATCTCAAGAATAAATTACAGCGGCAATATCCGTTTTGGGATACTACAATCAGACGTCACTAGATCGTAAGACGAGCGAAAACTCGAGAATTTGACAGTAACATGATTTAAAACTGCCATTTATTGATTATTTGTCGTTGTTTCATATGACATATATCCTAAAAGGTATTTTCGTCAGTGTTTCACAGTTACTATTATTATTAAAATCCAAAGTGCCATACAAACGTTAAGGCAGGTCGTTGATAATACCAACAAAAGTCACTAAATCACGGGTCGATCAAGAGTCGAACAGAACCTGAGATTCCTCGGTCTGTGACGTAACCTGTTCGAACAGTTCGAGTCGTGCTCAAACGCAGCACTACTTAAAATACTGAAAACTGAGCTGAACAATAGTAGACGAATTCTTCAAAAACAAAATGAGATACTTAATCGCAAAATGTGTCAACATAGGCCTCAACTTATTATTTTTTCATACAGCATATTTTTAAAGTCAAAATATTTCTAGCATAAAATAAAGTGTATAGAGTGAAAAATATTTTGAACATAGCTGCACAACAGCTTTTTTGATGTATAACTACATTATTTGTACCAATGCTCCCATACTGTTATAACGAGAGTGTTAATTTCCTTCCATTTTTTTATTGTTAGTCTGCCTAAGGATGTTATTAATACTGATAATTTACACGTTGCCTTTGTTCGCCAATTGGCACATGTTTCTCGGCACGAGCGCCACCTACCTGTTTTCAGAGTAACTACACTCGCCGATTACACTCAGTCGGTTGTGAGCTCGCAAGATCCATGAGCTATTTTATATTAACGTGCCAAACCCTAACTCTAGGGCTATATTTTATTTTTGACACATGGATCTATGCCGACAATTGAAAAACGGTGATGGTACATTAGTCCTTACTAATGTAAAATTGTAAGTACTAGTCGTCGTTATCATACTTCTGTAATGCAAGAGTTCTCTAATTTGTCTTAAAATTTATTCTTGGCTTATAAGTTTCATACTTTTCTGATGTAAGCTATGATGTTCATTGCCCATAGGTTACCTTCTGAAGAAGACAAATTTATATTTGTCGAAACCTAGGTAAAGAATTTCTTTATCCATTGCAACTAGTCGGCCGTTTATAATTTTATTATGAAGTGAAAAATGTGTGTATTTTATATTAGATTTTAGATAGATTACGCATTACGGATATACTACTTTAATTTGTAATTTAGGAATGAATCAAAGCATAATCCTTATTTAATTGTTATTACTAACATTTTGGTATGAAATTTGCGTATATCTGCAAATGTCAGAATCGGAAGCCTAGAACGTGATTTTTATGAATGCTGCAGATGAAGAGCTATTCATTCGTCGCATTCCCTTGAGACCCAGTAATTCAAGATTCAAATATGCCCTTCGACTTAAAGCGATTGTAGTTTCCCATGCAGTTTGCATTCGCTATGAGTAACAACAAGGCACAGGGTCAATCACTTTATGCGGCAGACATTAAAGGCTGGGCAGCGACGGGGACTGCAGCTGCTTGTGATTAGACTACCAATGACCTATTGAAATATTCTCTCCTCAACTCCGAAGTAAGCACGCTCATTTGTGCATCATAACATATTAGTGTGTATTAACGTATTTCTAACTTCTTAACCTTTAACAGCTAATCGTATAGCACTATAAAGATTTTTTAATAAATGTGTCGTGGACTGCAAACAACTTCTGCAAATATTCTCTTCGCTCCTAAATATTAGCTACGATGGAAACCCACTTGCTTGCAAAAATTAATTTCTTGTCAGTGAGTATTAACATGTTGGAAAGAAGCTATTTCATTCTTGAGTTCTGATAAGATGAAATCAGTTTTACTTCGTTTTTAATTAGCTTTCAACTACGACCTGAGATTAATGTGTTTCAACATTTGCTATCTGAACTCTCTACCGGCTTAGCTAACCGGCGGTAATAACGTGGCCACGCTATCAATTCCTCTCTGTGTAATCGAATTCTCAGCGAGATTCAGCTAACTTCGCAATCGCGCAGTCCGATCTCTCCACGCTAATTGTGCAATGACTGTAGCAGAGATTGCATGTTCGCTGCTCGCCACATTTGATGCACTCGTAGTAATGTGTGGCGCACCAGTGTAACATGGGAGCGTGACACTCGTAAACCGTAGCTATAAATAATTTTATGCGTCCATGTAACGGAGGGCGTTAACTCTTGCCACTCCAAGGCTTAACGAACTCATATCGCCTCCAGTAACAGCTGCACACAAGCAGTACATGTCAACTGTGTCTCGGAACTACTTTCTCTAGAGTTAAGCACCCAATTTCTATGACAAGAACGAAAATTCTTAGAATGTCCCATGATACGTGAAACAGACACCATTGTTGTAGCTGTTGTTATTGTGATCCTGAAAAGGTCGTCTTGATGCTGCTTCATAGTAGTCTATCCTTTGCATCCTCATCCATTCGGAGTAGTCAAGCCTCGACTTTCCTCTAGAAGTTTTACCCACCCTAGGTTCCTCTTAAGACTAAGAACGAAACGCACGGATTAAAAAAGGTGTAAGATAGAAATGTAGTCTTTCGCTCCTGCTGTTGAATCTGTACGTGGAAGAAGCAACGATGGAAATAAAAGAAAAGTTCAAGAGTGAAATTAAAATCCAAAGTGAAAGATTCACTGACGACGTTGCTGTCCTCAGTGAAAGTGAAGAATAATTACAGAACCTGTTAAATGGAATGAACAGATAATGAGTGAGGAAAATGCTTTAAGAGTAAATCGAAGAAAGACGAAAGTAATTAGAAGTAGTGGAAATGAGAACAACGAGAAACTCAACATTGTAATTGGTGATCACGAAATAGCAGAAGTTAAGAAATTCTGCTATAAGCGCAGCAAAATATCCCATGATGGACGGAGCAAGGAGGACACAAAAAGCAGACTAGCACTGGTAAACATGGCATTCCTGGTCAAGAGAAGTCTACTATTATCAAACATGGGCCTTTATTTAAGGAAGAAATTTCTGAGAATGTACGTTTGGAGCACAGCATTAAATGGTAGTGAAACATGGACTGTGGGAAAACCGGAATAGAAGAGAGTAGAAACATTTGAGATGTGCTGTTACAGAAAAAAGTTGATAGTGTGGTCCAATGAGGTGGCTCTCCGCAGAACTGGCGAGGAAAAGAGCATACGGAAAAAAACTTACAAGGAGAAGGGTGAGGATGATAGGATATCTGTCAAGACATTAGGGAATAACTTCCATGATACTAGAGGTAAAGACTTTAAAGGAATACGGAAGCTGGAATACAGCTAGCAAATAATTGAGGACGTAGGTTGCAAGTGCTACTCCGATATGAGAAGATTGGCGCAGGAGAGGAAATCGTGGTGGGCCGTATCAAACCATTCAGGAGACTGATAACTCAAAGAAACAAAAAGAAGTTCCCTCCGTACCCAAACTGACAATTCCTTAAGGACCTGTCCCATTAACTCATACTTCCTTTTAACAATTTGTGCAATAACTCTCTTTTCTCCCCAATTCTGCCCATTACTTGCTCATTATTCATTGCATATATCCGTTTAACCTTCAGCATTCTTCTGTAACAGCGAATTTCAAAAGCATCCATTCTCTTCCATCTATACTACTTGTTGCACGTGTTTCGCTTCCATACACTTCAGGAAAGACCTAACACTTTTATAGCTGGTAGGCTGAGTAGATGTCATAGCACATTTCTGGGACTGGATGAGGGATCCTGAAGTTGCTTCGGACAGGGTATGGAGGATATGGACATTGACAAAAGAAAATGTAGTAGAGTCGTGGTAGCAGCCCAAGATTCTTAAATGATAGCTATCTATGTTGAAGATACATTGATGGCAGAGACAGTGGACATTTTCGGTTTAGCGGATCTGCCACAAGAGCCGGTAACTGCAAGACGTGGTCGGCAGCCACTCAAGTCTGTCACCTGAGGAGCTAAGAACATGGCGATACAGCCGACCACAGGACTCCGTTCCCATATACGCAGGCGAATTCAACGTCCGTCCCTGCTGTACTGCAGCTGGACTTGGTTAGTAGTGGTTTCCTAAAGGTGATAGACCAAGACCAACATTCCTTTGTGCGTCTGTGTCACTCCAGCCAATTGCCTCTAATGAAACTTCTTCCCATTGCTGCCTAGTTTCACTGATTCAATCCTATGATAAATGTTGAACTTCTGGAACGTGAAGCGTCAGTTCCTTCAGCTTCGTTTATTTTATTGTGGACAGTCGGATATAAGGATCTGGCGTATTAAGTTTTATTAATCTTTGATAAATGAGCCAGGAAAAACACGGATTTGGGAAGTAGAGCTTGCAGGTTTTTCTGCTTCTACATTACATTATTTAAGGAATAGTTACAAAAGATCTGGATAGGTATTTATCATTTACAATGTCTATATTCCCGTGTCCAATACCCTTTCAACAATAAAAGACATCAGAGCTGTAAGTAACCCAGAACAACTTAACTATTTCCCTTTCAACAAATTTAATAAATCTTAATTTAACAATTTCTATTCTTAAAACAACATTTTAAAGAGAAACATACATAAAGTTAACTACTGCAAGTGTAAAATAAGTAGTAAACTTTAACAGCTCCTGATTAAAATTTAAAAATAAACATAAAAAAGCTATTAGAAGCGCAACCGCAAAATAAGCACCTGAAGCTGTAAGTAGGCCGGCAAGTAGACTGCAGACCCCAGTTCAGACATAGGCGCCGCTTCCCCCACCACCTCCAGTAGCCGCCGCGCCGCGCCGGCCGCACTAATTACACCAGGCGAGGGACGGTGGAGGTGGAGGGGGTAACGGCTAGTGTATATAGGGCGCCGAGAGGAGCAGCACAGCATTCGTCAGGAACCACCTGAAGATGACAGCGTGTACGTCTGCCGCAATATTGTGGAGAAATTACGACGCTACCCGGTCGGATACCCGAGAACTGTTCAAACATTTCTGTATATTTGTTTAAAATTACTCAGCACACTCATTTTGGATCTGTAATGTGAGATAGATGGTAGTACCCGTAGTCTAGGGGTAGCGTCTTTGATTCATAATCTTGGGTCCCGGGTTCGATCCCTGCCACTGCCTAAATTTTGATAAAGAATCAGCATTGGCGGCCGAAGACTTCCGGCATAAGAAGTCAGCCTCATTCTGCCAACGGCCTTGCCAAAGAGGGCGGAGGAGCGGACAGAGGTTCAGGGCACTCTCTTGTCCTAGGGGTGGGAAATTGCCCCTAAAGGCGGAAGAATCAGCAATGATCAACGGCATGAGGATGCAGAAGGCCATGGAAACCACTGCATTAAAGACACGTAACGTGTTTCCACAGGACATGTGGCCTGTAATTGAAGACGTGTCGTGATGATCTCTCCATTGGCAAAAGATTCCGGAATAGTCCCCCATTCGGATCTCCGGGAGGGGACTGCCAAGGGGGAGGTTACCATGAGAAAAAGATTGAATAATCAACGAAAGGATAACGTTCTACGAGTCGGGGCGTGGAATGTCAGAATCTTGAACGTGGTAGGAAAATTAGAAAATCTAAAAAGGGAAATGCAAAGGCTCAATCTAGATATAGTAGGGGTCAGTGAAGTGAGGTGGAAGGAAGACAAGGATTTCTGGTCAGATGAGTATCGCGTAATATCAACAGCAGCAGAAAATGGTATAACAGGTGTAGGATTCGTTATGAATAGGAAGGTAGGGCAGAGGGTGTGTTACTGTGAACAGTTCAGTGACCGGGTTGTTCTAATCAGAATCGACAGCAGACCAACACCGACAACGATAGTGGAGGTATACATGCCGACGTCGCAAGCTGAAGATGAAGAGATAGAGAAAGTGTATGAGGATATTGAAAGGGTAATGCAGTATGTAAAGGCGGACCAAAATCTAGCCGGCCGAAGTGGCCGAGCGGTTAAAGGCGCTACAGTCTGGAACCGCACGACCGCTACGGTCGCAGGTTCGAATCCAGCCTCGGGCATGGATGTGTGTGATGTCCTTAGGTTAGTTAGATTTAAGTAGTTCTAAGTTCTAGGGGACTTATGACCACGGCAGTTGCGTCCCATAGTGCTCAGAGCCATTTGAACCATTTGAACGAAAATCTAATAGTCATGGGCTACTGGAATGCAGTTGTAGGGGAAGGAGCAGAAGAAAAGGTTACAGGAGAATATGGGCTTGGGACAAGGAATGAAAGAGGAGAAAGACTAATTGAGTTCTGTAACAAGTTTCAGCTAGTAATAGCGAATACCCTGTTCAAGAATCACAAGAGGAGGAGGTATACTTGGAAAAGGCCGGGAGATACGGGAAGATTTCAATTAGATTACATCATGGTCAGACAGAGATTCCGAAATCAGATACTGGATTGTAAGGAGTACCCAGGAGCATTTATAGACTCAGATCACAATATAATAGTGATGAAGAGTAGGCTGAAGTTCAAGACATTAGTCAGGAAGAATCAATACGCAAAGAAGTGGGATACGGAAGTACTAAGGAATGACGAGATACGTTTGAAGTTCTCTAACGCTATAGATACAGCAATAAGGAATAATAGTACAGTTGAAGAGGAATGGACATATCTAAAAAGGGCCATCACAGAAGTTGGGAAGGACAACATAGGTACAAAGAAGGTAGCTGCGAAGAAACCATGGGTAACAGAAGAAATACTTCAGTTGATTGATGAAAGGAGGAAGTACAAACATGTTCCGGGAAAATCAGGAATACAGAAATACAAGTCGCTGAGGAATGAAATAAATAGGAAGTGCAGGGAAGCTAAGACGAAATGGCTGCAGGAAATATGTGAAGACATCGAAAAAGATATGATTGTCGGAAGGACAGACTCAGCATACAGGAAAGTCAAAACAACCTTTGGTGACATTAAAGGCAACGGTGGTAACATTAAGAGTGCAACGGGAATTCCACTGTTAAATGCAGAGGAGAGAGCAGATAGGTGGAAAGAATACATTGAAAGCCTCTATGAGGGTGAAGATTTTTTTGATGTGATAGAAGAAGAAACAGGAGTCGATTTAGAAGAGATAGGGGATCCAGTATTAGAATCGGAATTTAAAAGAACTTTGGAGCACTTACGGTCAAATAAGGCAGAAGGGATAGATAACATTCCATCAGAATTTCTAAAATCATTGGGGGAAGTGGCAACAAAACGACTATCCACGTTGGTGTGTAGAATATATGAGTCTGGCGATATACCTACCATCTGACTTTCGGAAAAGCATCATCCACACAATTCCGAAGACGGCAAGAGCCGACAAGTGCGAGAATTATCGCACAATCAGCTTAACAGCTCATGCATCGAAGCTGCTTACAAGAATAATATACAGAAGAATGGAAAAGAAAATTGAGAATGCGTTAGGTGACGATCAGTTTAGCTTTAGGAAAAGTAAAGGGACGAGAGAGGCAATTCTGACGTTACGGCTAATAATGGAAGCAAGGCTAAAGAAAAATCAAGACACTTTCATAGGATTTGTCGACCTGGAAAAACCGTTCGACAATATAAAATGGTGCAAGGTGTTCGAGATTCTGAAAAAAGTAGGGGTAAGCTAAAGGGAGAGACGGGTCATATACAATATGTACAACAACCAAGAGGGAATAATAAGAGTGGACGATCAAGAACGAAGTGCTCCTATTAAGAAGGGTGTAAGACAAGGCTGTACTCTTTCGCCCCTACTCTTCAATCTGTACATCGAGGAAGCAATGATGGAAATAAAAGAAAGGTTCAGAAGTGGAATTAAAATACAAGGTGAAAGGATATCAATGATACGATTCGCTGATGACGTTGCTATCCTGAGTGAAAGTGAAGAAGAATTAAATGATCTGCTGAACGGAATGAACAGTCTAATGAGTACACAGTATGGTTTGAGAGTAAATCGGAGAAAGACGAAGGTAATGAGAAGTAGTAGAAATGAGAACAGCGAGAAACTTAACATCACGATTGATGGTCACGAAGTCTATGAAGTTAAGGAATTCTGCTACCTAGGCAGTAAAATAACCAATGACGGACGGAGCAAGGAGGACATCAAAAGCAGACTCGCTATGGCGAAAAAGGCATTTCTGGCCAAGAGAAGTCTACTAATGTCAAATACCGGCCTGAGGAAGAAATTTCTGAGGATGTACGTCTGGAGTACATCATTGTATGGTAGTGAAACATGGACTGTGGGAAAACCGGAACAGAAGAGAATCGAAGCATTTGAGATGTGGTGCTATAGACGAATGTTGAAAATTAGGTGGACTGATAAGGTAAGGAATGAGGAGGTTCTACGCAGAATCGTAGAGGAAAGGAGTATGTGGAAAACACTGATAAGGAGAAGGGACAGGATGATAGGACATCTGCTAAGACATGAGGGAATGACTTCCATGGTACTAGAGGGAGCTGTAGAGGGCAAAAACTGTAGAGGAAGACAGAGATTGGAATACGTCGAGCAAATAATTGAGGACGTAGGTTGCAAGTGCTACTCTGAGATGAAGAGGTTAGCACAGGAAAGGAATTCGTGGCGGGCCGCATCACACCAATCAGTAGAATGATGACAAAAAAAAAAAAAAAAAAAAATGTGAGATAGGAAGCGACAAAAGACTGGTGTCGGTTCACCTCGCTTTCGCTGCTGCTCAGCCGAGGGTTAAGGAAACGAGAGGGCCGGTCGGGGCTCGGCGGCTGAGTGGGTCACGGGCTGCGGCAGGTGGCTGCGGCTCCACAGGTCGATCCGCGGCCAAAGGAAGGGCGGCCGGAGTGCAGCCGGGCCGCCCTCAAGTGGCGCCGCCATTCACCTGCTGACGTCACGCCGACTCCTTTGCCAGCCGACATATTGCGCCCCGGGCGGTCGCTGGCGGCTTTGAACTGCAGAACGACTTGCTTGCCGAGGAGCTCCGCACAGCCACTGATCCCGCGACGCAGCCGTCTATATGAGGAACCGGAGGCTCACAGCCGCGCACCGAGTTTCTTCCTGCTGACACTCAAAACGTCAACTCGGCACTCTCAGTCACAACTGCGACTGTCATTAACCGTTAGTCCATCACGTACCGGTTGGCACAGAGATTAAGGTGATGAAAAAATAAAATGGCCGCACGATACGGTAAGGTAGAGACACGAGCTTGTGGAGCGAACTGTTTGTGGCTGTTCACGAAGCTGAATGAACAATTATTGAATAATTAATTTGGCTGTAAGTTTTCCTCATTCGCCTAGGAACCGGCGATATTACACTACTACTACTACTACTACTAGTACTACTACTACGTGATCAGGACCAGTGGACCGCACGCATCTACAAGTTTCCTCCTCCACTGTATTCTGTCCATTGCTGCTATCCGCCATTCGTCCACATCTATTGACACTTGGTTTAAATCTTCATGGAGTCCATCCCTCCAACGCTTCTTGGGTCTCCCTGGAGGTCTCTTTCCTGTAGGTGTGAAACCCAGGAGCTTCCGAGGCCATCTGTGATCCTCCATTCGGGCCACATGGCCAGCCCACTGCATTCGTTTGGCTTTGACAGTTCGTGCTATGTTGGGCTGCTGGTATAGTTCCTCAAGTTCTTGGTTGTATCTGATCCTCCATCCAGAACCGGACCGAAGATCTTCCGAAGCACTTTTCTCTCAAAAACAAGGAGCTATGGAAGCCCTGTTTCCGGATACTCCATGTCTCACAGCCATATAGAACAACAGGCTGGACCAGGGTTTTGTACAGTCGAAACTTGAACTGTCTCGAGAGAGATTTGGACCGAAGCATTTGTGATAGGCTGTGGTAAGATCGGTTTCCTGCTTGTATCCTGGCATTGATCTCTGCTTCACATGGCGAGTTCTCAGTGAAAAGTGCCTTGAATTCTTGCACTCTCTTGTAGGAATGGTCCCCAACCTGCAGTGATTGTAGATGATCAGCAGTCTGACAATGACCACGCATCATAACGAGGTACTCTGTCTTGGTTTCGTTTATGTCTAGCCCAAATTTGCTGGCAGCCTCCTTTAGTGTTTTGGTCATTTGCTCCAACTCCTCTTCCGACCTAGAGAGTAAACAGATGTCGTCTGCATAGGCTAAGTATACCAGTCTCTTTCCTTCGATTTCAATCCCTTCGTTCTCTTGGAAGGTCTTCTCGAGGGTAAAGTTGAACAGGATAGGGGACAACCCATCTCCTTGCTTGAGTCCTGTCACAATTTCAAACTCCTCAGTTACGCGATTTCCCATATTCACCTTTGCACTTGTTTCGTTCAGACAGATCTTTATCAGATTTATGAGTTTCTCTGCTATGCCAAACTCCCTTAAACAACTGAGCAGGCTCTTGCGATGTATGCAATCATAGGCCTTCTTAAAATCAACGAATAAAATATGCAAATCTTTACCATATTCACCCAGTTTCTCAGTGAGCTGCCGGAGACTGAAGATGTGATCTACTGTTGACCGTCCTGGCCGGAAACCTCCCTAGTATTCCCCAATCACCGATTATGCCACTGGCTGAATCCTATGTATGAGGCAATTGGACAGGATCTTATAGCAGCCGTTAAGCAGACGATAGTTGTCACATTTCAGTTTGTCGCCCTTCTTATGTACTGGACAAATCAGAGCTGTTTTCCATTCTCCTGATAGTTCTTCTTTGGTCCATGTTGCCTGTATCAGTCGGTGTATTTTTTCTGCAAGTTTCTCTCCTCCTGCCAGGATCATTTCAACCTGTATTCCATCTTCACCTGGACTCTTATTCTGTTTACACTACTGGCCATTAAAATTGCTACACCACGAAGATGACGTGCTACAGACGCGAAATTTAACCGATAGGAAGAAGACGCTGTGATATGCAAATTATTAGCTTTTCAGAGCATTCACGCAAGGGTGGCGACGTTGGCGACACCTACAACGTGCCGACAAGAGGAAAGTTTCCAACCGATTTCTCATACACAAACAGCAGTTGACCGGCGTTGCCTAGTGAAAGGTTGTTGTGATGCCTCGTGTAAGGAGAAGAAATTCGTCCCATCAAGTTTCCGATTGTAGCCTATCGCGATTACGTTTTATCGTATCGCGACATTGCTGCTCGCGTTGGTCGAGATCCAATGACTGTTAGCAGAATATCGAATCGGGGGTTCAGGAGGGTAATACGGAACGCCGTGCTGGATCCCAACGGCCTCGTATCACTAGCAGTAGAGATGACACGCATCTTATCCGCATGGCTGTAACGGATGGTGCAGCCACGTCTAGATCCCAGAGTCAACAGATGGGGACGTTTGCAAGACAACAACCATTTGCACGAACAGTTCGACGACGTTTGCAGCAGAATGGTCTATCAGCTCGGAGACCGAGGCTGCGGTTACCCTTGACGCTGCATCACAGACAGAAGTGCCTGCGATGGTGTACTCGACGACGAACCTGGGTGCACGATTGGCAAAACGTCATTTTTTTCGGATGAATTCAGGTTCTGTTTACAGCATCATGATGGTCACATCCGTGTTTGGCGACATCGCGGTGAACGCACATTGGAAGCGTGTATTCGTCATTGCCATACTGGCGTATCACCCGGCGTGATGGTATGGGGTGCCATTGGGTACACGTCTCGGTCACCTCTTGTTCGCATTGACGGCACTTTGAACAGTGGACGTTACATTTCAGATGTGTTACGAACCGTGGCTCTACCCTTCATTCGATCCCTGCGAAACCCTACATTTCAGCAGGATAATGCACGACCGCGTGTAGCAGGTCCTGTACGGGCCTTTCTGGATACAGAAAACGTTCGTCTGCTGCCCTTACCAGCACATTCTCCAGATCTCTCACCAATTGAAAACGTATGGTCAGTGGTGGCCGAGCTACTGGTTCGTCACAATACGCCAGTCACTACTCTTGGTGAACTGTGGTATCTTGTTGAAGCTGTATGGGCAGCTGTACCTGTACACACCATCCAAGCTCTATTTGACTCAATGCCCAAGCGTATCAGGGCCGCTATTACGAGCAGAGGTGGTTGTTCTGGGTACGGATTTCTCAGGATCTATGCACTCAAATTGCGTGAAATGTAATGACATGTCAGTTCTAGTATAATATATTTGTCCAATAAATACCCGTTCATCATCTGCATCTCTTCTTGGTGTAGCAATTTAATGGCCAGTAGTGTAAATCACACCTGAGGTTCTTCTGCTGTTCCGACCGCGAATGACATCTGGTTCCATGACGCCTTGCTGGGTTTCAGTGATTAACTTATAAAAAAAGAGACACCAGCGATAAAAACCACAGACCAAGGAAACAGATACATTAGGTATGATGCTGAACATAGTCTTTCAAGAGAACGTGTCAGATGAGAGGTAGCCTGTAACACGTGAATGATGGTCACTGCACACCAACAAAGTTAAGGAAGTAGCGAGAACTTGCGTTACTGCAGGTCAAGACAATAATAATCAGACAGTATAAATTACAGATAAAGTATTGAATGTTCCAAACCCTGAATTAAGACAGAGACGCCGAGAGATTGTTGAAATACTAATAGCCATGAGAATTGACGAGACCAACCCAGGCAGGGGCGGCTGAGATTGTTTTTATGGAAACATGATACGATTCCGCTACCAAACGGTTGGTGTAGACGTTACCGCGTCGCGTCAGCATTATTACCGATTACCACGCAGAAACAGATTACTGGCCATGCTGTATTATGTCGTGCGACCAGTGGCCGCTAGCGATGTAGCCAGCTTGTACATTTGTTCATAAAGATGGCAGTTTATTACCGGGCGATTGTCACGAACTTGCACCTACTAAGAAGTCCGCAAGTCCGCCCCGATAGCTCAGTGGTAGCCAGCACCCTCTGTAATAAAAAAAATGAGTGAACGGATCAACAAAGAACCTGAACGGCTGTCATCGGACGTCCGCCCTGAACACGTTCAACGGAAAAAAAAGTGGTCAGCGTGACGGATTGCCGTCCTACGGGCCCGGATTCGATTCCCGGCTGGGACAGGGATTTTCTCCGCTCAGGGACTGGGTGTTGTGCTGTCTTCATCGTCATTTCATCCCCATCCGGCGCGCAGGTCACTCATTGTGGCGTCGAATGTAATAAGGCGGCCGGCCTGCCCCGCAAGGGTCTCCCGGCCAATGACGCCAAACGCTCATTCTATTTACCTACTAAGAACTGGAATGGACTGCGGTGCCGAGTACGCCTCCCATCATTTTTGTGTCCCAGCGTCGCTGTTTACTTCCGTCGGCAGGAAGAGTACCTCCGTGACCAACTTAACAGGTACGCTTCTCGTGCATTTGTTTCGGCCCGTGAAGGCAATGTCGGTGCCCTCATTTCTGGGACACCTGGAACAGAAGGTCTTCCGCAAAAATGGTGAGCAGAGCGTGTGCCCCTCCTCTCCTCTCGAAGAAAAACTAGTATTCGAACTACCGGCTACTTTAGCCTTCTAGCAACACGCCATACTGTGCTAACTTTGCATTAATTAAACCGGGCGTCAGAAAATTACGAGGGCTATCCACAAACCACATTACGTTTTGGAATTAAAAATAAATAAAGTATTGGAATTTTTTTTATTATATACAGATGAAAGCCACACTTAAATACTACTTTTCTACATAGTTGCCATTTAAATCAAGGCACTTATGGTAGCGATGGAGGAGCTTGGAAATTCCTTCGTCGTAAAATTCGGCCGCCTGCGCTTTCAACCACGTGGTTACCTCTTTTGGGACAGAAAAGGTGTGATTTTTGTGGATTTCCTGGAAAGAGGCACTACAATAAACTCTGCGACTTCCACTTATTCCCAGCAGTGAAGATGTGGTTGGCTATGCAGCGTTTTGATGACGACCCACAGCTTCAAGAAGAGGTAACCACGTGGTTGAAGGCGCAGGCGGCTGAATTTTACGACGAACGAATTTCCAAGCTCGTCCATCGCTACGATAGGTGCCTTAATTTAAATGGCAACTATGTATAAAAGTAGTATTTAAGTGTGGCTTTCATCTGTATATAATAAAAAAATTTCCAATACTTTATTTATTTTTAATTCCAAAACGTAATGTACTTTGTGGATAGCCCTCGTATAATCCCTTGACGAGCCGGTAGTCATGTTATAGGCAAGCCTGTTGATGTCTCTAATTGCCGGGAAAAATTCATTTTATGTGTTTTAATCGTCCGTTAATGAATTCGACTTGTAAACTACTGGTCCGATCAGCAGCAATCGACTCGTAATCTAAAGATTAAGCTAAATCTATTGTCAAGCTGCCGGCCGTGGTGGCCGAGCGGTTCTAGGTGCGCGACCGCTACGGTCGCAGGTTCGAATCTTGCCTCGGGCATGGATGTGTGTGATGTCCTTAGGTTAGTTAGGTTTAAGTAGTTCTACGTTCTAGGGGACTGATGACCTCAGATGTTAAGTCCCATAGTGCTTGGAGCCATTTGAACCATTTTTTGTTGTCAAGCTGAATCTGTTATTCCTTTGTCAAAGAGTTGGACTGGTTGCTATCTTGCTTTCGTGTGTTCCGTGGCTGCGTAGGACAATATATCAGTGCTGCATAGTGTTATACTAAAAGCCAGGAAGAAAACTTAACATTTTATTGACACTCATCAGCCCAACAAAAAACAACATTGGCTGAACAGTCACACCGTGCTCTACTGATGCAATTAATAATCACAGTTAAAACAGATACTTAATAAATATGATTTCAAAGAACTTCTCGAAATTAATTTAGAAGCATTACCTAACCAGTTTTACTTGTAAATTTAATATTGTGTCAGCAGTTGAATTATATATCCAATAATTTGCTTCTTTTTCCATCAATCATTACTTTATACTCAAGACCATCAAACGTTTCAACACATACAAAAGTGGAACCTTTCCCTGACAATTAAAAGGTATTAATAGAAAAAAATCTTACTTATAATGTGCGTCACCACCTTAGTTGTACTAGCCTCTTAAAATTACAAAAATATTAAACTTGCACATCATGATTTGAGGAAAATTAATTAAATAAGATAGGGTTTATTAAAAACGTGCAACCTCTTTGGGCCTAGTTACGCTTTTCTTCCTACATACAACAGCACGTCGACTATTCCTGTGACTACAACCAATCGTTCCAAGAATGATCAGTAGACTAATTTCACAAAACTATGCTGTCGTAAGACTTATACACAGTGAACAGTTTTACAGCTACATACCCAGTTTTTTACATTGTCCGTTTGCATGTCCCACAGCTTTTGTCATATTCCACCCAAAACAAGCCAATTACTTAACATTTAGCTTCGAGTGGTCAACTTCCCACGTTACTCAAACCACATCCGTCTCGCCTCAACGTCAATAAGGTACCTGGCTTAGCAATACATTGCAAGGTACAAGTTAGTTCGCCGTACCTCAATGTTCCGTTAGATTGAAAGTTATGTAAATGGGCGTACTAGTCCCTTTTTCTAAATGCCTTTCGGTCGACGGTGTTCTTAGTATACCGTCAATCGGCTATACAGAAACACATTCGTAACACAGTGCTTTTCAACAGGACCACTTCCTTTGGCGGGACGTGAACCCGGAAACCTCGATTAAAACAATCACAAGGCCTCAGATGTTCCGAAGACGACACACCTTACATCTTCCCATCGTAGTCGGCAACGGATTCCCGTCTCCTTCATCCGTGATGTCAGCACTCAGTCCATGCGACTTCCATGCCACACCACGGACCCGCTACCGAAATCGTTTTATGGCAGCTCGTAATGTTGTATCTGGCCTTCATAAACCACGTGCGATATTTTCATATTCTTTCGCTCGCTACGCGCATATTATTAGTCCTAGAGGAAAAATTGCATTTTTGTAGGGAATTTAATGTAATTAACTTTTATACCGGCACACGTTTTCGCTGGAGGCCGAGGTTTTCGGGTTATTCAAGAAAAAAGTGCAAAAGTGACATTCAAACGCACCTACTCCGCCGCTCTCCTCGCACTCTAGTCAGGATTTCTACTATGTTGTTCGTGGCATTCCTTCTTACCACTGTAAAAAAATTTCCGATTAAACAAACTATTCCCATTATTCGACATTTTTGGTCTTCATTGATTAGGCTATTATGCCAACAACATAGTTTGCAATTTCGTTAACGTTATTAATTTAAACGTTCCCGTGTGGGTAATGAATGAAAATCTACTTTTGTAAACGTTATGCTAAAATTAATTACTTTGACAATACGATCCAAACTTAATCCTTAGAAGAACAGTAGTTTCATGGTGAAAACCATGTGGAGTACAATAATGTAATTGTTTATTTTATGCTGTAAAATTCCCAAAATAGGTAAAATTTGCGCGAACGTCGATTTTACAATTTACAAGTGCCCGACTAAGCCCGTAGCGTAATAGGGCCAGCCAACGCAGACCAAAAAAGGTCGAATATGGGAAATAATTCGTGCAACCACAAATTTTTGACCGTTGGGGGCTGAGTGTGGAAATGCAGGCCACTTTTGCACGCTTTTCTTGAAGAAGTCGAAGCGTAATAGGGCCAGCCAACGCAGACCAAAAAAGGTCGAATATGGGAAATAATTCGTGCAACCACAAATTTTTGACCGTTGGGGGCTGAGTGTGGAAATGCAGGCTACTTTTGCACGCTTTTCTTGAAGAAGTCGAAAACTTGGCTCTTAGCGTAAACGTATTGCAGTATAAAAATTAACTCCATAAAATTCCTACAAAAACGTCCTGTTCGTTTTTTGCATAGGACCAGTAGTTTGCACCTAGCGAGCGTGAAAATATGAAAATCTTGCGCGTGATTTATGAAGACCAGATATAACACTGGACTGGATAAAATCACCTTGTATCACATGGTTCACAAAATGCCAGAGTGTAACAAGAGTACCCTGTTAGCATTAGAGCGCTTAAATGATGTGGAACAGGCGGCCGTCACGTGAACACCTATCGCGGTCGTAAGTCATGGTAGGAAGGAAGTGTGTATGTGTCAGTCGGTGGTATGGAATTAATGCAGTAAGATGGGTGGACGCAGAGAAGCTGTACAACGCATCTGCCAAGAATGCCGTACAACAGGCACCCACGTAACAGTATGTAAGAACAGTGGTCGCGATCTATACTACTAAACGGCTAAAACTATCACCCAGCTGGAACATTGTCTATCTAAAGGCTTCCAGGGGCTGGCACAAAAGATTGGATTTTGAACATTTCATGTGATTGTTGGACAAATTAAAATGCTGTCGTAATTCACTCTTTACGAAGTAGAATCTTACGTTAGATGTTTAACACTGTAAGTCATGTATTAAAGTTATGCAACATATGACAATGTAACTCACGAGGCGCAAATTACTCGGACTATATTCATCGAGTTTTTGAGAATGAGAGCACTTAACGACTTCCAACAAAATTTACATACAATTTCAAGCTTTTTTTGAAACATTTCTCGCTGACGCCCGTCGCAAAATAATGAAAGGGAAACAGTTTATCGCTTACTACATTTCTGGTCATGCTATAAAACTTCAGCATCAAGCATAAAGTTTTAATTTATTATTTCTTTGCTACTAACTCTATGCACTATCCGTTTTGAGGAAAGTATACCACTCAAGATACCTACAAAATATTACTATGAGCAGGCCTGAAATAAACTGCTTGACACTGTGGACTATTTGCCAATAATATCTTACATGAATATACAAACGGGTACCAATTTTTGGTTTTGATTTTCTCAGCGGTCTACTGGTAAATAATCCTAAACTAATGAAACCAACATACTTAGTGTATTGCGTCTTCTACCATAAAGGTATTAAAAGCCATACGTCATATATTTAAGAAAATAACTCAGTTGTGTAGCCATAAGACGTCTAAAGCAGTTATATTCATGGAAGCATCATTCTTTAAACAATCGGGGTGGAGACAGGGCGGGGGTTGGAAGTTACAGGTAGAATCCTAGCCGACAACGACACGAGACGAGTGTCACGACCAGTTCAAGACAATCGGTGTCAAATCCAACAGGAAGTTTTGCTGTCAGTGAATTCAGGTCCATGTCAATCAGTTCTCGAACAAACTTGCGAAGTCTTCACTGAGGCAAACAACGCAAACTGGACAATAGTTGGCTGAATGTGTAAGGTAGTCCGAAGAGGAGCGATTTTGCCTCTTCCAATGTTGCAAGTTTTCGAGTGCATCAACTGGTAGTATAGACTGGAGATACACTCGGAATTCCGAAAAAATATCATTTACATAACTTCGAAGAAACCAAAAGCCGAAAGATGCAAGAACCATTGTACAGTCAACGCAACAACTCATGCAACCAACTTGGTACGAAGACGGAAGAGAAAGTTGAACTTCTGTTAGACTACTATCAGAATGGCTTTCGGAAAGATAAAGACACCAGCTGAAGTTTTTAGTTTGCACTTGACAGTGGAGGCAAGATTTACGGAAAATCGAGACCCCTTCACAGGCTACACTGAGGTGAAAAAAGTCATGAGATACCTGCTAATATCGTGTTGGACCTCGTTTTGCTCGGAATAGTGAAGCAACTCAACGTGTCGTGGACTCAAAAAGTCTATGGAGCTTCCCTGATGAAATATTGACCCATGCTTCCCCTACAGCCGTCCACAACTGCGAAAGTGTTGCCAGTGCAAGATTTTGTGCTGCAACTGATCTCTCGATTATGTCCCATAAATATTCTATGTGGTACATTATGGGAGTTCTGAGTGGCCAAACCATTCCCACGAATTGCCCAGAGCTTTCTTCAAACCATTCGCGAACAATTCGGGCCCGGTGACTTGGCGCTTTGTCACCCATAAAAATTGCGTCGCTCTTGGCTGCAAATGGTTTCTAAGTAGCCGAACATGACCAGTTCCAACTGGGCCAGAGGACTCAGTTCATTCCACGCAAACACATTATGAAACCACAACATTATGAAACCACCACCAACTTGCACATTGTCATGTTCACAATTTGGGCTGATAGGCTTACCATGAGCTCTTACCAAACGAAACTGGGACTCTTCTGACCAGCCGACGGTTTTCCAGTCATCTAGGATCCCCGGAGATGAGCTGCAGGCGATGTGCCGTTTGCAAAGGCACTCGCATCGGTCGCCTGCTGTCATAGCCCATTAACGCGAAATACCGCCGATCGTTGTATATCCCACATTGATTTCGCGTTAATTTGAAGCAATGTTCTTTGGCTGTTAACGCTGACAACTCTACGAAAACGTCCCTGCCCGCGATCGTTAACTGCAGGTCGTCAGTGAGGCGAAATGCCTGAAATTTTCTGTTCTCGGAACACTCATGACACTGTGGATTTCGGAATACTGAATTCCCTGACGATTTCCGAAATAGAAAGTCCCATGCATCTAGTTCCAACGATCACTCCGAGTTCAAAGTCTATTAATTTCCGCCTTGCGGCTACAATCACGTGGGAGACCTTTTTGCATGACTCACTTGAGTACAAATGCAGTGCACCGCCCTTTTACACTTTGTGCAAGCGATACTACATCCATACGTATGTGTGCATGTCGCTATCTAATGACAGTAGGGGAACAAAGTTTGTACCACCTCACATTGCATTGTTGCTAAATGTATTCAAGATGGCGGATTCCATGCCTTTATTTCACGTGATACATTGAGAACTATGAACGAAGGGTAACAGGTAGATTCCATGTTTCTAGATTAGAAATATGATTCTCTAGTGACAGTAATCATTAAAGGACTTCTCCATAGGATCCAATGCAGATATGTGGCTGAATGGAAAGACTTGATTCCAAATCCCAGACAGCATTTCTACTGGATAGTGTAACACTAGAAACCTGAAAACCCTGTGTACACTTCTTATGACCTCAATCAGCACACCATCTATGGTTTGTGATCCTTCTCAATCAACCTTCGCCTATAACCCAGTGGATATATCACAGAACTTCTGACATGGCATCGAGACAAAGGCTACGGAGAACTACCTCATTTCTTATCTTGCCCAACTGATTAATTTTCCCTATTTTGTAACACAACATCGAAATCGCTTCGACTTTCTTCTTTTGCACCTTCATCACAGGTTACTCCCTTGCAACGCTGTACTCCTGACGTAAATTCTGAGAGCTTTCTTCCGCAAGTTATGATTTATGTCTAATACTAGTAGACTTGTTTAACGAAAAATGCCCTCTTTGTTGTGCCTGACTAATTCTTATAGCCTCTTCACTTTGTCTGTCATCGGTTATTTTGCTTCGAAGAACTCTCTCTAAAACACTATATGTGTGGTGTAAACACCAGATTTATGGACAGGATGATAGGACATATACTAAGACAATATGGACTAACATCAATAGTAACAGAGCGAACTATAAAGGGCAAATATTGTTGGGGAAGACAGTAATTGAAGTATATCAAACAAATAATTGAGGATGTAAGGTACTAGTGTTACTCTGACACGAAGAGGTTGGCACAGGAGAAAAAGTCATAGCGGATCGCGCTAACACAATGAAGACATGCTTCCCTCATCCCCTCCCTCCCCCCTACCACCCACACACAAAGTAACATAAATGACCCCATATTTGCACAGGAGAAAATAGTTCCTTTAAATGCACCATCTATGAGCATCACTGCAGTCATTCACAATCATTAAATATCTATGCATATCCATCCACCAGGGAAATAAAGTAGACCAGTTATGAAGAAAAACAAAATGGACTCATATTTTTCTCGATTCCCACGTTGGTATTGATCTTTCTTAGATAAACAATTTCCAGATCTGCCTGAAATTTCCATTACCATGACACTGCAGAACTGTATCTGCTCCCCATCAAAATTACTTGATGTTCGGTGAATCATCAACAACACATCAATCCGGGATATTTCGGTATTCTACTACCGAGCGAGGTGACTCAGCAATCAGCACACTGGACTCGCATTCGGGGGACGACAATTTAAATCCAGCGCCGTACCATCCAGATTTAGGTTCTCCATAATTTCCCTAAATCAATCCAGGCAGATGCCGGGATGGTTCCTTTGAAACGTCACGGCCAATTTCCTTCTTCATCCTTGAAACATTGCGAGCTTGTGCTCCGTCACCAATGACCCCGATATCGACGGTACGTTAAAACATAATGTTCATTCCTTTTCTTTCCATGCCACCTCACGAGAAAATGTCCGAAGAATGCAAATAGTGGGGCCTCGGTTGCCAAGAATATTGTGTTGAGATTATGTTGGACGGGAAGTATAAAATCTTCATCAGAGGACGTCATGTGACATCAGATGGGCATTTCATGTAAGAACTCAATGTAAGTTACCCACCACAGAGGGAAACTTCCTGATAAACTTCAATATTACCAAGAAAGTTGAAGTGTAAATGTAAATAGATATTATTTTCCTGGCTGTTTCCAAAAGTACGTTCCTGAGACACCTACACTGCGTGTAACACACTGTATATGTCTAGTGTCGGGTAAACTGTCGGAAACGGGACATGATTATTCTTTACGCATTGATCACACCGAGCGAGGTGGCGCAGTGGTTAGCACACTGGACTAGCATTCGAGAGGACGATGGTTCAAAACCGCGTCTGGCCATCCTGGTTTAGGTTTTCCGTGATTTCCCTAAACCGCTTCAGGCAAATGCCGGAATGGTTCCTTTGAAAGACGGCCGACTTCCTTCCCCATCCTTTCCTAATCTGATGAGACCGATGACCTTGCTATTTGGTCCTCTTCTCCAAATCAACCACCCAACCATTGATTGCAGCAAGCAACCGGGACAGCATTTCGCCTTCACGGCCACACTCAGTACATAGATGCAATCACAGGCTGAGCACCGAATAGCGTTATCGACATCCATGACCCTAGCCCTGTTTAATTATTTTAAAGCTTCATTTATATTCGATTTTATTTCTCGCTGTGTTGTTATTACGATCCCACAAGCAATCAGAAACCGTCCCCATTTATAACGCCGGATAAACTGTAGAATTAGAAAAGCGAATGAAACAGATATGAGAGTCAAGTGTGACCGACCTCGCAGTTACGCAATGAGAATCTGTTTAAGAGGAATTTGAGTGTAACACGCCGTCTCTTGACGCCAAGCACACCTACAATCCTATGTAGGTGCTCCGCAAGCCGCCTCGGCAGGTGGGTGTTTGCTGCGTGTTTACCTGAGTCAACACGCAGCTCCTGGAACTGCCGTGGTTCACAACAAATGTGGGGTTGCGGAGAGGCTGGGAGGGGGGCCGATCGACCCCATGATCCTTGGAGGCTGTGCCTTTTATCCCCGCTACATTTCCTAACAGTGCGGCGTGTTTGCTAGCCAGACACCCGTCGAGGCAATCCAGCCTCGCGGCACAAAAGCGACCAAGTGCTGTTGTTGGTCCACCCGAAGACGGGTTCCCAGGGACTCGGTATATTTCCGGGAATGGCCCACGATTCTGGCTGGCAACGCCTGGCGGCAGGGAAACCTAAGCGGTTCTATGGCTGGAAGGGTCGGAGTTCGACACTCAGCGCATCGTAGCTGATGCTGGATGGTGCAGCAGGACATGCCGTAGGCTGCCGGAAGTTGACGTCTGCATTAGTGTATGGCGGCAGTACGACGATGCTTCCTGGGCCAGACAGCTCCACAGGGTAGCCAGTACTCGTATTTCCCAGGGCCAGACGTATTGACATACAGGTTTTCAAGCGTCAAATTCGTTCTGGATTTCGATAACGCTTTTGGGTGCAAACCGCGCGATCGCACTTGTGTACTGCGTGAGGCCACGAAGGTGGAAAGTTGCGTCAGCTGCTGCTGCGTTCATCGCGGTTATGACGGCGGCAGCTTGCGCCGTCCAGAACCGCTATAGCCATCTGTAGTCTGTGCAAGTTACAGATAACCTTTCTCTCCCTGTATTCTATTCCACTACCTGCACAGTTCCAAAACGTATATTCTAATAAACACTGCCAAATGCTTTTTCTAAATCTACAAACGCTGCAAACTTATGTTTCTCTTTCTTCGGTCTACCTTCCTTAACGGTGACGGGATGGTTGAGGGGGGGGGGGGGACATCCGATAATGGTAGCCTCTAATAAGAATTACGAGAGGCGTTCAATAAGTATTGTAACACATTCTTTTCTGGAAGCAGGTTGGTTTCATTCACGATTCCAATAAACGTATTGTTTCCCACTTCTGTCTATATATACAGGGTTATTACAAATGATTGAAGCGATTTCACAGCTCTACAATAACTTTATTATTTGAGATATTTTCACAATGCTTTGCACACACATACAAAAACTCAAACAGTTTTTTTAGTCATTCACAAATGTTCGATATGTGCCCCTTTAGTGATTCGGCAGACATCAAGCCGATAATCAAGTTCCTCCCACACTCGGCGCAGCATGTCCCCATCAATGAGTTCGAAAGCATTGTTGATGCGAGCTCGCGGTTCTGGCACGTTTCTTGGTTGAGGAGGTTTAAACACTGAATCTTTCACATCACTATGCGTGAAACTTGCCCGCACGCGTTCAACCGTTTCTTCGCTCACTGCAGGCCGACCCGTTGATTTCCCCTTACAGAGGCATCCAGAAGCTTTAAACTGCGCATACCATCGCCGAATGGAGTTAGCAGTTGGTGGATCTTTGTTGAACTTCGTTCTGAAGTGTCGTTGCACTGTTATGACTCACAGATGTGAGTGCATTTCAAGCACGACATACGCTTTCTCGGCTCCTGTCGCCATTTTGTCTTACTGCGCTCTCGAGCACTCTGGCGGCAGAAACCTGAAGTGCGGCTTCAGCCGAAGAAAACTTTATGAGTTTTTCTACGTATCTGTAGTGTGTCGTGACCAAATGTCAATGAATGGAGCTACAGTGAATTTATGAAATAGCTTCAATCGTTTGTAATAGCCCTGTATGTATAAAAGCTATTTTTCAACATAATGTCCGTTGAACGTTACGGCAATACGCCACCTTACTGGGCGTATGTGCGTATGTGCATGCATAGTACCACTCTACTGGTCGCCGTGGGAGCCAACGTCTTGTTGCATCAGTAACCTCCCTATCATTCACGTACTGCTTACCGCGGAGTGCATCCTTCATTGGGTCAAACAGATGAAAGTCGGAAGGTGCGAGATTCGGGCTGTAGGGTGGATGAGGAAGAACAGTCCAATGGGGTTTTGTAAGTTGCTCTCGGCTGCACAGTCTTTTGTGAGGCCTTGAGCTGTCGTGGAAAGGATAGTGCGTTTGCATTTTTGTGACGACGCACACGCTCAAGGCGTTTCTTCAGTTTGATTCCGAGTCGATCTTTGCACCGCGATGGAGGACATCAAACAGAATAACATCTTCAGAGTCCCAAAAGACAGTTACCATGATTTTACCGGCTGAGGCTGCAGCTTTGAACTTTTTCTTCGGAGGAGAGGTGGTGTGGTGCCGCTCCACGTATTGTCCTTTTGTTTCTGGCTCGAACTGATGAAACCACATTTCATTGCTCGTGACGATGTTCGACAAAAATTGTCACGATCAGAGTCGCAATGCAACTCCGCAATGACGGCTCATCGTTGCTCTTCATAGTCTTCCGTCAGGAGGCGGTGAAACCAGTGGGCACACACCTTTGAATACCCCAACTGGTGCACGAATGTGTCAGCACTACCACAGAGACGTCCAACAAAGCAGCGAGGTATTTAAAAAGTGATTCGTCGATCAGCTGAAATGAGAGTGTCCACACGTTCCAACACTGCAGGAGATCGGACAGGTTCGCCTGACCTTGTTGCGATGATGACAGACGTCTCGCCCTAAGACGTACTGCACTTTTGTTCACTGCCAGGTCTCCGTAGACATTCTACAAGCTTCTGTGAATGTACACGATGCTGTAGTTTACCGCCAAAAGAAACTCAATGATAGCTCTCTGCTTGGAAAACACCTCCGTTACATACGCCGTTTTCAAGGCTACGTATAGCACCGCCACCTACGGGAAATTCATGAAAATATGGGGTCTGAAGCGGGAATATTCCACGATTGGCCGAGAAAAAAATACGCTGCGTTACTTATTTATCGTAGCTCGTAATTATTACGTACGCATTATAAACGTACATTTCAATACCAGGGGTACAATGGTCGCGGTTGGGGAAGATGAACATGCCACCAGTGGATTTTTTAGGAGCCATAATGGGCGAAATGCTGTGGAAGGATATGAAGAGAAGTAAGTGCCATCGGGTAGGCGATTTGGAAGAGAGAGCGAGCCAAGTCTGTAATCGACGCACTGTCCGCAACCTCTGGAACCACACATGACGCTTTTTCCGCATATACTGTTGGTTGCTTCCAGGTGTCACGCTGGTAGCGTGCCGTGTCAGCAGACCTTAGCGGGTATAAACCACTCCTGGCCTGCAACATAGGCCGGTTCCCGTATGCAATTCGTAGGAACGGCATCATGAACAGGCGACAGAGTCGAGCTTAAAAGAAAGAAAATTCAATGTCTCAAATTCAATGATAAATCGCTTCAGAAATATGGCGCGAACATGTGACTCCCTGCACACTTCGGAGGTGTAGGATCAGCATTGCCTAGAGTGTTCCTATAGGTCTAGGACAGCCCAGATTGGTTCGTTGGTTGGTTTGGGGGAAGAGACCAAACAGCGAGGTCATCAGTCTCATCGGATTAGGAAAGGACGGGGAAGGAAGTCGGCCGTGCCCTTTCAGAGGAACCATCCCGGCATTTGCCTGAAGCGATTTAGGAAAATCACGGAAAACTTAAATCATGATGGCCGGACGCGAGATTGAACCGTCGTCCTCCCGAACGCGAGTCCAGTGTGCTAACCACTGCGCCACCTCGCTTGGTGACAGCCCAGACTGACAGACTTTAGAGGATCCTAAATTTAGTAATTGAGAAATGGAAATATAAGTTAGAATTCAGTGCGCTATCTCCTGTTTAGCATTCAAGCTAAATGTATGCGACGCGGAGCCGGCCGCGGTGATCGAGCGGTTCTAGGCGCTTCAGTCCGGAACCGCGCGACTGCTACGGTCGCAGGTTCGAATCCTGCCTGGGGCATGGATGTGTGTGATGTCCTTAGGTTAGTTAGGTTTAAGTAGTCCTGAGTTCTAGGGGACTGATGACCTCAGATGTTGCGTCCCATAGTGCTCAGAGCCATTTGAACCATTTTTTATGCGACGCGCAGTTAATGTTTTTCGCACTGTAATTCAATAAACAGTAGATGTTACAACAGTCACTGCATTACGATGCGTCTCTAAGAGATCAGTTTTACTTTAAAACAGCAGACTTTATGTTGATTTTGACGCCACATCCGTTGTTCTCGAATGCACTGACGTACTATGTCTGTTAAACCTGAAGTGACTACAGCCGAAAAGTTCCACCGATTTGTAGGTTCTTTCGAGGTACATAGAGTATTGCTACTAAAGCTCTTCTAAATCTACATCTATGTATATACTCTGCAAGCTACCGTCCGATGTGTAGCGGAGGGTAAACCAGTACAGCTACTAGTCCTTTTCTTTCGTGTTCCATTCTCAAATGCAGCGAGGGAAAAACAACTATCTATACGTTTCCGTTAGAGCTCCAATCTCTCGTATCTTACTTTTGTGGTCCTTAAGTGAAATTTTTGTTGCAGCAATATAATCGTTCCGCTAGCAGCTTCAAATGCCGGTTCTCTAAACTTTCTCAGTTGTAGTCCTCTAAAAAAACGTCGTCTTCGCTTCAAGGATTCCCCTTTCACTTTCTGATGCATCTCCGTCATACTGCGTGTTGGTCAAACCTACCGGTAATAAGTCTTGAAGCCCGCCTCTGAGTTGCTTCGATGTCTTCCTTCAATCCGACCTAGTCCGAATCACAAACACTCGATCAGTACTCAAGAATAGGTCGCATTAGCATCCCACATGCGGTCTCCTTCACTCTTTCCCAAAATTCTCTCAATAAACCGAAGTCGATTATTCGCCTTTCCTACCACAGTCCTTTTATACTCGTTCCATTTCATGTCGCTTTGCAACGTTACGCTCAGATACTTTAAAAAACGTGACTGTGTCAAGTAGGATACTACTAATGCTGTACCCGAACGTTATGGGTTTGTTTTCCCTACTCACCCGCATTATCTTACATTTTTCTACATTAAGAGCTAGCTGCCATTCATCACACCAATTTGAAGTCATCTTGTATCCTCCTACAGTCACTCAACTTCGACACCTTGCCGTACACCACAGCATCATGGGCAAACAAATGCAAATTGCTGCCCACCCCGTCCCCCATATAGTTTATGTATACAGAAAATAGTGGCGGTCCTATCACACTTTTCCTGGGGCATTCCAGACGATATCCTTGTCGCTGATGAAAGTTTTCCGTCGAGGACAACACACTGGATTCTATTACGTAGGAAATCTTCCGACCAGTCACTTATCTCAGAATCTGTTCCAAATGCTCGACCTTCGTTAACAGACTGCAGTGGGGCACAGGGTTGAATGCTATTGCCAGACCATTTCCTATATAACATCTATATAATATCGGTACTCATTTACCTCACTACATTTTTTCCAAACTGAAACACATAGAACAGTAGCAGTATGAAATGAAGTAAAGTAATAATGTGCTATGTGAGGTTGTTCACCACATACCTAACAAACATACGTTTTTAGTATGGTTTATAGGATTCTTGTTTATCAGAATTTTTGAGAACGAAAAGATTGACAGAAAATCAGGAGTAAAATATTAATACGATAGTATTATAGTGTTTTAGTTGATGTATTGCATTAACGAGTTCTCGTGGGTATGTAAATGACGTTATATAGTACGCGGGAGCCGCATCTATTCGTGTAACCGAATGTCATAATGCATGGGGAAGTCTAAAGAAGGCCATTATCCAGCAGTGCTTGTCAAACGAATGCTGCTGCTGATGATCACTGACGAAATTTAAGGAAACTTTTGTGCGATACTTAGATGTAATAAACAAAATGAAGGCAAAAGTAATCACGACGACTCAGTTTGCGAAACATTTTCTTGGAGTCACAGAAAGAATATAGCTGTCTGTAACTCAAAACTGCGCAAGATGGGTTCTCATTGGAAGCCGAAGTTCGACAGGAAGACCACAAAAAATGAATAATTAAGGAAATATATGGTGAAGTAGACCAGGCTTGTTGATACGTGTGAAGACTTCAGTTTAAAATAGTAGGAAGGTGCTGATAGAAAATCCTGTAAGCAGTATAAGAGTGTTTAAGATGGCACTATAGTTGGTGAAATGAAGGGCTTATTTCAATAGTGGTACAAGTCCATTTTTGTTCATTTTGCGATACAGAGTCTTAAAGTTAAAAGAGCGCAACTACTTAAACCTAACTAACCTAAGGACATCACACACATCCATGCCCGAGGCAAGGAAATATATGGTGAAGTAGACCAGGCTTGTTGATACGTGTGAAGACTTCAGTTTAAAATAGTAGGAAGGTGCTGATAGAAAATCCTGTAAGCAGTATAAGAGTGTTTAAGATGGCACTACAGTTGGTGAAATGAAGGGCTTATTTCAATAGTGGTACAAGTCCATTTTTGTTCATTTTGCGATACAGAGTCTTAAAGTTAAAAGAGCGCAACTACTTAAACCTAACTAACCTAAGGACATCACACACATCCATGCCCGAGGCAGGGTTCGAACCTGCGACCGTAGCGGTCACGCGATTCCAGACTGAAGCGCCTAGAACCGCTCGGCCACACCGGCCGGCTGATGAACCTTTCCTTCTGTCTGTTTGGATCATTAATTTCAGAAGCATTATAGGCAGAAAAGTGGAGGTAATGGACCTGTACCACTATTGAAATAAGCCCTTCATATATACAAAAGTTTGTACGAAGAAGGCAAAACTATAATGTTACAGATTACTGCGTAGAATAAAATATACAGGAGCTCGACATTCCTGACATTTAATGGGCTTATAGGCGGCACTACGTTAAAATCCGAGTTAATGTTCGGCGGAGCGCTTCGCAGAAATATCATGAAAATGTGATAAACGTGAGGATGAAAGCTGACGGGAGTGCAAGGCCAACAATTCCTCCAATTACTCTTTGCCTAGTAATTATCGAGGTTATATGGAGACGCATTGCCGTAAACAGGATGCAAAAACACGTTCCGGTCTGAAACATAAGTATATCCTTGGATAATCACAATGCTATTCGGAATAATTGCTACTTCGTTACTGCCTGCCAAACAATGCACGCAGCGCTCCGTGGTATCAGGAGTATTAAAGCCATAATAGCTTCATTAAATTGCAAAGAGGTGCTTTTTCATTTTGCTTTACCTCTCCCTCCACCCAGTTATTCCTGTTGCAGCTAAACGAAAAAAATCCAGTCGATCCCCTTAAGCGTTAACTGATTGATTGTAAAGTGAGTTGGCGATTTTCTGCCGTTATTGCAGAATCACTGGCGCTATTACTTAACTATTTTAAATTTTTAAAAATAAATCCTTCCGTCGGAAATGTCTACTCAGGTAGGAAGTTTCGTGGTATTGACGCCTTTACAAAAGATTGCTAAGAATCATATTTAATAAGCATAGAGCAAAACGTTGTGCTGATAGACCATACAATGTTGGAAGGAGAGAAAATTATAGTAAATCACGAAGGAAGTTCAGAAGGGTTTACTTTTAGGCCAACTGTTATTCCTGTGTGTACGAACTTCCACTTAACTTTCATCAAGCAGAATTGGCATTTTTGCATAAGATACTAGTCTTATAATAAACAGTGTTACAGGGAAAGAAGCAGAAGAAACTGTTAATGACCTTATGCAAAGAATTATTAAGTGGATGTCTGAAAAATGCAGTCTCCCTTAATTCTGAGAAAACACGCTACAAGCATATACAGTTCTGTACAACAGGTAGCCCAACAACAGATGTAGTACGTGTCAGATTCAGTAAGCAAAGTGGAATGCTTCAAGTTTTTGGGTGTATATTCTGGCGAAAACTTGAACTGGAAGAAACACATTGTTTATCTGTTGGTAGACTTGGACACAAACGAACCAATCGTTTGCAAATTTCCACTCAGTTACGTCTTACGGAAAAACTTTCTGGATTACATCAGAAACATAGCACTAACTGAACAAAAGTTAGCAGTAAGAATATATGGTGTTGACCAGCACGTATCTTGAAGGTACTTCCTCAAGGGATTGGACAATTTTAAATAAACCTTCACAACACACAGGTATTCGCTAATGGAGTTAGTCATAAATCATCCATCAGAATTTGTAAATCGTAGTGATGCGCATACGTACAACAGTAGATAAAAAATGATCATTATTATTACTAGAGCCGTCAGTGGCTCAGAAAGTGCAGTTTGCATCAGCAAAACCTTTTTTTTATCATTTAGCCAAAAACATAAAATGTCTAGAAGTCAGTAAAACATGTTTTGAATCAAACCTCAAATTATTTCTTCTGGACACCTACTTTTAATCCGTACACTAATTACTTAAACTAATAGCCTGAAAAATAAATAAAGCCAAACTTTACGTGTAGCTGCATGAGTAGGACTGAAAAATATGTGCATTAACAAAAAGTGTAGGCCAATCTGCCATTACCAATCTGCTAATGGCTAGCCTGTAGCCGTCCATTAAGACTAATAGTGTATACAAATTTTGTACTCTGATTCAGTCCACAACATTTCGATGTAAAAGCCTAGGGTACATGTGACTAACTACACTCCTGGAAATGGAAAAAAGAACACATTGACACCGGTGTGTCAGACCCACCATACTTGCTCCGGACACTGCGAGAGGGCTGTACAAGCAATGATCACACGCACGGCACAGCGGACACACCAGGAACCGCGGTGTTGGCCGTCGAATGGCGCTAGCTGCGCAGCATTTGTGCACCGCTGCCGTTAGTGTCAGCCAGTTTGCCGTGGCATACGGAGCTCCATCGCAGTCTTTAACAATGGTAGCATGCCGCGACAGCGTGGACGTGAACCGTATGTGCAGTTGACGGACTTTGAGCGAGGGCGTATAGTGGGCATGCGGGAGGCCGGGTGGACGTACGGCCGAATTGCTCAACACGTGGGGCGTGAGGTCTCCACAGTACATCGATGTTGTCGCCAGTGGTCGGCGGAAGGTGCACGTGCCCGTCGACCTGGGACCGGACCGCAGCGACGCACGGATGCACGCCAAGACCGTAGGATCCTACGCAATGCCGTAGGGGACCGCACCGCCACTTCCCAGCAAATTAGGGACACTGTTGCTCCTGGGGTATCGGCGAGGACCATTCGCAACCGTCTCCATGAAGCTGGGCTACGGTCCCGCACACCGTTAGGCCGTCTTCCGCTCACGCCCCAACATCGTACAGCCCGCCTCCAGTGGTGTCGCGACAGGCGTGAATGGAGGGACGAATGGAGACGTGTCGTCTTCAGCGATGAGAGTCGCTTATGCCTTGGTGCCAATGATGGTCGTATGCGTGTTTGGCGCCGTGCAGGTGAGCGCCACAATCAGGACTGCATATGACCGAGGCACACAGGGCCAACACCCGGCATCATGGTGTGGGGAGCGATCTCCTACACTGGCCGTACACCACTGGTGATCGTCGAGGGGACACTGAATAGTGCACGGTACATCCAAACCGTCATCGAACCCATCGTTCTACCATTCCTAGACCGGCAAGGGAACTTGCTGTTCCAACAGGACAATGCACGTCCGCATGTATCCCGTGCCACCCAACGTGCTCTAGAAGGTGTAAGTCAATTACCCTGGCCAGCAAGATCTCCGGATCTGTCCCTCATTGAGCATGTTTGGGACTGGATGAAGCGTCGTCTCACGCGGTCTGCACGTCCAGCACGAACGCTGGTCCAACTGAGGCGCCAGGTGGAAATGGCATGGCAAGCCGTTCCACAGGACTACATCCAGCATCTCTACGATCGTCTCCATGGGAGAATAGCAGCCTGCATTGCTGCGAAAGGTGGATATACACTGTACTAGTGCCGACATTGTGCATGCTCTGTTGCCTGTGTCTATGTGCCTGTGGTTCTGTCAGTGTGATCATGTGATGTATCTGACCCCAGGAATGTGTCAATAAAGTTTCCCCTTCCTGGGACAATGAATTCACTGTGTTCTTATTTCAATTTCCAGGAGTGTAAAACGCAAGTTTTATTCTTTCTCTCTTTACACCAGTTAGTTTTATAAGTTAAAAAGTGCATACATGTCCCAGAAAATTACCTACAACACGTTTCAACACGCCAGTAATTAGTCTTATTAAGTAAGAAGCCATTCTGTAGTTAGTCTTAGTGAGTAAGAAAAATGAGGTTCCTTCAGGATGACTAGTGGCCGTGAGATAACGGTACAGGATGTTACATACGAATATAAGCAAGAAAGTCTGATAGTACTATTCTCATCATAATTAGACCACGACGTCTTCGAGCAAAGTTTTCCCGTTCCCCGTAATGATGCTACTAAGTATGCTCAAGAGGTGATCAACAGACTAGGCACTCTTCTCTCAGAAGAACTTCAGATGGTCAACATGAAGAAGACGCAGAAAATGCCTCGGCGTATTCTCAATCGCAGAAGTAATACACTGAAGAAACGTTCAGACACAACTAATCGTTAAACCATTCGAAATGTATCCCTAGCACAGGTTACACTATTACCAATAAGAAAGCCGGCCTAGCCATCAAATTATTCAGAAGAGCTGTGAAATATCAACGCTATATATCAAAAGACGGTATCTGTTCTTTCGGACATGTCCGAAAGAAAAGATACCATCGGTGACCATGCAGCTCGTTAGAATGAAATCACAATGAAATGAATACCGCTAGCTGCTTACAGGCGTTCATATAAGTCAACGGGGACAGTTGAAAATGTGTGCCCCAGGACACGGAGGAATAGGCCGACTGCAGGGAATTATCTCTGGCACGCCTCCCGTGAGACCCACATTCGCAACTTATTGTCCACACTATATTCGTAGTGCCCCTGCCCATTTTACTCATTACTCGCGGCTTTGCTGCCGATTCCCGTAAGAGTTCGGGCACTGTTCGTGCATCCGCAAAGAAGAAGATGGTCAAAAGTCCGAAAGAACAGATATCGTCTATATATATATATATATATATATATATATATATATATATATATATATATATATATATATATAAAAGGCTCACCGGCCATTTGACCATCTTCTTCTGTGCGGATGCACAAATGGTGCCCGAACTCTTACGGGAATCGGCAGCAAAGCCGCGAGTAATGAGTAAAATGGGCAGGGGCACGACGAACATAGTGCGGGACAATAAGTTGAGAATGTGGGTCTCACGGGAGGAGTGCAAGAGATAATTCCCAGCAGTCGCTCTATTCCTCTGTGTCCTCAGTGGCTCCGATGGATAGAGCGTCTGCCATATAAGCAGGAGATCCCGGGTTAGAGTTCCTGTCGGGACATACATTTTCAACTGTCCCCGTTGACTTATATCAACGCCTGCAAGCAGTTAGGGGTATTCATTTCATTGTAAAATATCAATATCTCAATGGCCGGTTGGGGTACCAGCTAACAGGTGGGAACTTGGAGATATCACCAAAACGTTGTTATTATTATTTCTCATAACAGGGGATAACAGGGGAGCTGCATGCCTCCTTGTTAAATCTCAAAAGAATCAACCCAAAAATTCAGTTTACGTCGGAGAAACAGAACAGTGGGCACCTTTTCTGGTTGTATCAGTAATCAAACGGGTGGTCGGGACTTTGAGCCATAAGCTGTGCGGTAAAGCTTTACGCGCTGATCGATAACTATATTAGGAATTCAACCATAACCCAAGACAGAAAAATTGCATTAAAACCTTGGTGGACAGAGCTACTAACATCTGCATGCCTGTTTATTTACAAGGTGACCAGAATCACATACGGTCGTCCTTCAAGAGAAATGGTTACTCCAGTAAGGAAGTAGATCGAGTACTGCGTCCAGGACGTGAGAAACAGACTTATGAGCAACAACGGCCGCCAACTCGAAAAGTTCTCTCTCTTTATTAACAAGATTACGGTTAGCAACAGGAAATTTTCTGCCCGATACAGCGTTGAAACGATCTTTAGACCCACCATGAAAATAAATGCATTCTTAAGAACGGCAGCTAACAATATTTTGGGTATGTAAAATTCCGCGCAGTAGTAAATATACAGTGGAACCACAAAAAGTAACGTTGACACTCGTTTGGCCGAACACAAAAAGGAACTGTTGCTAGGGCTAACTCACAAATCGGCCGTAGCAGAGAACGCTTTCCGAGGTGCAAATGATCGGTCAGTGTACCATGTTCAAATATTTGGAGGTCAGTACGCCCATGCAACCATACAACATAGATTATCAAAACAATTATGTTCGACACCGTTACTTGGTGCATTACGTGTTCCCAAGTCTCGTCATGCCTCCAGGAACATTGTCGAACATGATCGTTTTGGTGGTGCACGTGTCACGGTGTGGGAGGCATAATGCATCGGCGTACTGACCTGCAAATCTTTGAATGTCGAAACTTTCTCCGGTAAACGTTATTGTCACACTATATTCCTACCGCACGTGCGTCATCTCAGGAATGCTTTCGGCCATGTCTCCATTTTTGTTCATCTACACTCATGCTCCTAAATTAAGGACAATGCTGACACATGGTGAAACAACGCTCTGGTGAGCGGTTTGCGGGTTTAAATCACCTCGGGGTATGACCATGCGGTGCATTTTAGGTGTGTTGGTGTATGTCAGAGTACGGTGCAGCGAGTAAGTGTGCAGAAGTTTTCAGACGTGCTAATGGTGACTTTGTGTTGAAAATGATGATGACGTTACGAGGGGTAGAATACTAGGCTTGTCAAACACAGCAGATCGTACCACGGGCCCTCCGTGTGCCACGAACAGTGATCTCAAGATTATGACAACGATTCCAGCAGACAGGAAACGTGTTCAGGCGCTACAGTTCGGGACGTCCACAGTGTACAACACCACAAGGAGACCGATATGTCACCATCAGTGCCCGCAGACGGCCGCGGAGAACTGCAGGTAGCCTTGCTCGGGACCTTACCGCAGCCACTGGAACAGTTATCTCAAGACACACAGTCTACATACGACTGAACAGACATGTTTTATTTACCCGGAGACCTGCAGGGTGCATTCCACTGACCCCAGGAGAGCCCGTAAAGCCTGGTGTCAAGAACACAGTACAAGGTTATTGGAACAGTGGTCCCAGGATATTGGGAATTGAATCTGAATGTAGACAAGTGTAATGTGCTGCGATTACATAGAAAGAAAGATCCCTTATCATTTAGCTACAATTTAGCAAGTCGGCAACTGGAAGTAGTTAATTGCATAAATTATCTGGGAGTAGGCATTAGGAGTGATTTAAAATGGAATGATCATATAAAGTTGATCGTCGGTAAAGCAGATGCCAGACTGAGATTCATTGGAAGAATCCTAAGGAAATGCAATCCGAAAACAAAGGAAGTAGGTTACAGTACACTTGTTCGCCCATTGCTCAATATTGCTCACCAGTGTGGGATCCGTACCAGATAGGGTTGATACAAGACATAGAGAAGATCCAACGGAGAGCAGCGCGCTTCGTTACAGGATCATTTAGTAATCGCGAAAGCGTTACGGAGATGATAGATAAACTCCAGTGGAAGACTCTGCAGGAGAGACGCTTAGTAGCTCGGTACTGACTTGTGTTGAAGTTTCGAGAACATATCTTCACCGAGGAGTCAAGCAGTATATTGCTCCCTCCTATGTATACCTCGCGAAGAGACCATGAGGATAAAATCAGAGAGATTGGAGCACACACAGAGGCATACCGACAATATTTCTTTCCACGAACAATACAATACTGGAATAGAAGGGAGAACCGATAGAGGTACTCAAGGTACCCTCCACCACACACCGTCAGGTGGCTTGCGGAGTATGGATGTTGATGTAGATATGTTCACGGACGAGTCCATGTATAGTCTGAACAGTGATTCTCGCCGGGTTTTCATCTGGCGTGAACCGGGAACTAGGTACCAATCCCTTAATGTCCTTAAAAGGGACCTGTGTGGAGGTCGTGGTCGTGGTCGTGGTGGGATTATGACTGGTGCACGTACACCCGTGCATGTCTTTGACAGGGGAACTGTAACAGGTAAGGTGTATCGGGACGTCATTTTGGACCAGTATGTCCGCTTTTTCAGGGGTGCAGTGGGTCCCACCTTCCTTCTGATGGATAACGCACGGCCCCACCGACCTGCCGTCGTGGAGGAGTACCTTAATACAGAAGATATCAGGCGAATGGAGTAGCGTGTCTGTTCTACAGCCCTAAACCCCATCGAGCACGTCTGGGATGCTCTCGGTTGACGTATCACTGCACGTATTCAAACCCCCTAGGACACTTCAGGAGCTCCGATAGGCACTGGTGCAAGAACGGGAGGCTATACCCCAGCAGCTGCTCGACCACCTGATCCAGAGCATGCCAACCCTTTGTGCGGCCTGTGTATTTCTGCATGGTAATCATAACCCATATTGACGTCGGGATACATGCGCAGGAAACAGTGGCGTTTTATAACACATGTGTTTCGGGACAGTTTTCTGAACTTATCACCAATATCGTGGACTTACAGATCTGTGTCTTGTGTGTTCCCTATGTGCCTTTGCTATTAGCGCCAGTTTTCTGTTGTGCCAATTTTGTGTCACAACAATCTGCATTTATCCTTAATTTATGAGCATGAGTGTAGATATGTTACTTGATATAGAGCGCGAAAGCTACTTTCAGCCTTACGTCTTGCACTGAAGTGTGTGATGTGCAAGCGTTTAAACGTTTCGACACTTCTGCGCCTTGCTACTCTTCGGACGCTCACTGTTTCACTTTCCACTGCAAACAATACTTCTAATCAAATAATTCTGTGTCGGAAAAATAGGCACGCATGATGAGACTACGTCAGTGGCGTTTAACGCTTACTCCACATCGGCTAACGGCCATTGATGGCCGAGTAAGAGTTCGGCCAGCGATTGCTGTTCGCGAGGAGGCGAGGCGGCTTGTGTTCCGCAGAGGTCGGCCGCGCTAACCCGCTAATCTGCATTGCAAATGCGCGGCAATTAAATGAGCGGGAGCCGCACTAACGCTCGATGAGCCAGCTAGTCCGAGTTCAAGTTGCACTACGTGTCCACTAATCCGCTTTGCCAGCATATGGCTACCATTAACTGCTTCATAGCTACCCTCCAGGGCTGACATGTCTCAGAATTTGCACCGAAGCCGCATTCCCGTATACTGCACAGAAGGGACGCGATACCTCATCTGCCGTATTAAGTCCTAGACAAGATTCACAAAACTGAAAAAAGGAGTCATCTTAACTTCCTGTGTACAGCGTGGTTCAGAACGAAGAGCAGTTCTGAAAGAAGTGGTTGTTGGGCCTAGTATTCTGACCCACGCAGGGTACTGGTGAAGAAATATTACGTCTCTCTAACACGTATGACCGCGGCGCATGCGCATATATATATATATATATATATATATATATATATATATATATAGAGAGAGAGAGAGAGAGAGAGAGAGAGAGGCGCATGCGCTGCGGTATATAGAGGCGCATGCGCTGCGGTCATACGTGTTAGAGAGACGTAATATTTCTTCACCAGTACCCTGTGTGGGTATATATATATATATATATATATATATATATATATATATATATATATGTGTGTGTGTGTGTGTGTGTGTGTGTGAAAAAAAGAGAGAGAGAGCACGGTTTAACGGTGGCCTGGTTTTTGTGTAGTGTGTGCAGGATTAGATTTATGTCATCCGCATGAAATAAAGGAAATGCTTCGATACTCTATACTACCATATACCGGGTGATCAAAAAGTCAGTATAAATTTGAAAACTGAATAAATCGCGGAATAATGTAGACAGAGAGGTACAAATTGACACACATGCTTGGAATGACATGGGGTTTTATAAGAACCGAAAAAATACAAAAGTTCAAAAAATGTCCGACAGATGGCGCTTCATTTGATCAGAATAGCAATAATTAGCGTACCAAAGTAAGACAAACCAAAGATGATGTTTTTTACAGGAAATGCTCAATATTTCCACTATCATTCCTCAACAATAGCTGTAGTCGAGGAATAACGTTGTGAACAGCACTGTAAAGCATGTCCGGAGTTATGGTGAGGCATTGTCGTCGGATGTTGTCTTTCAGCATCCCTAGAGATGTCGGTCGATCATGATACACTTGCAACTTCAGGTATCCCCAAAGCCAATAATCGCACGGAATGAGGTCTGAGGACCTGGGAGGCCAAGCATGACGAAAGTGGCGGCTGAGCACATAATCATCACCAAACGACGCGCGCAAGAGATCTTTCACGAGTCTAACAATATGGGGTGTTTTTTTGTTCTAATAAAACCCCATGTCATTCCAAACACGTGTGTCAATTTTTACCTCTCTATGTACATTATTGCGTGGTTTATTAAGTTTTCAAATTTATACCGACCTTTTGATCACCCGGTATATATATATATATATATATATATATATATATATATATATATACTCCTGGAAATGGAAAAAAGAACACATTGACACCGGTGTGTCAGACCCACCATACTTGCTCCGGACACTGCGAGAGTGCTGTACAAGCAATGATCACACGCACGGCACAGTGGACACACCAGGAGCCGCGGTGTTAGCCGTCGAATGGCGCTAGCTGCGCAGCATTTGTGCACCGCCGCCGTCAGTGTCAGCCAGTTTGCCGTGGCATACGGAGCTCCATCGCAGTCTTTAACACTGGTAGCATGCCGCGACAGCGTGGACGTGAACCGTATGTACAGTTGACGGACTTTGAGCGAGGGCGTATAGTGGGCATGCGGGAGGCCGGGTGGACGTACCGCCGAATTGCTCAACACGTGGGGCGTGAGGTCTCCACAGTACATCGATGTTGTCGCCAGTGGTCGGCGGAAGGTGCACGTGCCCGTCGACCTGGGACCGGACCGCAGCGACGCACGGATGCACGCAGTGCCGTAGGGGACCGCACCGCCACTTCCCAGCAAATTAGGGACACTGTTGCTCCTGGGGTATCGGCGAGGACCATTCGCAACCGTCTCCATGAAGCTGGGCTACGGTCCCGCACACCGTTAGGCCGTCTTCCGCTCACGCCCCAACATCGTGCAGCCCGCCTCCAGTGGTGTCGCGACAGGCGTGAATGGAGGGACGAATGGAGACGTGTCGTCTTCAGCGATGAGAGTCGCTTCTGCCTTGGTGCCAATGATGGTCGTATGCGTGTTTGGCGCCGTGCAGGTGAGCGCCACAATCAGGACTGCATACGACCGAGGCACACAGGACCAACACCCGGCATCATGGTGTGGGGAGCGATCTCCTACACTGGCCGTACACCACTGGTGATCGTCGAGGGGACACTGAATAGTGCACGGTACATCCAAACCGTCATCGAACCCATCGTTCTACCATTCCTAGACCGGCAAGGGAACTTGCTGTTCCAACAGGACAATGCACGTCCGCATGTATCCCGTGCCACCCAACGTGCTCTAGAAGGTGTAAGTCAACTACCCCGGCCAGCAAGATCTCCGGATCTGTCCCCCATTGAGCATGTTTGGGACTGGATGAAGCGTCGTCTCACGCGATCTGCACGTCCAGCACGAACGCTGGTCCAACTGAGGCGCCAGGTGGAAATGGCATGGTAAGCCGTTCCACAGGACTACATCCAGCATCTCTACGATCGTCTCCATGGGAGAATAGCAGCCTGCATTGCTGCGAAAGGTGGATATACACTGTAGTAGTGCCGACATTGTGCATGCTCTGTTGCCTGTGTCTATGTGCCTGTGGTTCTGTCAGTGTGATCATGTGATGTATCTGACCCCAGGAATGTGACAATAAAGTTTCCCCTTCCTGGGACAATGAATTCACGGTGTTCTTATTTCAATTTCCATTAGTGTATATATATATATATATATATATATATATATATATATGTGTGTGTGTGTGTGTGTGTGTGTGTGTGTGTGTGTGAGAGAGAGAGAGAGAGAGAGAGAGAGAGAGAGAGAGAGAGAGAGTGAGAGTGAGAGAGAGTGTGTGTGTGTGTGAGAGAGAGAGAGAGAGAGAGAGAGCTTTAACGATGACCAGGTTCTAGTGTAGTACGTGGTGGAATAGATTTATGTCGCCCGCGTGAAATAAAGGTAATGCTTCGATAACCTATACTATCATACATATAAAGACAAGTCGGAGTCGACTTTGTTACCGAATACGTCGAAAAGTTCTTCGCCGATTTACTTCAGATTTTTACACGATATTTTAATAAACGTTTGGACAGAGATGGGCTACACGTTTTTAAGTATATATACGCTATATAAATGGGAAAGGCCGTTACCAAAAACCTCAAAAAGTACGTCATTGATTTATTTCGTATTTTTAGACGATAATCTAATAAATGACTGGACAAACAGAGACTAAACATTTTAATGCATATATTACATAAATATATACATAATACATAAAGGGACACGTTGTTAGCAAAAATTTCGAAAAGTTCTTTGCTGGGTTAGTTCAGACTTTTACTCAATGCTCTACTAAATATATGGACAGACATAGGCTGCATATTTTTTAATATATATGGATATGAATATATACAAACTATAAAAAGGAGAGCTTGGAAAGTTCTAAACCGATTACTTCAACTTTTTGCACGATATTCTAATAAACATCCACACAGACAGAGTACATATTTTATAATATATGTTATAAAAGTGTATACATAATACATAGGAAAAGAACATTATTGGCAAAAATCTTGTGATTTATACGTTTATGTATAGAAGGGAAGTGTTGCTATCAAAAATTTCAAAAATTGTTGTGATTTTTTGCTTCAGATTTTTCCACAATACTCTACTAAACGTTCGCACAGACAATGGCTACATATTTTAACTATATATTGTATATAAATATATGTGTAATACCTGTACATAAAGAGGAAACGTTGTTATCAAAAGTCACGAAACGTTCTTCACCGATATACTTAAAATTTTCTCGTGATACTCTAATAAAATTTGGTTGGTCATAGAATATATAATTTTTAAATATATACAATATGTGAATGTATGTAAGATATAGTAAGTAAACATTGTTAGCAAAAAGTCTCAAAAGTTATTAATTGACTTACATCAAATTTTGCACAGTACTCTAATAAACATTCAGACAGACATGGGCTATATACTTTTTAAAAAATCAATTTACAGGTTTACTGTTAAAACCGAGAGTGGGAAAGAAGATGCTGTGCTTTTAAAACGTGTGGTTTTAATTTTCTTATTCACAGACAATTTTAACTATGATATAAGGGGCTTTAGACCATTAAACAAGTTGTTTGTCTTACATATATTCTTTCTCCTTATGTATAATTTTATACAAATATTGTGTGTACAACAATGTAATGTTTCATTTTATTCCCTGCAGTCGGCTTTAACAGAAAAAAGGAAAGCTGTATTTCTGGCTTATCTGCTTATCGTTAGAACACTACTGTGGAATCTGAATCGTCAAAAAACATTGTAATCCTACACGTCCACAGATTAAAGCCATGAGAAATACTGTCATTGAAGGTACTATCCTCACAGATACAGCAACTGACGAGAACTCGCTCATGTATTCAAATGATTCCAACTAATTTACCCTTTCATTTTAAGAGACTTCAGTTCCCAGTCCAGGTTCCCTTGCCTCACTAACAAACGGTTCTAATTCAGAGAGAGAGGGTGTGGGGAGAGGAGGTGGACAGTGAGAGAGGTGAGAGAGGAGGAAATGAACATAGAGAGGGGGAAGTAGTAGGTGGATGGAGTGAGGGGGCGAGGAGGGGGACGACAGAGATTGGGATGAGGCGAAAGAGAGGAAACAGACAAGGAGGAAGGGGAGGAGGAAATGGAGAGAGAGGGGGGGGGGAAGACGGAGATTAGGACTTACACCTAATTTCCATTCGTATTTAGTGATTGTGGAGCACTGCCAGGTTCGCGCTAGTGTTATCTAAAATAATGTGATTATAGCTCTTAGAACATAGAGGATAAACAGCAGAGGTAGCGGTTCGAGGGAATTAGTTGAAGAGTATTGTATGTGAATTTTGAGGCTTGCAGTTTAACACCGTTGTTGTTCAGTGTCTTATGTTGATGAACCTATAAGACAATGGAGATACCAAAACAAGATCTAAAATCCAAGGGAAGCATTGTAACAGTAGGGTTTTCCAGTCGTTATGTTCCTGCTATCCTAATTAAGGAAGACAAAGAAATTAATGAAAGGATGTCAAAGAGGACTGAATTTAACGCAAGGAAAGTGGCAGGGAGACGAACTGGGAAACAAATTACCAATTCCGCAATCTAGAGAGCGAAAGTCCGCTTTACACTTGAAATATACAGGAAAACCCGGTATTTTCAACAGATGGGTCTATTGGTATTAAATACTGACAAGAAACTGGGGATGATATTCGTTAAAACAACCCATATAGGATGAAACGTGATTCACAGGACAAGTGGTCACGCCGAAATCGTAGTCATATGAAGTGTGGAAAATGGTTCAAATGGCTCTGAGCACCATGGGACTTAACAGCTATGGTCATCAGTCCCCTAGAACTTAGAACTACTTAAACCTAACTACCTAAGGACATCACACAACACCCAGTCATCACGAGGCAGATGAAGTGTGGAAAGACAAACTGAGAAATAACAGAATTGCGATATCTGCTTTGTCTAACGTAGAGCTCCACGTGTTCTGTGAAATAGAAACGTAATTTATATTAGAATCACTACGTAGCTGAATTATATATTGAGCTGGATAAAATACAAGAGAAAATAACTATTGTCTTATTAGATGCATATTACAGTGTGCTATACATTTTAAGCAAATGAATGGACATTGCAATTGTAAATAACGAACGGTAAAGTGTCTATACTTCATAACAATGACTATATACCAGCACAGGATCTGAAAAATGCAAGCCATATTACAAGCGTCAAATGTTTGGCGAAACGAAATGCTAGTTTTATAACTCGAGTAGTGAGTATAAACTGTTCCAAGGATCAGCATTTCCACTTCTTGTTGAAGTCCTTCGACTTGTTATAAACCCTTAAAAAGTGCCCCATGAGGATGTTCTCGCAATATCTGACAAAATATCACTGGAACAATGATCAATTGTAAATGAGATCGATGAACTATGTGGTTAATTACAAGTAGATTTTGTTCAATATTGCTGACCGACGAAACTTTGAGTACCGTTCATTGATGACACGTCGTCTATCTGTTGCATCACCTAACTTCATGAAGCAACTACTTGTAGCTCAATGCAACAGCTTTGTAAAATTTAATCTTCCCGATTAGGTGAGGTATAATCAGGATTACTGTTTATTTGCGAATCATACGTTGTACAATATTCTTCAGATTATTCCTTGTGCTCCACTCTGTAAAGCTGATGAAAGGTGAGTGTCACAGACCTATCTCTTAAGGTAGCAGGAATACCTTTTGTAGGTTCCTTGCGCTGGATTTTTCTCTTCTGAAATACGTGTGGTTTGCATTCCTGACAGCACTTCAGGACGCACAGAGTTCAGATTTAGTTACTTCTGGCACCAACAGATGGCTGCTTCTCGAGGACGTCTCATTTGTCGTAGGCCTTCAAAATTAGATGGCAGGGACATATTGTTATTGTGGTTCTCAGCCCTAAGGCTGATTTGATACAGATCTCTAGGCTGTGTTGCGTTGTGTAGGCCTGTTTATTCTTGCATAACTGTTAAAACCTTCATCAATTTGAACCTCCTTACTGAACTCAAGACTCCGTCTCACTCTCTAATCTTATCACCACCTCTCCCCCCTCCCCCTCCCCCTTCCCCCCGAACCACTTCCCTCCGTTACCAAGTTGTTTCTCAGAATCGCATCAACCGATTCATTTTTTTAGCACAGTTTTGCCATACATTCATTTTGGCCCCATTTCGAATCAGTGCATCTTGAGTTGTCCAATGTATTAAGACGAGGACGGCCAACGAACCCATCAATGTAGATGCACACCATGCTCTAACTCTTAAGGGAGTCCGCAAAATGCCGCGAGTAATGAGGATAATGAGCAAGGACCACAACATCAGTAGTGTGTGGATAACTTGGGAATTTGAGTCGGACGGGAGGCGTGCTAGGATAGTCTACGATCACCATTGTGTCCGGAAGGCGTGACTGTCAAGTGGTCAACGCATATTCTTAGCAAGCAGGAGACCTGGGTTTGAAGCCCAGTCCGCCACAAATTTTCAACTTTCCCCATTGATTTAAATCAATGCCGCAAGGCAGCTGAGGCCATAAATTTATCTTTTTCAGAAACGTTGTTTTTGTTATTATCAATCTTAATATTATAAATATCTCTCCTTAGTTCATACTCTGTTTTTCTGCTGAGCAGGTAGCAAAAGTCGTCTAGTACTTTCCCTGTCATTTCCTAATCTCGCTGCCTCAACATTTCCTGATTTCATTCGACTACATTCCATCACATTCGTTTAATTTTGTTGATATTCATCTTGTTACCCTATTTTCAAGACGTTATCCGTTAGTTTCAACTGATCTTCCAATCCTTTGTCGTCTCTGTCATAATAACAACGTCATCGGCTAAACTTCTGGGCCGATTACATGAAGCCCGTTCTCTCTATTTCTTGTTAGGTAGTGCTAATAATTATGCTGCTCTGTCTTCGATATGCGAGTTCAGTATGGATGAGCTCTGAAGCTGGTTTATTGATAGAAATTACAAGGCTTCCTCATGTATGTGCCTAACAGAGACCTTTGTTTCTAGTAGTGCCACTAAATTCCCTCTATCCCCTTCTCGTTTTATCCTTCACTCATCTTTGTGCTTTTATTTCGTAGCTTACGTTCCAGTTATAAAAAAAAATTTAAAAAAAGACGTATGTTGTTCCTGTGAATTGTGTTTTATAGAGTAGCATAGTACTGAACCATACATTTGATCAGCTTTGAACATTCCTCTGTGATTTCTGGCCACCAGATTCATTCTTTTATTTTCTTATCGTGTCTGTCGTGTTGTTTTACAACATTCCAAACAGTCGCAGAGGATCACAGGAGAAACTGCTGGCTCTCGGCAAAACCACGCTACGAATTAAAAAATATGCGTTTCCTCTTTGTACACAAATTCGGTTTCCGCTCGAGCGGGCTTCCTTTCTTGCTCTCTCTCTCTCTTCATTACGAGAGGCATTTTGAGAGGCGGCTACCGGCAGGCAACGCTATTGTGTCGCGGATTCATCTGGCCGAGCTGTTAGCTGCGGTAATGTGAGCCAGACGTGGGCCACGCGGCCACCGGCACTGTAGAAGGATATGGGGGGGGGGGGGGGGAGGAGGTGGTAGGAGGGGAGTGGCAGCAGCTGAGCCCCTGAAACCACGGACCGCAGCGCTCCCGCCTGATGAAGAGTGGCGTATCGTGTTAGGCCGGAAAAAGCTGCCGCCACTGCGTAATTCCGCGAGAAACAGGAAAAAGGGCAAAAAAAAAAAAAAAACGCCGTACCGCCACTGCTTATCGCCGTCTGCCAACACTGGCTCCGATCTCGTGGCCATTGACAACGCAGTCTGCAGTGCTCCCCTATTGGTTGGTTTCGCCACTGTCCAATCTCCCGTCATTCAGTCCCGCAGTTTTCTTTACCTGTGAACATCTACCTTTCCCATTATGTAATCTGAAGTAGGAGGGGGGAGAAAGGAAAGGAAAGGGAAGGCATTATTGATGTCAACTGCATCGGAATTTTATGCGGTATCAGTGGCGACGAGTGAAAATGTATGCCAGACTAGGTTTCAAACCCGAGATCTCCTGTTTACTAAGAAGTTGCGTTAACCACTGCACCACGGAGACACGGTGTTCATTGCAATTATGCAGGATTTCTCGACAGACCTCTCGGCCGACCCACATCCCACCAGGCGCCACCGATCCCTATCAATGCCCTCTACGCATGATACTTTGAGATTCCCGGAGGAGGTGAACGTAATTGTGCAGGAGACCTCGGGTTCGAATCCCTGTCTAGCACATATTTTCACTTGTCACCGCTGATTACACGTAATGTACCGATGCAGCTGACAGCAACGGTCTTTCCTTACTCTCCCCTCCAACTTCACTTCACATAATACGAAGGTCGTTTGAAAAGTCCGTGCAAAAATAAAAACTACTTACATGTGTAGGGTAACCCTTTTTTTTATTTTTCGGCATAGTCTCCTTTTAGACTAATACACTTCATTCAACGCTGTTCTAATTTGTTGATCCCTTCGGAATAATAAGAATTGTCCAAGTCTGCAAAATAGCTATTAGTTGCTGCAATCATCTCCTTGTTTGAATAAAATCTTTGTCCCACCAGCCATTTCTTCAAATTGGGGAACAAATAGTAATCCAAGGGAGCAAGGTCTGGAAAAAAGGGGGGGGGATGTGAAACGAGTTGGAATCCTATTTCGATTAATTTTGGGACCACAACTGCTGAGGTGTGTGCCGGTGCATTATCGTGATCGAAAAAGCCTGTTTTGCGGTGCAATCGCCGGCGTTTTTCTTGCAGATCGGTTTTCAAACGGTCCAATAACGAATAGTAATATGCGCCTATAATAGTTTTTCAGTTTTCCAGATAGTCGATGAGGATTATCCCTTACGAATCCCAAAAGACAGTCGCCATAACCTTTCCGGCCGAAGGAATGGTCTTCGCCTTTTTTGGTGCAGATTCTCCCTTTGTAACCCATTGTTTACATTGTTGTTTGGTCTCAGGAGTATAGTAATGTATCCATGTTTCATCCACAGTGACGAAACGACGCTTAAAGTCCTGCTGATTCATCCTGAACAGCTGCAAACCATCCTTGCAGCACTTCACACGATTCCGTTTTTGGTCAAGTGTGAGCAATCGCGGAACCCATCTGGCGGATAGCTTTCTCATGTCCAAATGTTTATGCAAAATATTATATACCCGTTCATTCGAAATGCCCACAGCACTAGCAATCTCACGCACCTTAACTCTTCTGTCACCCATCACCATATCATGGATTTTATCAATGATTTCTGGAGTCGGAACCTCCACAGGGCATCCAGAAAGTTCAGCATCACTTGTGCCCATATGGCCACTCCGAAAATTTTGAAACCTCTTATAAACTGTTCTAATCGAAGATGCAGAGTCACCGTAATGTTTAACAAGCTTCTCTTTAGTCTCCTGAGGCGTTTTGCCTTTCATAAAGTAATGTTTAATCACTACACGAAATTCTTTTTCGTCCATTTTTTGACAATCACTCGACTTCCTTGATTCATACGAATGGCAAACACAAAGAAATGGACCAATATGGCTGAAACTGGGTGTGCGTTCTTTCCAAAGATTATACTAACTAAAAATGACCCCGATACGCGCCGGTGGTGCCATCTCTCTGACTTTGCACGTACTTTTCAAACGCCCCTCGTATGTGTCACAGCTGCGTATTCCGCGTGGTGTCAGGCACGTCCAAAAGAACAGACTCCATGCATTCATGTAATTGATTCATCTCGATGGACAATCAACCCACCACGTTTAGTGCAGATACACAGTGGGAATCTTAAAGCAACGAGCATTGAGGACAAAGATTGCGGATAGGTGTCGATGTGGGTCGGACAAAAGGAGTTCAAAATGGCTCTGAGCACTATGGTACTTAACTTCTGAGGTCATCAGTCAACTAGAACTGAGAACTATTTAAACCTAACTAACCCAAGGACATCTCACACATCCATGACCTGCGATCGTAGCGGTCGCGCGGCTCCAGACTGTAGCGCCTAGAACCGCTCGGCCACTCCGGACGGCGCCAAAAGGAGTGCTGAGATAGTCTGCGACATTGCATCGAAACTGTGCCCGGGTGGTGCAGTGGTTAACGTAACTGCCTGGTAAGCGGGAGAGCCAGGATTATAATACCAGTTTAGCATACATTTTCAATCGTCGCGATTGGTACGGCATAAAGTTCCGATGCAGCTGACGTTAGTATTACATTTCCCTTCCTTGCTCCCCCCCCCCCTCCCCCCTCTCTTCCTCCCGTTCATATAATTTGTTTCTCAGCTGCGTATTCCGCGTTGTTCACATATCCGAAAGAACAGGTTCCATCTCCCTTTCTGTCTCATTTCATGTCATGCAACTTATCTTCCGCACCAAGGTTGACAAGGGCTTGTCTATTTCTAAACAAGTCTCCTTGCGATTCAAAACTTCGTTCGCACAATAGCAAAGGCACTTACTTCACAAATGACCTAGTCCTTCCTTGCTTCACACACGTTCACAGCGACGCACTTACGCTAATGAGCTAGAACGTTGTGACCTCTTGCGTATTACCACGTTGTTCCATCTTTGGAATGTAAGACAGCAGCGACTCTGCGTGTCGTGGATTCAACAAGTCCTTTATTTAAACGATAATTAATTGATACCCTCAGCTGCCGACAGGTGTTGTTAACATACCTCGATGGGGACAGCTGAAATTGTGTGCCCCGACCGGGACTCGAACCCGGGATCTCCTGCGTACATGGCAGACGCTCTATCCATCTCAGCCACTGAGAACACAGATGAATAGCGCGACTGCAGGAACTTATCCCTTGCACGCTTCCCGTGAGACCCACATTCCCAACTGTCCGCAATATATATACGTAATGTTCCTAATAGATATTTGCCCATCCACTCATTAGTCAGGCCAACTAAGGTGACGATTCCCGTAAGAGTTCGTGCGACCTGCGCGCATTCGCACAGACGAAGGTCAATGGCCGGGTAACCTTTCACTATATATGAAGATAGTAAGTGTTCTGGAAAGAACAGATATCAAAGATGACCGTGCAGATTCTCTAGAATAACTGATAATTAACTAAAACCCTCAGCTGCCGACAGGTGTTGTTGACATACCTCGATGGCTACTTGGCTATTGACCTTCGTCTGTGCGAATGGTCGCAGGTTGCCCAAACTCTTACGGGAATCGTCACCTTAGTTGGCGCCAGTAATGAGTGGATGGGCAAGTATCTATTAGGAACATTACGTATATAGATTGTGGACAGTTGGGAATGCGGGTCTCAGGGGAAGCGTGCAAGGGATAAGTCCCTGCAGTCGCGCTATTCATCTGTGTCCTCGGTGGCTCGGGTGGGTAGAGCGTCTGCCATGTAAGCAGGAGATCCCGTGTTCGAGTCCCTGTCGGGTCACATATTTTCAGCTGTCCCCATCGAGGTATGTCAACACCTGTCGGCACCTGTGGGTTTCATTTAATTATCATTTACTCTAGAGAATCTGCACGGTTGTCATTGGTATCTGTTCTTTCCAGAACAGTTACTATCTTCATATAAAGTCCTTTATTTGTTTCTGGAGGCATGTCGTACCAGACGTCTACGTACAAGTCACAAAATTCCCGGAATTTACGGGCCGTTGGTTAGTTTGAGCGGATTTGAGACTCGAAAGCATCCAGATTTGTTCCGTCAGGTTCAGATCAGGCGAATTTAGTGGCCAACACATCAATGTGAGTTCAATAACGCGCTTGCCAAACTACTGTAGCATGATTGTGAAATGGACAGTTATCGTGCTGGAAGACTCTATCGCAGCTGGGGAGGACATTAAGCACGAAGAGCTGCATGTGGTGCAGAATAACGTTCACGCAGTCCACAGTCGTCGGGGTGCCTTTTATTACCACCACAGGTCCCATGGAAATCCAAGTGAACTTCCCCTATAGCATATTATGGAAACAGTTCTATTTCACCATTCCCGGCAATTCTTGGCGACTCTTGTAGTTTACTTGTCAAGTACGTACTCGGTAGCAGGTGGCCCGATAGCAGCGCGTAGATCCATTAGCAAGCTGGAGGTGGTGTTTACCTGAAGCCAACAAACTCTGTTTGTTTCCGTAGTGTTCTTGCATGTTTTTTTTTTCTCTGTCATCCTTTTGGCCTTTGTAGACAGCTGGAGGTGGTCTATGAACCGTTACTAGTGTAAGTATTCCAGTCCATTAGTCTCATTTCTGAATTTTCTAGAAACTAGTTAGGTAGCTAGATGGCCTTAGTTACTGACGTTAGTGCAGTGATAAATTTAACCAGTCTTACTGGTCAAAGCGAGTCTGGTGGCCTATATTTAGACAGTATATGTATAGTAAAAAAAATTAATCCGGATTCTCCATAAACGTTTCCGTTCAAATGAATCGAGCAATACCTCGCACATCGCACATCCCTAAGATGTATTCCGGCAATGGCCGCGATTGGGAATTCTGGCGACCCCATAGCAGTTCTGCGGACAGACAATGTGTGAGAAACGTTAAAATTCAAAAACGGAAATGTCCCGAGGAGAGGGAAACTGTTATAGCTGTCCTTCTGAATCAGATATTGGGGCGCTCTGAAATTCACAGTTTCATTTTATTACCAGTTCATAAGAGCACTGAAAGTTAGTAGTCCCAGTGGAAAGTAATTCAAAAACCACAATATCCAATTCACTAAAAGGGACTGGCGTCAGAAAGGCTAATAGTCACAACACGGATGGATGGCTTGCGGTGACTAATGACGTGGGGTATAACCGATTCAGAAATATTCTTCAGTCTGCACGAAACAGTTCAGGCGTGTAGTACACAACACATGCAAACAACAAACATTAATCTTTAAATACAGACAACGGTGTAGCTATTTCGGTCAGACTAAGACACATTGCTCCCACGTGTATCTCAAGAAAAATTAAGAAGAACAAAGTAAATCGCGTAACCTCCAAGAAATACGGATTCATGCCAGCGTTATTCAAGTTTAGACTCATGATCACATGGTTTTTGGAAACAAGTTACGTTTTTACCACCATACATATTTTCATTTAAACAACTGGAAACTAAGCTCCAGCATTTCACCACTAAACGTTGTGGACTGCGCTTTATCTTCCCGTTATGCTCAAAAATGGCAAAATATCGACAGTGGAACCCTAATAAATATTTTAAAAACCATAAAGGGGATGATTACATTCAATACGTACGCATCTGCTTGCACCAGCGTCCCCGAAAGACCCTCACTAAGTGAGAAAGTGATCACTCTGTGACGTCGCATCACATGACGACAAGCCGAATCGTAGCTCAATGTGCACGTTAGAGGCGTCAGTCGGAGGCATAAGTATAGGTACATCGAAGTTTACTCACGGAGATCTGTTGTTTTTAACACATTTTTGTAGCATAACGGGGCCGTGGTTTCAAGGCGGGTATGCATAGCAAATGACCGAAATTTTCAGACATATTCCTAATATCCCGCTCTCTAACAGCCTAGAAAATTTTCATGATATCTTTATCCGTTTCCGAGATACAGAGGCCAAATTTACCTTACATCTACAAATAAAATACGCTCGTAAAACCCGCTATGAGGCGAAATCTAAAGAGTCTGTAAAGAAAGCAAAATTTCTCATATTTTAACGGTATATTCTCTAGACATTTATCTAGGAATGTCACCTTACCACTTTCAAAAATCTTGATAAATTCATGGGTGGATCCTTACGAAATCCATAAAAAACTTAGAACACTTTTTTAAAGCATAACAGAGCCGCGGATCTCAAGACGGCTACGTACAGAAATTGGCTGAAATTTTTATGATATAGTCCTAAGATCCCTATCTTGATAAATTTCTTGGTGCCTTTAACAGTTTCTGAGATACAGTGATTCAAAGTTATTTTACATGTGCACGTAAATTACATCGTACAATCCTATGTGAGGCCAAACCTAAAAAACAAATAACCTCAGCCAACTGCTCAAATTTTGACGTTGTATTAGGCATCTATCTAGACGTTTTGTCTTCCAGTCCTAAAAAATCATCCGTTATTGAGAAACACCCCACGAACATGGTTTCTGTGTACCGAAACCGATCCGCAGATTTCAAGTGGCTACACACGGCAGATGGGTGTAATTTTGACGGTATATTCCTAAGATCCCGTCTCGAAAAGCTTTAACAATTTTCTTGATATCCGTTTCCGAGATACAGTGGTTCGAAGTTAGGCTAATTGTAAAAACGCACCTAAAATCCGGTATGAGGCAAAAATGTAGTTTATAAAGTGACACAGTACAGATAAATATGTTGTAAAGTGCTTCTGTTATCATCAGAAGGGTTCTGGGATCCCTAGGATGTGGTACTGAAGCACATAGAAAAGTTTTATGCAAGTGAGGTGTAAAAGTAGTTATGCAGTTTTTCGATTTCACATAAACAGACTATTAACATCTTACTGAATCATAAAGTTCTTTTCATATGAATGACATGACCTGCTGTGGCAGGGTAAAGAAGGGAACCAGCGGGAAAATAATCGCATCGGAGTACGAAAGGTCGAATATGCGGAACCAGCTGCTTCATTTTACCTCCTCCAGCACCTTTAAATATTTTTCCAAACATTACATCATGTGAATATATTCGTGCCTTTTTTATGCCGATAGAGAAGGAAGAGATGGAAATGTAATAAATACTGGCAGATGGTAGACAGTGGTTGTGGTATAAAGAAAGCAAAACAGACAATGGCAATGTGAGGCATACAGGGGTGGACACAGTGACAGTGAAACGTAGTTGACAGTAACGGAGCAGTGCCAGGAAAACAGTGAAGGAGACAGTGCCAGTGGCAACGGAACAGAGAGAAGAAGAACGTGGAAGTGGGTATGAGCGAGTGATGAGAGTGATAATGAGAGACAGTCTTTGACAATGAAAAAGAAGAAGAGAGAGATAGTCACAGTGAGAAGAGACAGCAGCAGTAGGAAGGAAGGAAAGAGATACTAGCAGTAAGAGAGAGCAAAATGAAGACAGTGACAGTGAGAGGAGATTGAATAGCAGGAGGGAACGAAGAAGGCTGTGGCTGTGAAACTGGAGAGAGTAGCAATTACATACAAAGAGATAATGACAATGAGTTGAGATGAATGAATGAGTGAGAATGGGCAAAAGGGAGTGGGATAGATGTGAGCGAGTTACAGTTAGGAGAGCTTGAGGGAGTGAGAGGGGAGCTGCATGTTAAAAAGATCGAGTATATGTTCACACTCCAAACTTTTTGCGACAGTTTTTAAAGGTGCTGAGGAAGGTAGAATGAGGCAGCTGATACCCCACTTTTCAATGTCTTTTAGACAGAAGAGAAGCATCATATTCCTTTTTTTTTTTTTTTGTTCGTATAGGAACATTTTTTCTACTGGCACTAGAATACTCAGAAAATATTTCTGAACAGAGTTTCCATAACTGTGTCCACAGATTTCGAGTTTACCTCTCACCGTGTTTTCCTTGCTCCCTCCTTCTAAAGGCAAAAGAGCAGAGGAACTACGATTTATACATATGAGATAGTATACTTTCAAGGAAGATTAAATTTTTGGTACTTTGGCAAACATCAAAAACGAACAGGAAAATTCCTGTGTGGTAACTGTCAGAAACTAATGGCCCGTAACTGACGGCCAGGAGCCCACAAAAACGCTGTGACAAATTGGAGACGTAACGGTCGTGTGTCAACAAAGCCGAGTCAACAGCTCCTAACGTCATCGTAGGATCCTACAAGAGCCTCGTCACTTCACGGGCACCTTCACTATGTATAACTAGGTTGACACAGTTACGTTAGTGAATTACGTCCAGCTAGAAAGATAAACAACACTCGGAAGATAGGTAACAATGAAGAGCAAGTAGTGGTTTAGGCTATACACGCTACTCAAGTAGAAGGTAAAACTCATTGTATTTCCTACTGGTTATACTATGTAGGTCTTGTTGCCCGCTATTTGGAGGTGTCCGAGTGAGGGGCAAGGGGTTTGAATCTTTGTGGTGAAAGAAATTTGCACTCATTAGCTGGATGCGTGCACTGTCTCATGAGAAGTAAGTGGCAAGTGAAAAGCCTTGGAGTATGATGGAATGTGGCATTACCGTTGGCGATGACGATGCGAAAGTTTATCTTGGCGGCCCATGTGATGCTGGTAATGTAGGGCAGACTCACGGTTTCATCCTCATTTACATAGTCATTCATAATACAAGTTTCATCGTTGTCACACACATAGCATAGATACACAGTTAACTCTCGAGAGCCTGTTAATTCTGCATGGCGAATACCTTCAAACGTTGACAAATACAGTTTCGGAGAAAGTATCCTGGACGGAACACTCGTTGTGCACCACAGTTGTATAGTTAAATTCATATGCAATGTACTCATTTCATTCTACCTCATCGTAGATACTTTTACTTTCTGACACCATGTAGCGCTGGTTTCTTGTAAAGGTGTAAAAGTAAAAAGTGACAAAGCCAGTGAAACACATTGTGGCATCGAAGATGTAGGGTAAGCTTACACGAACACAAATAGCCTTGTTCCGTTGAGAGCAATGGACACCCCATCCATATACCAGGTAAAATATTTGGATACTGTTCTACTGGAAACTCCCTTAAGGCTTTTAGTTATAATAGCGTAAGAGCACAAACATGTCTCCATGGATGCTCCTCAAACTGATTGTGCCCAAGCTCCTCGTCATCCAGTGTAGCTAACGGCACAGTTTGTCGAGTTGATTTACATTTAATTAATATACCAGTGATATTATTTATGTTCTTGACGTAAATTCCGTCCATTTTGAATGCAGCATTTTTAAAAAGATTTATGTTAACCAACACACTCAGTTAAAAGTGCGAAACAAAAACCGAATAACTCATTTGATTGGATACACCAAAAATTTGGAGCAAAAGCAACCAACTTTCCCACACTGCTCGAGCAGCACCACGACGTTCCATACTTTGATATACACTCCTGGAAATGGAAAAAAGAACACATTGACACCGGTGTGTCAGACCCACCATACTTGCTCCGGACACTGCGAGAGGGCTGTACAAGCAATGATCACACGCACGGCACAGCGGACACACCAGGAACCGCGGTGTTGGCCGTCGAATGGCGCTAGCTGCGCAGCATTTGTGCACCGCCGCCGTCAGTGTCAGCCAGTTTGCCGTGGCATACGGAGCTCCATCGCAGTCTTTAACACTGGTAGCATGCCGCGACAGCGTGGACGTGAACCGTATGTGCAGTTGACGGACTTTGAGCGAGGGCGTATAGTGGGTATGCGGGAGGCCGGGTGGACGTACCGCCGAATTGCTCAACACGTGGGGCGTGAGGTCTCCACAGTACATCGATGTTGTCGCCAGTGGTCGGCGGAAGGTGCACGTGCCCGTCGACCTGGGACCGGACCGCAGCGACGCACGGATGCACGCCAAGACCGTAGGATCCTACGCAGTGCCGTAGGGGACCGCACCGCCACTTCCCAGCAAATTAGGGACACTGTTGCTCCTGGGGTATCGGCGAGGACCATTCGCAACCGTCTCCATGAAGCTGGGCTACGGTCCCGCACACCGTTAGGCCGTCTTCCGCTCACGCCACAACATCGTGCAGCCCGCCTCCAGTGGTGTCGCGACAGGCGTGAATGGAGGGACGAATGGAGACGTGTCGTCTTCAGCGATGAGAGTCGCTTCTGCCTTGGTGCCAATGATGGTCGTATGCGTGTTTGGCGCCGTGCAGGTGAGTGCCACAATCAGGACTGCATACGACCGAGGCACACAGGGCCAACACCCGGCATCATGGTGTGGGGAGCGATCTCCTACACTGGCCGTACACCACTGGTGATCGTCGAGGGGACACTGAATAGTGCACGGTACATCCAAACCGTCATCGAACCCATCGTTCTACCATTCCTAGACCGGCAAGGGAACTTGCTGTTCCAACAGGACAATGCACGTCCGCATGTATCCCGTGCCACCCAACGTGATCTAGAAGGTGTAAGTCAACTACCTTGGCCAGCAAGATCTCTGGATCTGTCCCCCATTGAGCATGTTTGGGACTGGATGAAGCGTCGTCTCACGCGGTCTGCACGTCCAGCACGAACGCTGGTCCAACTGAGGCGCCAGGTGGAAATGGCATGGCAAGCCGTTCCACAGGACTACATCCAGCATCTCTACGATCGTCTCCATGGGAGAATAGCAGCCTGCATTGCTGCGAAAGGTGGATATACACTGTACTAGTGCCGACATTGTGCATGCTCTGTTGCCTGTGTCGATGTGCCTGTGGTTCTGTCAGTGTGATCATGTGATGTATCTGACCCCGGGAATGTGTCAATAAAGTTTCCCCTTCCTGGGACAATGAATTCACGGTGTTCTTATTTCAATTTCCAGGAGTGTATTTACAGAAAGGCTAAAACTTTTATGCTCAATTGCACTCTGGAGACGGCCGTGGTGGCACAGGATCCTCTGCCGTGTCATCAGTAGCATGGAGAAGGCTGCAGTCCAACACCTGCAGAAACTGCCTAACTCCCTGGGGATTTTCGTCTCTCCTAATGAGACTCACTGACTGCCTTCTGCCGGTAAACAGGAACTCAGATCACATTGAGAGCGCACCTTCATTGCGAAAAAACGCAAGGCTTTTCTCCCAGGTAGTACACCCAATAAAGTAACCACGAAACATTGGGACAAAATTAGTCAGTATCGCATAGCGATAAGTGACAGTCATGTCACATAATAAAGATTCAGATAGTAGTTCGAAACTCGAGGTAGCTCAGGAAGTCGAACTGTTTATTCTCGTCCACACAACAGTTTCGTGAAGTCATTAAACCGCGGCCTACGATAGCAGAGTCTAGTTAACGTGTGTTGTGGAAGTCGGGAAGAGTTGGCACTATTTGATTTATTTAATACTAAGGTCTTCAGCTTCTCTATTCTTAATCCTTCTTATTTCGGATTATTGTTGTTTTTGTGTTTCTTAAATTTCTACGGGTCCTCTGTGCATCACAGTATAGTAATGATTCGATCTTGATAACATCATGGTGTCAGAGAAATGAATTTGTTGGTCCCCTGGCCTCAGTGCATTATCGGCTACTCCCAGTTCATCCGTGTTGGACAAAAGATGCTCTTGTATTTCTTAAGTCAAGTTATAACGTTTCTCTCTATACTTCTTAGATACACTAGATTGCCTATGGAAGGGATTTTACATACTCCTGCTGTGGTAAGCAGTGGGCCAAGGTCGCTTGCAGTGTTCAAATAAGCATGCACCCTTCTTGTTGGTTTCAACACTATGTTAATATCGTGCCTTCTTATTACTCTGCTGATGCGATGACAGGTTTTGCGAATGGGAGGAAAACTTTGGACTTAGTTGGTTCCTTTTCACTACAAGTTCCAAATTATGATATAGTGAGAGAAGCCGTTTCTGGAGAAAGTACTTTTTAAATGCACGAGCTCTTCCTCCAAGTAATATGGGTCAAAGATTCCCTTAGCTCGGCCCACCAGTGTTTAGATCTCCCCTCTTTTCCGCTCATTCTGAGTCTTTGTAGGCACTGATAGCGGCTCCAGCATTACGAACATTAGTCGCACAAATATGCCACGAACTATAACTATACAATCAAATTCGCCACGGATATATTTCCTTTGTTGTAGCCCACAAAATTCCGTGTCACCTGTTGATACGCACTTGCCACGCTCACTACACAGTAACCCCAGATTTATGTCTGACACGCATTACTGCGGCCAACACTTGTGCAGAAACATGTCGGTTAGCGGAAACGGAAGGCGGGGGAAAGGCGGCAGGCATTACGCGGCGCGAGTCGCAGCCTCTGGGATTACAGAGCTGCGAGCGTAGGGAGCCGGCTAAGCACCACCCGCCGCCTCTTATAAATTTCAATTAGCCACGCAGTCGCGCTAACTAGGCGCTCGCTATATAATTTAATAATCGAGCTCACGACCAGCATTAACTCGCTCTCGCCGCAACAGCTTGTCGCACGCCAGAGCCACCACCTCATTTTGCCGTTTCCCATTTCTTCAAGTCTGCGTAAAGCATCACAAGTTAGGTTTGTATGATATTTTTCTAAAATAATTCTATGCAAGCACTGTTTTCGTAAAGCGTAAAGCGAATAAATCCATTCAGATCACTTAATATACAAGGGTAAACATTAATCAAACCGACAAGCTGCCGGTGGCGGCCGGTGTGGCCGAGCTCTTCTAGGCGCTTCAGTCTGGAACCGCGCGACCGCTACGGTCGCAGGTTCGAATCCTGCCTCGGGCATGGATGTGTGCGATGTCCTCAGGTTATTTAGGTTAGTTCTAAGTTCTAGGGGACTGATGACCTCATGTGTTAATTCCCATAGTGCTCAGAACCATTTGAAACATTTGACAAGCTGCACGGACTGATTCCTGACTAGGAATGGAGAAAAAAAAGGTCTTATGAACATAAATCCTGAAATGGACGGTGTGCGGGCAGAAAAAAAGTCCCAAAACACTGTACAGAGCTGCATCCCATCCCTGTCACAACAGATGTTCAAAGTGGCCTCCACAGGATACAATGCATGCTTTCACGTGTCGCATCATGGACTGCCCCCTCTCTCGCACGAGCCAAATAGCGTCACAGGCGTAGTGGACACGCTGTTGGAGGATCTGCACATTATAAACTGGTGCATTGTACACAACGAACATTTAGTTTCCCCCAAAGGTAAAAATCTAGAGGATTTAAGTCCGGCGATACCACATAACGTGTCTTACTGCCAAACCACATTCTCAAGCGGTCCAGGTAGAGTATTCCGCAGGAAGTACAGGTACGTTCCTCCGTCGAGACGTTGTGGAATAGTAACTGGTCCAAGTATGTGGTCGCCAAGAATCCTTGACCACACATTGATGCTGAACCGATACTGATGAGGCGTCTCAACCATTCCCCGAGGATTGTCAGCAGCCCACTGATGACGATTATGGAAATTGATGACTCCAGTTCTGGAAAAGTTTACTTCGACGATAAAGAGGACTGATGACAGAAATCTCGTAATTGTGATAATCTGGAGCAAAAACCACCGAAAACTCCTTCCCGTAGAGGGAAATCCGCAGCTGATAATCCTTGCACTCCTTTTAGGTGATAGAGATAGTAGCGGTTGTCATGTACGATACATATAATCGTACTCTGACTTACACCATGTTGGCGGATCATTTGCCTGAAGCTAGGGTTTATCTCAATATCCCGCAGAACCTGGTCCTCCAAATCTGATGTACGCATAGTACACCGATTCCCTGCGCGTTCGTCTGTCCGAAAGGAGCCATGATCACACAAACGCGCAAAAAGGACTTGAAAACTTGCTCGATGTGGTTGATGTCGGTGAGGATACTTGTTTTGGTACAGCCGTGCTGCCTCTCGACCGTTTCCATCTGTTTGGCCGTACACGAACACCATCTAAGCTTGTTCCCGACATGAATACCGAACCATGCTGTTGATTACTCTCCATCAATTACACGGCGTGCGACACACAAGGATCACACGGAACGTGGTCAAAGGAAGTTTCATTCGTCAGCGCCATCTACTGTGGGAACGATGCATTTCTGGACACATATTCATAGGATCTTTCTTCCTCCATGCAGTTTATCGGTTTTACAAATGTCCACCCTGTACTTATAACACGTTTTGGCTACTTCAATAGCCGATTTAAGGCCCAAGCAACACAAGCAGCACTTGGGCACCAAACTGAGAAAAAATTGTGTACAGAATATATCGCAATTAGTAGCGAATACTGAGATGGGTGAAAATATAATAGATACGTAATCGTTCTGTTTATCATGTGTCAGTAAGTGAACCGTTTGCGATATAACAATGAATTTCTTGTTACGAACTACCACTAACTTCCGACGTCAGGTAAATTATTGACAGGTATCATTCTGCAAAGTCCTAAGCCGATTGGTAGACACGAAAATTTCCAGTCGCGAAGCGATGAACTGGTGGACGAGCGGCGGCCATCGAAGACTGGTTGCAGACTGTTCACTGCAAGCGCTTTGTGTGGCTAGAGATTTGGGCGTAACAATGTCAAGTAGATTAGCCGATTGACTATCCAGTCACCCTTACTTGTTGGGCCGTGCAAAACACATTAATACCCATCAGGCGAAACGATACTGAGCCTGCTCTATTTCCACCAGTATGACAAACGGTAATAAGTAGGGCGGCAAAGGTGTCTCCCTCCATACGCCAGACCTGCAAATCGGCTTTAGCCTCATGTTATCACGCCGTGTAACGCCTGATAAGCAGGCAACCCAAGTGACGCTGCTGTACCGCATGGAGCGTCTGAGCCGCGTGGGATACAGCAGTAGTAAATAGCTCGTTTGCAAAACCGCGTTCTCTGGAACTTTTTTGCGTTCACGCGAGTAAGTTTTTGCTATTAATTGTTACTCACCCTGTATACTTAATATTGCCAACGGCCTTGGTGCAGCGGTAACACCGGTTTCTGTCAGATCAACGAAGATAAGTGCTGTTCGGCTTGGCTACCAACTGGATGAGTTACAGTCCAGGTCTGCCGAGTGCTGTTGGCAACTGAGATGCACTCAGCCCTATTGAGGTCAATTGAGGAGCTACTTGACTGAGAAGTAGCAGCTTCGGTTATGAAATCTGACAAAAGCCAGGACAGCGGTGTACTGACAACATGCCCCTTTGTATCAGCGTCCACCGACGCCAGTCGGCTGAGCATGACACAGTGATCGGTCGGTGTCGATGGGCCTTTCGATGTCTATTCGGAAGGAGGTTGCAAAAATAATATTCGTTCATTTCATTTTATTTATTGCATATATAAAAGCCTGTTGCTTAATACTCCAAAAGCATGTACGTTTTAAAATTTTTGTAACATAGATTGTTCCATATCACAGGGAAAAATTATTTCCAGTAATTTAAAATCAAAGTAATAACAATGAATTACAAGCAAATTAAATTAGTCAGAACAAATGAATGTTGTTAAATACTCAATGTTAGTAATTTAGAAGAAAACTGTTGAGAGAGTAGGAGGGAAATATTTGCAGTTTTTTCTTTTATCACCAAATAAAAGTTATATTAAGTTATACCTGCTGTAAATTTTAAACTAACAAATTATTTATTGAATCTGGAGAAAGTTTAAGTATGATAGGAAAGATTAGAGGTGGGTCATAGATTCCTGCCACATAGTAAAAAACAAAAAAAGTATTATAATATTTATAGGTAACTAACTAACAAACGGTGTATGGCTCAGAGTCTTGTGTACATATCTTCACTTGACGCGATTTCTGTGAGGGGCGTGTCAATTTAAATTGATGTTTCCAATCGAGGCCAAACCTTTAATTTCTCTATAAGTCACACACGAATTTGTGTTATTCTTTTCAGTTTCACACGTAAAAACTTTTATCATGTTTAAGGATTTTTCGATTTTCAACAACGTTGATGGAAAATTTCTTGTAATTAAGGTATTGGAGAATTTTATTGAAGTGTAACAAACAACTTAAGCAATTAGCATTATCTGCGTTTAACATATCCACATAAAATTAGATGACATTTTCTCTACACCTGTCCACTTTTTCCGAAAGAAAGTAAAACTATTTTCAAATTATAGAATTAAGAAGTTCCATTACTAAATAAAAATGTAACAGAAATTTTAAAATTTCTTCCTTTCCGCTCAGTTGCATATGCAGCAAGCATCTATTGAAGCAACAACAACACAACTGGTCTGTTTCTTTCTTCTGTCACTAGAACCTTTTAAAGATCTCATGAATTAACTTGAATGGAAATGAATATCTTTTTTCTTTTAATATTTAGCATGGGAACAAGACTCAGAAATTTATTTCGGTTAAAGAGGAATGTCTTCGTGAACGTACTCTAAAAGAAAAAACAACCCATTCTACGATTAGTATTTTCAGATTTATTTTGAAAGATATTACCAAAAGTCCAAGGAAAACCAGCCAATGTCTGAAGGAGTGATGGTGCAGAGGTGACATGACGCCATATGATATGCTCCTAGTGTGGAGAAATGTTCTCCATCCGTCTCTGGATACTGACATCATCAGATCAAAATTTAGATCTCGTAAATTCAGTGTCAGTTGCAACAAAACCTTGCCCCTAACTTTTCATTTGATGGTGATGGTTGCCAAATGAGAACATATCAAACCAACTCGTTGTACTTATCCTCAAAACTCAACCATAATCGCGGTCTCATTTAGGGAATTTATTTCATTTAGAAGTACGAACACTGGAAAGCAAAGAATTCTGATTAATCAATCAGTAATGGCATTACGGCATGTAAATCAAAGAAATCATTTTTTCGCGATTAGATGCTATAACCATATACCTAATAAAAATCTGTCATTGTGCTATTTGATGAAGTGAGGTGACTTATCTCACTGCTCAGTATCGAGTGAGTAGAGCTGACACTGAACTAGATTTCTCTAGGCAATGCCCAGCCTTGTTCTGTGGCGACCACTCAAGCCTCTACAATAGCAGATGGTCATTCGTACGGAATTCATATGCCTGGATCATTCGATCACTGTGCGCTGCTATCTCCATCGCCTCGGAGGTGAATGCAAGACGTTACTTTAGACGCCATAATTGGCATGGACTTTTCTGGGTAGCCTGTCACTTTCTAAAACTTCACACTTTTTCGTGGACTCACAATCCTGCATTGCAGTGAATAAAGACTCCAAATCCCCAATGCGGAAAATATTTCAAGACTTTAGTTGTTTGTACAGTTACACAGAGATCAGTTGTGTGATGTGTCAGTAGTTAGGAATTAATGCCTCCGCCATAAATAAACATTATCATCATCAATCAGGAATTAATGGTTAAAGGTCCCTGTTGGATTCCTTTCATGTTAATTTCTTAAATCTGTTGTCATTTACGGCATAAATTCCTCTTCTAAATTTACTTTGGTGTTTCTGACTACCTGAGAGGAGACTGAGCAGTGAAACGTGTTACTTTTACACATAAACAAGAACGATCTGTCACACTACTACACTTTAAAACACAGTTTATATGTCGTTCATGTCACACAGTCTCATACGGAACCTACATCCGCTTTCTTTTATATACTGTATATGATAAGATACTGTCATCCCCCTTCCCTTCTGTGTGAGAGTATGAATGAGCAAATGCATTTCTAGTTGCATGCTTGATGGTAGTAGACAAGCCTGTCTGCTAGAGAATAGTAGGACCAACGTTGGAACAGGTAGCTACGCTTTCTAAAAGCAAAGAGGTTTCTATACTTAGTATGGTCCTGTCCGTCCCTTGTCATGTTGGTATAGGAAGCTGCCTCTCTGGTCACTTCCGTTTGTATCTGTTAAGCACGCTCGGTAGGGGCACAGGTCAGTCTGTCCGCGGCGAGCGTCTGAAGTGGTAAGATCTCCGGCTACGATCCAGATCGACTCCCAGATGGTTTGGATGGGGCGTATTCGCATTGCGATGTTAAGCTTGCGCTGTGCTGATTGTGTAGGTATTCTCTATCTTATAATTTTTAGAACACAAACGAATCTCAGTTGATGCGTTAGTTCCTCAGTCGTTGTAATTGAAATCTTGCGTAAAAAGTTCAATGACGTCAGACGGCGTAGGCTGTGTGAGGCTGTACTGTGCAACAACTGAATTACATTTTCTTAACTCTATATGAGTCGAATACTTCACTCGGAGTTCATTAATACTGTGAATACAATTCACAGAGTGTTATTGTTGGCAGGGGCTCAGGCGACTAGTTGTGGAACATTTTTTACGATTTTTGGAGATATGCAGAAGTCCAGCATGATTGCCTGTTCTCTTAATAATCGCCTGAATCTCCTGGACTGCCCTCCAGCACCCATCCAGAGACTCGCGATAACGAGTAATCAATAGTCTTTGTGTTCCATGTCCTCTCTACGTCTAGGTCATTAGATATGGAGCAAAAGATCCGTTGGAGAACGATTTCTGTGATCTATTTGGAGTTATAGTCAAATAAATGGTTCAAATGGCTCTGAGCACTATGGGACTTAACATCTGAGGTCATCAGTCCCCTAGAACTAAGAACTACTTGAACCTAACTAACCTAAGGACATCACACACATCCATGCCCGAGGCAGGATTCGAACCTGTGACCGTAGCAGCAGCGCGGTTCCAGACTGAATCGCCTAGAACCGCTCGGTACAACGGCCGGCTGTGGGATGTAGTTCCACGCCTGTTGCACTTGGTCGGTCAACATAGGGACGGTAAATGCTGGTTGAGGATAACGTTGGATTTATCGTCGGATGGTGTCCCATATGCGCACAATTGGAGACAAATCTGGTGGTCGAGCACGCCAAGACAACGTGTCGATGCTTTATAGAGCACCTTGGGTTACAAATCGGTATGTGGGCAAGTGTTATCCTGTTGAAGAACACTTTCTGTTCATGAATGGCAGCACAATAGGTCGGATCACCAGACTGACGCACAAATTTGCAGTCAGGGTGCGTGGGATAACCACGAGAGTGCTCCTGTTATCATACGAAACCACACTCCAGGGTATAACTCCAGGCGTGGGTCCAGTGTGTCCAGCACGTAGAGAGGTTCGTTGCAGGCCCTCAACTGGCTTCCTAACCAACGCACGGCCAACAGTGGCACCTACGCAGAAGCAGCTTCCATCAGAAAACACAACTGACCTCCGCCCTGCCCTCGAACGAGCTCTCGCTTGATACAACTAAAGTCGCAGATGGCGATAGTTTGGGGTCAGCGGAATGCACTCTACAGGACTTCTGACTCGCCGCTGTCCTTGAAGTAACCGATTTGTAACAGATTGTTGCATCACTGTGGTACCAACTGTTCCTCATATTGCTGCTGCACCAGAGCCATACGTTGAACGCGATGGTTTTCCCTCTCGGTAGGGCCATGTGTCCGCCCAGAGTCCGGTCTTCTTGTGGCCGTACATTCTCGGGAACATCGCTGCCAGACATCCCGTGCTGTGGTTACTTTCCTGTCAAGTCTGTCTGTAAGATCGCAGGGGGAACATCCAGGATCTCTTAGCACTATTACACGAACTCGTTCAAATTTAATGAGGTTTTGATAGTGGCCTTTTTGAAATCTTCGGTGACTAACATCAACTAACTACGTCCAATCTCAAATGTAACTGACGCTCATGAACGTTACAGCGTGTATCTAAAACAAATCTGATTTCAGTCTTCATACTTGTAACAGCGACCGGAACGGTCGCAGGGTGGCCGAGAAAGCGCGGCGGGACCAAACGGAGAGCGGCCCGCGAACAAACAAACGAACGGAAAGGACGGACACGAAACAAGGATGGAAGATAGAGAGAGACTTACGACGACAACACGCAAGAAGCAATGGGGCGACAGAGACAACCAAACGAATCCAAGACGTCCTCTAGTAATGAAAACAAAGAACGGTAAACACGCTGTCTGTTGTCGAGGCGATATGGCAAGACGTACGCAACGATTAGACTCACTTGCTGAGCGAGAGGCAGGCGCTTCAATACACGATCGGGGCACCGCTATTGGCCACTGGAGCCACGTGTTCCACTGTCGCGCCCTCACGTTAAACGTGGGCCAGGAGGCGCGCGCCGCCACGCCCTACGGCGCGATGGTGCAGAGACCTCTAAGGGTCTCCGCGGTCCATGCCGTCTGGTGCGTATTCCAAATCCGCGGCGTCTGGTACAAGAACAGTGGCGCTAATAACGTCACTCTTATGTGACTGGAGCGAAATTTGAATCGGTATATTCTTTCAGATGTAGAAACACACTACCAAGTTTCGTTTATACCGCACGGCTCCTTCTCGGTGTTGGGATTTTTGTTATAGTGTATTTTCTGTAATTAAATGTTATTTTTTTCCAAAATTTTCTTACGCGACTGATTCACAAAAGATATGACTTTCTAACATGAACATTAAATTCCATCAGTAAATGTTACAGTAATTGTTTTCGTTTGATAAGAATTTATGCAGGGTGTTCAAACCAGCAACAATAAAGCGTAGGAACTAAGAAGAAAGGAGCTATATCTACATCGAAATTAGAGATAACAAAATTATAGGTTGGTGTTTTATCACTACACACAGCGCAGTCTATTAACCTGTGACATACTGTTATTGATACGCCAAAAGCACAACTTCTCTCACTTCAGTAGCAATCAGTGGGTGAAAGAAGTGTTGATGGCGTATTAATTACGAGATACAACGTTACAGAGTCTTAAGGTCCTTAAAGCGCTCTCGCAACCAGCCGCAAATGTGTTTCTTGACGTCCTGTACTGTATAATATAAAGGATACAATTCGGAGCGAAAGCATAATGAGGGGCGTCCAGAAGACAAAGGACTGTGCAGTCTAACCCGTTCTCGTGAAAAAATTACATTTAAGTGCAATCGATCCCAATAAACATCCTAAAAATTGATTGAGTATAAGTAGTACAACTAAATTTCCCGTTATCTTGATTTTCTCGACATTTGCGGTAGTTCATTGCGGCCAGTTGTTTAACAGATTCTTCAGATATCCTGGATTCTATGACTAATATACACAATGCGTGTTATCTTAGTATTTCAGATTTACGTAATAACCTTAGTTACGCGTTCCGTTTTGGACGTTTAGTTTTGTTCTCCACAATTCCATCTTCCGACTGGCTCCTATGAAATCTGTTTCATAAGTGATACGTATCTTCAAATATGGATGGAAAGATATAGATATACATTACCGAGATATAAAAGGAAAATTTTAATTGTTTCTTTTTAACACCAGTGATTTACAAAATATGATTTTGAATGCTTGTATAACTATTGCAAGTGCTGCAATTAAATATTTTATTTCACAACGTGAAATATTTCTTATATTATCACTTTTGATCCCATGGGGAAGCAGTGGTGAGCAGAGACTGTATTTATTTCAAGAAGAAAAGGGTGCAGCTATCAGGCTCAAATAATGTTTATTGAATATCCTAGTTTCGGTTGTCGTGTGGCGATCTTCAATGCAGTAAATGTAATTAAAACATTACAATCACTTATACAAGCTCATAGTCACTGACATGAATAGTCCAATTGAGACCGTGTACATATATAATTGGTTTGTTTTAACTTAAGTTTACTGCACTGAAGATGACCACAAAGTGATCGCCATCTGGATATTCAGTAACCATTATTTGCGACTGACTGCTGTACCCTTCTCCTCTTGAATTCCTGTATTTACAGTGTGAATTTTTACTCTGCAGCGGAGTGTGCGCTGATATGAAACTCCATGAGAGATTAAAGCTGTTTGCTGTACCGGGACTCGAAACCAGGACCTTTGTCTTGCCCAAGTTTCAGTAGCTAAATTTTAATCTGTCAGAAATTTTAAGTTCTAATTTCACTGAAAATCTACACTGTGAAAAAAATATAAAGATTTGTCATTTTTTCCGTCATTCCTTTTCGTTCTGTACTATTACTGGCAAACCCGGCAATGTTTTGTAATTGCTAAAGATGTATGGGAATTTAAGATACATCCTAAACTTCTTCCCCACTCTCTCCACCGATCTTCTCGTCCCCCTCTTTTTGCCTGTCTCCTCTTCCTCCAACCCTGTCTGTCTCTGTGTATCAGCTACTCCCTCCTCTACCATATCCTCGTCACCCCTATCTATGTCCCTTTCCTCGACCCTTCTCTCCAACCCCTGTCTCTGACCTTGAGCCTTGTTTATTGTTATTGCAAACGAAACCTTCTTTGGGAAACGAAGTCGCTTAAAATGAATGGGGAAATCTGTTGGACTCACTGATAAACGAGATATGTCAGAGATCTGTTCAGCTGCTGGATCTGCGAGGATTACAGCTTCCATGAACGTATTTTGTATAATTTTAATCTGTGAATGGGTCGGATTATAAAGTTTCGGACGATTCGGATTTCGAAGGGTATTCTAAACATAAACCCGTTTGACATAATTACATCTTTCTTGACTTCTGTAAACCCAACGGCAAGGAAGAAATCAAAACAGCACGACTGTTGTCTGAAAACAGGGACAAGTAGAAAGAACATGTATATGTGAGAAACAACTTGTCTAATGGTTAACATGCCTTGCTTGAAACTGACTGCAAGGATGAAAATAAAAACGCATATTTTCACAGCACAGCATAGCATTTTCTTCCTCACAGTCAGTTTAAAAAATATATATACATAGACCCTGCCTGTCTGAATGTTTATTAGTGGTGTATGTAAAAATGGTTCAAATGGCTCTGAGCACTATGGGACTCAACTTCTGAGGTCATCAGTCCCCTAGAACTTTGAACTACTTAAACCTAACTAACCTAAGTACATCACACACATCCATGCCCGAGGCAGGATTCGAACCTGCGACGTAGCGGTCGCGCGGTTCCAGACTGTAGTGCCTAGAACCGCTCGGCCACCCCTGCCGGCTCGTATGTAAAAATCTCAAGGAAATCAGTCAAGAACTTTTCGAGATTTCCACTAACAACATCTCTCCTTTCTATATTAAATATATATTTATATATTAAATACGTTAAAAAATATGTCAGCTATGTCCCCAAAACTCATGTAAAACCTCGAAATAAATAGGTCAAGAACTTTTCGAAACCTTTCGTAACACCCTTTCCCGTTTACATATCACATATATTAAAAGTATACAGCCTATGTCCACCTGAACGTTCATTAGAGTATGGTGTAAAAATTTGATATAAATCGCTCAAAAACTTTTCAAGATTATGGTAACAACTTTTCCCCTTTATATATTATATATATCTTTATGAACCGCATATATTAAAAATTTTCTGCCCATGTCCATCCGAATGTTTATTAATCTTGTAAAAGTCTGGAGTAAATCGGTAATCTACTTTTTGGGATTTTTGGTAACAATGTTAAACAACGACTTGTCTTCATATATTAGTATAGATAAGCACACGTTGAGAAGGAATATGGGATCGCTAGCATTACGAACATTGGCAAACATATTCACCAATCACAAACTAAAGAAAAACTAAAATAAGCTGAGGACACAAGCACCACAAAACTCTACAACAAATACAGCCACTACAGTACACAGAAAGAACGGAAACACTTGTGACATTATTAAAAAAATAAATGATACACATTAACATACAAATACCATCAACTCAGAAGACAATAAATACACTGAAGAAACAAGGATTACATAAGCGTACAGAATAATAAAAATACAGTCACGTTTATAAACAAAAATAAAACTATCAGACAAATTTCAAGTGATATATCAGTCAGAATGTCAAGGAAAATCAAATTAATATGAAGGAATGTACTAGTTAGAGTGCCAAGACTCCAAATCAGTGTGTCTGGGGATGACAGACAGAAATCTTTAAAAAAGGTACAAAGAACATTTAATAAGCCGAACGTACGAAAATAGCCGTTCTACCTTCGCTGGGCACCTAATTAAGTGTGTGCATGACCTGTGTAACATGGAACAAGCAATGAAAATTATTTAATGAACAATCACAACAGAAAACTCTTAACATTATCGCAAACTTTTTTCATACAAACAGACGTTGAAATGATCAATAAGGTGAGAAATGAGGAAATGAACGTAAGAGACAACTCACTGATAACGTTAGCCACCAAAACAATAACAAGCTGAGGTGTCCATTAGAACAAAATCAGACCAAATATGAATTTACTTAGTCCCCCCACCACTGTCACTTCCATCTACATTACATCTACACACACACACACACACACACACACACACACACACACACACACACGCACGCACACACATACTCACATTCACACACACACAGACACTTGCGATTCCTTCTACTCAGATTCCTCTTTCCCCAGAGTATTACTCTCCACACACAATAACACAGAGACACTCTCACAATACACAAGTACTGTGCTGCATAAATCCACCACAACACAAATCAGAGACGACCACGACACCCAAAACGACAGTTGGCGATACTATAACTCCAAGGCAACACATATGTGATAATATGAGCTCAAAAAATCGTAAATCGAACAAATTTGTAAATTGTTTCTTACACAACAATAAGATAACAACGAAAAACTGTAATATAGCAACATATCTTGTGAGTTTACATTAAACTTTTTATATACATTTACAGAACAAATATGTAGAACAGGCTACTAAGGGTGGTTTGAAAATAAAAAGAAGCGAATCATGTATAGCATAAATTTTTATTCCTTAGGACCGCAGTGCAAAATGTCTGGTAGTGACGTGATTACTATAATGGTATACCAGTTACACAGCTCTTTATATGTATGTTAATGCGTAAATCACAATGAGCTTATTTTCACATATCACCATGTGACAAACCGGCAAAAACTTCAACATTAGATGCAAAGAAAACATCAAAGACAATGAAAACAACCAAGCTACATTGTTTCAACATCTGAAAATAGAAAAACACGACGTAAAATCCGTAAACCAAGCGCTGGACATCCTCCATATTACGCAAAAGAGAGCAATCATGACTACCCTTGAAGAAATAGACATATCATTCACGCGTAGACAATAACCCTCCAAATTTACTGACCAAACAAACCGATCTCAAGCACAAAACTGTATTGAAAACTTTATTGATATTATAAAGTAGGAAAACGGATAAAATAAACAAACCAAAGATACTAACTAACATAGCTCGTAGTAAGAGCATAAACACCGAACTACAGAGGTAGAACACTAAGAAAAAAATCACAAATCATAAACCACAAGAAAATTGTTACGTAAAAATAAAACATAAAAGTAGAACTTTATAATGTCAAAGCAAATCAGAAGAAATTTCAGGTAAAAATCATAATCAGAACCAATTCTAAGAAAATAATAATAACATAACGGAATTTCCACACATCATGTACTTCCAATGATAACTATGTAAACATGTAATCTCACTCATCCACAGTCAGCCAAGTTGTCACGAGGGAAAATAACGCACAAAAACTGAGTAAACTATACCTGAAAATCAGATATAACAGTACGCCTACAACGAAGGTCCAAGTAAGGTCTGAACACAAAGGCCAGCAAAGAGAGCTTATGGCAGCATGTTACATGTAAGGTATAAACACCAGTCGAATGTATAACACCTTTATGATCATAGTTACAGTTTACAATATCAAGAATATCGTCTCTTAATGTATTTACGGAACACCTGACGATGGCAATACGCCGAGGTGAGCTCACTGTAATTTATACAATAAAACTCATGTAAAGAGCGGTGTAACTAGTATAACGTTATCATATAGCACAAAAGCAAACAGCCTTTCCTTTATCTTCATAGACTGACTATCTCTCCAACTAGATGATAGTAATAATAGTACGTAAATTACCACATGGCTGATTCGGATGTGAGAGGAACACAGGCATTTGTTGGTCTTATAAAACTTGCGTCTATAAAATTTAAGAAATTGGATTGGAACTTACATCCTGAAAATAGCAAAATCAACTAAGCAATACCGCATCGCTATAATGAAAGAAAATACCACTACCCAGTGAAATAAAATCGTATACCCCTCAAAACATTTCAACTGGATTCGACCGTATAGTGAGGCGTGAGACACAGTATGAAAAGTACAAAAAATCTTGATAACATTCGTCGTATATTTGACGTGCTTTCTGGAAAAGCTCGATGCAACATAACGAAATTGTAGAAATCTCGCATTTCGTGAACCAGCAGGGTAGTGGGTTTGACAGAATTACGTCGGAGGGTCGGTACGGGAAAATCCTGGAAATGAATTAGAGGACAGGCGAGTGTTTCGGCGGTCTGTTTGCCAACAGGGGAAAAGAGCCGGCCGGAGCGGCGCACTCGCAGACAAATTTAATTATAAGAGATGACTTCCGTAGCTTCCGCCGCTGCGTAAAGTTTTACGCGCGGCAGTGGAGTGGTGCTCCCGGATCTGGCCGCTTTCTCCACGTCGCTGCGCGAACTAGCAGGACCCGTCTTCTCGGCACGCAGTGGATTCAGCCACGCTACGGCAATCCGTGACACAGGACTCCCCCACCGGAACACTGGGAAAGCTACTCAGAATCAGCCTCAACGGCTCCCTCAAAACACAGTAGCTGTTTAGAGCAGTAATGGTAAACACTCTAGTTCATTTGAAGTGATCTCTGATGATTCTGTAGCATGATTGATTAAATATGTGTTTTACGGCTATACAGCAGTGTGGGAGTAGGTTTTGATATATCTTTGAGTCAGCAGTAGAGTTGCGCTCTACCTAAACTATGGTAGGGTAGCAAACGGTAGGATTACCAGTAGTATTGCTAGCACTGCTAGAAACTAGGAGAGGCGACGAGTTCTCTTCGTTTTTGTATTTGTTTGTTGTTCGCCTTGCACATATTAGAACAGCAGATCATTCACCGTCAGCCCACAGAGTATTATATATCCTTACTGAATAGAAATTGCGTTTTATAAGCAATAAATATTAGTTAAGCGGGTAACGTCTGCGCTTTTATGTAACCAAAGCAAATTACTTTTGATGCAAATTCATTTTACATGCACAAACTTACAAAATATATATAATTATTATTGCTTTTTTATGCTCAGTAGAACGTTTTTCATCGTAATCAAAGGCAAGGGTTCCCTGTTATTATTTACAAATTCGAAAGTTGTTTGTTAATAACCGCAACATGTTTTATGTAAGTTCGACGAAGCACTGAAGCGACTGTTTTTTTTATTTTTTATTTTTTTTATTTAATTTTCTTTTATTTTACTTTTTTGACGAAATGCTATATATTATAAGGCTGTATTTTATCTTTTTTTTTCTTTTTCATTACTACATTCCTCTGTTTGACGTTACAAATTCGAATAACATCTGCATTGAAAGTCGAAAATTTCAATTTTGCTATAAATACTGTTAGTTTTAAGTAACAGATAGGAGGATATCTACGTAGAACATAAATGTTCCGCAGGTTACATAGCCCTTTCTATATTCTCAGTTTCTAGACTACTCACTGCTTCCGGTGTTTAGGAGAATCCAGAAAGACACTGATCGCATACGTAAAGAAAGCTGTCGATATGAAGTAAATGCCGATAGGCAACACACCAAACATACATATAAAACAGGTATGATCTTAACTGAAGGAAACTACCTGAGAAGCTACCGTAGCCTACGCTTACTTCTGACAGTCAGTGGTAGCCTACAGGCTACACAACTCTAATCACCAGTCTTCTGACTGGTTCGATGTGGCACGCTACGAATTCTTGTCCTTTGCCAAACTTTTCACCTCATATTAGCACGTGCAGCCATTTCCTCAATTATTTGTTGGATGTAATTCAATCTCTATCTTTCCCCATAGTCTTACCCTCTACAGCTCATCCTCAGCCCCATCAACATTTCCCTTCTTCTTGTCAGCATTTTTTGCGACGGTTCTGTGGAGAAGCCCCTCGTCCCTTATCTTAAGTCCTTTTTCAGCATCTTTCTACAGTTCCACAGCTCGAGAACTTCGATTCTCTTCTTTTCCGGTTTTTCCACCGACCATGATTCACTATCACACGATGCTGTGCTCCAAACGTACTTTCTCAGAATTTTTTCCCTAAGATTTAGGGCGATGCTTGATACTTAAGTTTTGCACATCAGTGTGCAATTGGATGCTGTATGGTTTGAAACACGAAAGTCACTTTATAACTTGCCACATAGAAACATTAAGAATATTTAACTCACAGGTGGTATGCCTTGTGGACTTCTCTTTAGTATGTGCAAAATTCTACTGAATTCGCTCTACGTCTTAAACAAGTACATAGGAGTTTCGGGGATGTCCTATTAGACAGCAAGTGCCTTGAAGCTGCTGGCTCCTTCGTCGAATGCTTTGTGCTGCGGGAGGTGCCGTACTGTACTTTCGACGAAAATCACGCCCCACAGTTGTAGTTGAATTGAACCTCTTGAAACGGAGAACGAAAGCGCCTTTTGTTATTGTTATGGTCACCCCACCTAGACGCACCTAGGGTAGTGAATGAACAGATTAGCTTTCTGCACCAGGGAAAGCACTACCAGTAATCACACGAGCCACGCAACTTATGGCTGGGGCAAGCTGAACTTCTAGTTTCGATATTGTCATGATAGTTTACATGTTATCATAGATCGATACCACCCTCACTGGCGTCTCACAGCTGGCAACAAGAAAACACATTTCTGACAGACGCCGATAGTGCTCGAGTGGGGACCCAGCGGATCCAATGATGCGTGCGCGCTGCGCCACGCCTTCAGCTGCTCTAACTACGAGCGCTCTCTAATGCTCCTGGTAGCTGCAAGCCACAGTCTTAGTCACGGTGTTCGGCACTCTTCAGTCTTAGCCTTTGACAGTTTGATCGTGCGTTAGTAACGGGAACCTCACTCTGCACGTCGCCCTGTTGCTTTTTGTACTAACTGGACTTCATTTCTGTTAGTTCTTTTCGTAGATTTTGTTTGAAACTCTTGAAGAAAGTTTAAAGCTAAGTAAAACTTCTTTGTACTGTGTTAACATGTTCGCCAATCGTTTCTGGTAGTGTCCATCTCCTGCGATGACAGATGCTGCACCACTCTGTAGCTCACCTCTCCTTACAGTTTGTGCACAAAGCAGTACAGAAGAGTTTACTCTAATTTTCTATCTTCTTTCACGTGGAAGATATACTTTTGTGAAACCGTATGCATTTTCTTTAACGTATTGTGATATGCAGTAGACTAAATAAAACTGAAAGCATCAAAGAGAGTGAAATGGAGAAATCGGCTACGCCCTATCGCAGACGACAGCAAACGATGTCGAGCTGGTCTCGACGGTTTGAGTCCACGGATGGAGAGGGAGCGTGGTTTCGGAACGGCGACGACGTTTATGGCGGGGGTGGCACCTCGGGGTGGGTCAGGGGGTGAGGCGGGGGGTGCGGGTGTGGCGGACGCGGCTATTCAGCCCCTAACGCGCTGCCATTCAGCCCTCACCTCACAAAGGTGGCGCCGCTCAATGGGGTGCTAATACGTGCCGCGGGGGCGGCAGACGCTCAAATATTAACGCCCGCACAAAGCCCGGGACTTCTTCTGGGACTCACCTGCGGCTAATGCGTCCTCCATCTGCCTCTCGGCGCTCGAGGAGGGCAGTGCAGTGTAATTAATTTGAGCTCATCAGCTGCCGTTTGCGTGTTGCACCTGGATAAATGTTGTGCTGCACAGTAGCTGGTTGGAGGCACGGAATGGTCTGACGGAGGTAGAACGAAAACACATGGACAAACAGACAAAACTAATTTTAAAAGATGTCATCGAAAATATGCCAGACGGAAGATGTGCCTTGACGAAGACTCCTCGGTTCCAAGCTATGTGTATTATTGATTCAAATATCTTGAAACAGCAGATAGTACTGTATCACTTTCGCTTACTGGATGTCCAAAGAAATATCATGCTTGTCAAATACCCGAAAGCTAAATGGAATCGAATTTAGAACAACATAATGTTGTGACCAGACGAAGCCTCAGTCGTCCGGCCACAGCTGTAGGTTTTTTGAGTGCTCGGTAAGGTGGCACATTAAACTACACTCATGCTCATAAATTAAGGATACTTGCTGAATGTGTCACACAATTTGCACTACACAAAACTGGCGCTAATAGCATTGGCTTATAGAGAACACACACGACACAGATCTGTAAGTCCACGGCATTGGCGATAAGTTGAGAAAACTGTCCCGAAACACGTTCGCTACAAAACGCCACTGTATACAGGCCGCACAACGGGTAGGCATACTCTGGATCAGGTGGTCGAGCAGCTGCTGGGGTATAGCCTCCGATTCTTGCACCAGTGCCTGTCGGAGCTCCTGAAGTGTCCTACGGGTGTGAAGACGTGCAGCGATACGTCGACCGAGAGCTTCCCACACGTGCTCGATGGGATTTAGGTCTGGAGAACAGGCAGGCCACTCCATTCGCCTGATATCTTCTGTTTCAAGGTACTCCTCCACAATGGCAGCTCGGTGGGGCCGTATGTTATCATCCATCACGAAGAAGGTGGGACCCACTGCACCCCACAAAAGGCCGACAGATTGGTGCAAAATGACGTCCCGATACAGTTGACCTGTTACAGTTCCTCTGTTAAATAAATGCTGGGGTGTACGTGCACCAATCATAATCCCACCCCACACTATCAAACCACAACCTCCATACAGGTCCCTTTCAAGGACATTAAAGGGTTGGTATCTGGTTCCTGGTTCACGCCAGATGAAAACCCGACTATACCTTGACTCGTCCGTGAACGTAACCTGGGACCACTATCCAGTGACCATGTACTGTGCTCTTGACACCAAGCTTTACGGGCTCTCCTGGGACCAGGGACCAGTTGAATGCACCTTGCAGGTCTCCAGGTGAATAAACCGTGTCTGTTCAGTCGTCTGGAGACTGTGTGTCTGGAGACAACTGTTCCTGTGGCTGCGGTAAGGTCCCGAGCAAGGCTAGCTGTAGTACTCCGTGGCCGTCTGCGGGCCCTGATGGTGAGATATCGGTCTCCTTGTGGTGTTTTACACTGTGGACGTCCCGTACTGTAGCGGCTGGACACGTTTCCTGTCTGCTGGAATCGTTGCCATAATCTTGAGATCACACTTTGTGGCACGTAGAGGGCCCGTGCTACGACCTGCCGTTTTTAACCAGCCTCCAGTCGCCCTAGTATTCTACCCCTCATAACGTCATCAATATGTGTTCTTTGAGCCATTTTCAACACACAGTCACCATTAGCACGTCTGAAAACGTCTGCACACTTACTCACTGCACCGTACTCTGACGTGCACCAACACACCTCTGCGTATGTGGGCTTCTGCCAGCGCCACCGTGCGACGACCGCAGATCATATGCACCGCATGATCATACCCCGAGGTGATTTAAACCCACAAACCGCCCACCAGATCGTTGTTTCACCATGTATCAGCATTGTCTTTAATTTATGAGCATGAGTGTAGTACACATGAAATATAACTTAACTTTATTACATAAATGAATGAAAGATTTACTTAACTTTGACACACTTCTTTGCCACAGGAGTAATGGACAATTTACAACTGCCATGGACCAGAAAAGCATCACGTGATGCACTACGTAACAAAATGTTCTCCTGAGATACAATGTTCAACATGAACAAAAGCATATGTCCATCTGAAACTTTAAATGTCACTGTCATACCCGATGATGTTGACCGCTGTAGCTTACGTCTCTAACTGTGGCGGAGCTGTTGCAAGCTCGACACTATGTTGACGTCAGCGTGAGGGTGCTGCTAACTTGAGACTGGAACCGTGGTCTTCAGGAGCACCTGCCATACGTCGTCGCGGATTGCAGTGAGCTCTCGTTAATCTCTGTGGTATCGATACGTGCAGCCAACTTTGATGCAAGACGTCTCAGTTGTTCACAGCAAATGCCAGCAGTTATAGTTACACATCAGGAAAGCAATTCGTAATACACCACAGTGTTGCTGTTCCATCACATGCTTAACATTAACTTTTGTGGTTACGTGGAGGTCTTTGTACGGTGAGTTGCTGTTGCGTTTGGGCTCAGTCATTCCTTTCTTTTCTTTGTGTTAGCATAAAGAAACCGCTTCTCTTCACCGGTAACGATACAGGATAGAAATGGTGTTGTTCATGCCAATTGATGATGAGCAAGTAGAGATGCACATATGGCCACCCTCTAATTTTTGCTATTTTGGCTTAGAGCATACGGTACCAATACACCCGATATTTGAACCTCCTCCATTCCATGCAACTATCACACGATGGTAGATTGATCACAGTTCCTCTGCCCGTTCTCGAGTCACTAACGTTGATCAATGTGATTTCATGTGTTTAAATGATATTCATCAAACCGTTAATGTCTTCCTGAATGTGAAGAGTCACTAATGTGAAAACGATCGTTCCTAAAATGAGAAAATCATTTTCTTGCCATCCTCCATCCAGTGGCGTTACCCCCCTACACAGCGAAAATGTTTCTGTGTACCTCCACTGAGTCACATCCCTAATGAACCCAGAACCATTTGTCGGACATATTCCTATTTCTCCAATTGGCACTCAATTTTCTACCGTCCACAACTTCACTCACGATAGCTGCAGGTAAACCATTCGGGATGTGAGGTCGTGGTCCAAAAACCTCTCCTGTTCCTCACGTTTCGTCCAGGACTGCTCTGGACATCCTCCGTCTTGCCGACTCAGTGGAGGAGCGCCTCTGAGGATGTACAGCGCAGTCCTGGACGAAACGTCAGGAACATAAGAGCTTTGGGGCCACGACCTCATATCCCGAAATGTCATCTGGGCCTGAAAGCCTTCATTCCACTCACTATCTCAAAATGACAAAACGACAATATGTCAGCTCAAGTAGCAACAGTGAACGACAAATAAAAATGACAATCGACATGCAAACTCAAACAGCCGGAATACCAACATGCAAAAGAAAAACGGTACGAAGTTATGTACCAAGCTAATACGTAAGTGGAATTTGTCGACGTTACAGGACCAAAAAATCCGCTGACATAAGAGACTTCGGCAAAATTACAGGCTGTTATAGTCCGGCGTCTGGGAACGAACATGTCCGAATCAGCGATGCTTGTTGGCTGTTTGCGTACTACTAATGTGAGCATATATGCTTGAATGACGATGAAACCACGAGTAGGCGACAAGGTGTTGGACGTCATCGCCTCAGCATGGAACGTAGAGGTCAGAGGCATGCTCACACTAAAAGCAAGGTTGACTATAATCTTTGGTAGATCTGACGACAGAGTACAGTGCTGGTGCAGGCACATGTGTTTCGGAACACATCGTTTAATAGACATTGTTGGACTGGCGCTTCTCAGCGGTTGACATCTACATCATCGCCAATAAGGATTGCAATGAGCACTGGATTATCAAGATTTGACAGTACATTTACGGAACGTGTCGCCTGGGCAGATGAAATATGTTGGTGTCGTGTCCGTATACACTTTTAACAAGGTGAACAGCGGCTCGAAACATACAACACGCCATATAGGCAGGTTGGTGGGTGCAACATTATCTTATGGGAAACATTCAACTGGAATTTTATAAGACATGTGGCCATAATTGAAGGCAAAAGGCCAACTGTGGAGAACGTGGACAGTATTACAGACCAAGTGCCCTCTTCGTGCTTGATATCTTCCTCGGCGGCTCTTCCAACAGGGTGACTGTCCGTGTCATAAGGCCGGAAATATGCTACCGTGTTTTAGGAAGCATAATAGTGAACACAGTGTAATGCATCTGGACACTATCGACAGCCAGCTCTGTGACTCAAATGACTGTCCAGTAATTTACGAGGATTGCGTCACCGATGCCTAGACAAACAGTGACACATGTCTCCGGGAACCTACTTAGGTCTTTTCGGATCAGAGTTCGCTGCTGTATTGCATTCCAATGACGGACCAACGGCAGTGAATCAGGTGGTCATAATGAATCGGCTCACCACCGTATTCTTATGCAAACGCCCCTTCACTGTTTGGAACTGGGACACCAAGAAGTTTTACCCAGAGGCTCCATGTACCGCCTGCTGTGGGTATCAGGTTGTCAGTGGTCCCGCGGGGATATTGCCCAGTTTTAGGGGGAATATTTGTCCGCACATATGAACTAAAACCAAGCATAGCATTACTGTTCACTACAGGAAGTAATAACAAGTTGACATATAGTGTAGCTCAAGTTTTCAAAAGCTTCGAGAACGATGTCACGAAATATTTACTTTCTTAAACCACATTATACGACGGCTGATCAACAAAGACTAGACTGATTTTTTTTAAACTTGTGTGTTAATTGATCCGTTTCAGAAGAATGTTGAAAATTAGGTGGATTGATAAGGAAAGGAGTAAGGACGTCCTCTGGAGGATCGGCGAAATTAGGAATATATTGGAAACATTGACAAAAAGAAGAGACAGGATGATAGGACATCTGTTAAGACGTCATGGAAAAACTTCCATGGAACTAGAGGCAGCTTTAGAGAGGAAATCAGAGATAGTAATACATCCAGCAAATAAGTGACGACGTAGGTTGCGTATACTACTCTGAGATGTAGAAGTTGGCACAGGAGAGGAATTCGTGGTGGGCCGCATCAAAACAGTCATAAGACTGATGACTCAAAAAAAATTATCTTTTTTGTAAGTACTTCCATCCTATTTAGATGAACTTTTTCTCAGTCCAGGCCATTCTTTGTCAGATCCTTGAGAATCGCCTCATTTTTCTCGAGCACTGCTTCAGAATTCTCAAATAGAGAGTCTCGAAGCTTTTTCTTGAGGGACGGGAATAAAAAGAATCATAGGGTGCAATATTACGGTCATGGGGCGGATGCGGTGCACAGGTAAAACTGAATGAGGTGGAAATTGCGTGACTGAATTTGCGATCTGAGGCTGCGCGTTGTCATGAGGAAGTCGCCACCATATCAGAGAAAATTCTGGTCGTTTTCATGCAGTGTGCTTCCTGAGTTCAGCCAATACCAATGCGTAGTCTGCTTCTGTAACAGTGGTGTGAGGGGGAACTGCATGTTGGTAGATCATTCCATGACAGTCAAAAAATGTGGTCGCCGGCTTTTCCCTACAAATGGAAGAACTTTCGTCTTTTTTTGTGTTGGAGAACGTAGCGATGTTCGCACAGTGCTGGCTCGTTTTCCTTCAGGATCATAATGATGCAGACATGACTCGCCACCGGTGATAATCGATCACGTAAAAGCATCTCCTACTTCAGCAAACAAACGCAGCACAGCTATGTGTTCGGGAGTCAACAGTTGTGGCAGCCAACCGGCATACGCACGGGTCGTATGGAGATCGTGAAGATACTGTCATATGAAATTCTCAACACTGAGGTTATGCAATGTTATCCGCCAGTCCTCACGGACAATCACAGCAGCTGTGTTGATGTTCACTTCAGTCACAGCAGAAGTCGAGACACCAGGTCCACCTTGCTTGACACACAAAAGTCGGCCTTGTTTTGAGTTCTAAACACTGTTGCACGAGGTATAAATTGATAGAACAATTTCATTTACATGCTGTAATCCAATATAGCATAATTTAACTTACTACGGACTTACAAGGAAATGTAATTCAAATTCTAGAAATACAGACATGCAAAAAATTGGATAAGGTCACATTTGCTCCCTCCCACTCTTTCTTACGTTGCGAAACAGAAAACTGTTAAAAGAGTGTAGGGCTCACGATTTATTGCTAAAAAAACGACTATAAGCTCAGAAAATACACAAAACAGTGAAGACGGAAATGGTGGTTGGATGCTCCCTTCCTCAATAACTGCAGGAGCCAATCCTCCGCTGCACGCTTTAAAATTTTCTGCCCATCTGTTCTGATAGGTCAGATGTAAGTAACACAAAATCTTTTAAAACGTACCCCTTCATCTTATCGTCATTTATAATTGAGCGCAGATATGCCAATAAACTTGTCTCTCGCATAATAGAAAACATATTCATATAAAATGCGACGAAATATAGTCAGTACGGGTTGGCTTGCTGACAATAAGCTACTGAAACCCTCGGTAGACAGATGGTGAAACAGTAACTCGTCCACAGCTGGTAGCCTAGAGGATGACAGTGCCACAAAGCTTGGGGCACTGTTACTGAACCGTACGACTACATTTTGGACTGCATTGGAAGCACGGCAATCGAAAAAGCTAGAGCATTTACAAATGTCTTCTTACATGAAATACTGTAAAATAAAAGAAAACTGGTGCACCGCGAATTAGAGGTCCTTTACAGGGCATTCTAATTTGTACCGTTGTTGAGTAAACCCCTTCGAATTTTTAAAAGAAATTGTGCTTTTGTTCTACGCTCGAATGAATGTTTACTCCCAGAACAATTACTTTCCACAACAAAAGCTTTATGAAGTTTCCGACCATCCAGGATCCAAGTTTCTTAATTATCTCTCTTCGTTAGCGTTTATTAGGATTTTTTCTTCCACACAAGCGACGCCGCGCCCTGAAACCGTTGTTGAGATAACTGGATGTGAACATAAATGATTTCCTTTATATTCGATTTTATTAAGAAATATGTGCTTTGTCTATTGCGTTTTTACTATCCCTGCAAGAGTCAGAGCAAAAATTATAAAACTGAGCCTGTTACACCCTATTTCCATTTATTAAAATCTTTCAGACTGAAGTAACAAAACATGCCTCAAGAATAATAGAAATACAATACCGCGTATTACATGAATTCAGTTATTACATGGTCTATAAAATTCTAATTTTGAAAGAAATTACGAATTATTTACCTGTTTCTTGTGTACTTCAACCGTACATAATACTGTAATTTTTGTATTTCTTTACTTTTTACTGAAGTAAAATGTACTCTAAAACGTAAGTTATAACGAGCGGAATTTTCTACATCATGGCTCACTTCTTTTGGATTTAAGCCGTGGTCACAGGCAGAAAAAAGGGTGTTGTACCTAGGGAGACTATTCGTCTCTACACACCTCGGTATTAAAAGTTTAATCTATTTTCTTATTCCATTTTTAAATAATGACATTCGCTTTTTATGTGCTGAGGTTTTTTTCTCAAATAAAAAAAAAATACTCCGGAAAATTAAGGTTTTCCCTAACACATGTTCCAGGGTACAACATGGTCGTGTATCTATGAACTTTCTATTGAAATATAATAGGGCTGCAATCGAGATAAATCTTCTCAGTACTGTCTTTAGTCGTCTACTTGTTAGATTACTACCACACACCAATAATCAGTAAGTGAAATCAAACTGAGCTGAAGTATTATCAAAAACCAGTTAAAATTTCAATACATTTTGAAACTAAAGCTATTGTAAACCAACAGAACTTTCCGTATTCAAGACGTAAAATTGTTAAGACATTAACGAAAACCAGTTAATTTGCAAATATCCCACGTTCCATCTTCTTCTGTTTCAACACGTACAACATGGTGCACGGCCGATGAAGTATGGCTGTACCATGCATATCTTATATAATTAACACGTATAATTTTACTTGCCACAAAATTCTGTAACTGAAGAAGTAATAATACATTTCAAATATGTAAAACTCGAATATTTACAAATGCTGCACAAAATACAACCTCACGTCTAGCCGCAACAAGAACTACAGAAAATGTCGGAAACTGCATATGGCGGATCAAGTGATTATAAACTAAGCCACTAGACCGAAGTACCGAGCAAAAAACAACATGTATCCCTAGATACAGTACCCTCTAGTTTCAACACTTTCCCCTACCGAATGCTTCGGTTACTGCTGATGAGAATATGCAAAAACTGCTGATGAGAATATGCAAAAACTATCGACCTTTAACTGTTGCATACTTCACACTGATTATGAAACGAGATTAATCAATTAAACAAACAGCAAAGAAAATAGGCGAAAGCATTCAGATAACCAAGATTTTAGAACTCATTTCGTGTAAGTAGCTTGGAAGATAAGGACTAACAACAAACGCGAGTGGTACTGTCACTAATTTATACATATAGCTAACTTGCCATTACTTCATGCTCTGTCAAAGAAACTAAGAATGCAATTAACTCTTTCAACATTGAACCCTGATACTATCTCTAATACGATACTAATATCCTCAGTTTCACTTACATGTTAGTCAGATATTAAATACCTTACTGTCATTGGCTTATCTTAGAAGATAGGTCAAGGAAAGTCAAACCTACGTTTATAGCATTTGTAGACTCAGAGAAAGCATTTGACAATGCTGACTGAAACACTCTCTTCCAAATTCTGAAGGTGGAAGGGGCAAAATACAGGGAGCGAAAGACTATTTACAATTTCTACAGAGACCAGATGGCAGTTATAAGAGTCGAGGAGCACGAAAGGGAAGCAGTGGCTGAGAAAGGAGTGAGACAGGGTTATAGCCTATCCCCGAGGTTATTCAAACTCGATGTTGAGCAAGCAGCAAAGGAAACAACAGAAAAAATTGGAGTAGGAATTAAAACCCAGGAAGAAGGAAAAAAATATTTTGAGGTTTGCCGACGACATTGTAATTCTGTCAGGGACAACAAAGGACTTGGAAGAGCAGTTGAACGGATTGGACAGTATCTTGAAAGGCGGATATAAAATGAACGCCAACAAAAGCAAAACGAGGACAATGGAATGTAGTCGAATTAAATCAGGTGATGCTGAGTGAATTAAATTAGGAAATGAGACAGTTAAAGAAGTAGGTTAGTCTTGCTATTTAGGAAGCAGAATAACTGACGATGGTCAAAGTAGAGAGGATATTAAATGTAGACTGGGTATGGCAAGGCAAACGTTTGTGAAAAAGAGAAGCTTGTTAACATCGTGTATAGATTTAAGCGTAAGGCATTTTTTTCTGAAAGTACCTGTGTGGAGTGTAACCGTGTTTGGAAGTGAAACACGGACGATAAGTAGTTTAGACAAGAAGAGAATGGAAGCTTTTGAAATTTTGTGCTACAGGAGAATGCTGGAGATTAGATGGGTAGATCACGTAAGTAATGAGGGGGTACAGAAGAGCATTGGGGAGAAAAGAAATTTTTTGGCACAACGTGACTAGGAGAAGGGATTGGCCGGTAGGACACATTCTGAGACATCAAGGGATCACGAATTTAGTACTGAAGGAAGGGTAGTGGGTAAAAATCGTAGAGGGAGACCAAGGGATGAATACATTAAGCAGATTCAGAACGATTTTTAGGTTGCAGTAGTTACTCAGAGATGAAAAGGTTTTCACAGGATAGAGTAGCGTGGAGAGCTGCATCAAACAAGTCTTTGGACTGAAGACCACAACAGTAACTGTCTTCAGCTACCGGTACCCGCCAAGATGGGTATAACAGATGCTATAGCCGGATACCTGTATATGAGAAATACACTCCTGGAAATGGAAAAAAGAACACATTGACACCGGTGTGTCAGACCCACCATACTTGCTCCGGACACTGCGAGAGGGCTGTACAAGCAATGATCACACGCACGGCACAGCGGACACACCAGGAACCGCGGTGTTGGCCGTCGAGTGGCGCTAGCTGCGCAGCATTTCTGCACCGCCGCCGTCAGTGTCAGCCAGTTTGCCGTGGCATACGGAGCTCCATCGCAGTCTTTAACACTGGTAGCATGCCGCGACAGCGTGGACGTGAACCGTATGTGCAGTTGACGGACTTTGAGCGAGGGCGTATAGTGGGCATGCGGGAGGCCGGGTGGACGTACCGCCGAATTGCTCAACACGTGGGGCGTGAGGTCTCCACAGTACATCGATGTTGTCGCCAGTGGTCGGCGGAAGGTGCACGTGCCCGTCGACCTGGAACCGGACCGCAGCGACGCACGGATGCACGCCAAGACCGTAGGATCCTACGCAGTGCCGTAGGGGACCACACCGCCACTTCCCAGCAATGGGACACTGTTGCTCCTGGGGTATCGGCGAGGACCATTCGCAACCGTCTCCATGAAGCTGGGCTACGGTCCCGCACACCGTTAGGCCGTCTTCCGCTCACGCCCCAACATCGTGCAGCCCGCCTCCAGTGGTGTCGCGACAGGCGTGAATGGAGGGACGAATGGAGACGTGTCGTCTTCAGCGATGAGAGTCGCTTCTGCCTTGATGCCAATGATGGTCGTATGCGTGTTTGGCGCCGTGCAGCTGAGCGCCACAATCAGGACTGCATACGACCGAGGCACACAGGGCCAACACCCGGCATCATGGTGTGGGGAGTGATCTCCTACACTGGCCGTACACCACTGGTGATCGTCGAGGGGACACTGAATAGTGCACGGTACATCCAAACCGTCGTCGAACCCATCGTTCTACCATTCCTAGACCGGCAAGGGAACTTGCTGTTCCAACAGGACAATGCACGTCCGCATGTATCCCGTGCCACCCAACGTGCTCTAGAAGGTGTAAGTCAACTACCCTGGCCAGCAAGATCTCCGGATCTGCCCCCATTGAGCATGTTTGGGACTGGATGAAGCGTCGTCTCACGCGGTCTGCACGTCCAGCACGAACGCTGGTCCAACTGAGGCGCCAGGTGGAAATGGCATGGCAAGCCGTTCCACAGGACTACATCCAGCATCTCTACGATCGTCTCCATGGGAGAATAGCAGCCTGCATTGCTGCGAAAGGTGGATATACACTGTACTAGTGCCGACATTGTACATGCTCTGTTGCCTGTGTCTATGTGCCTGTGGTTCTGTCAGTGTGATCATGTGATGTATCTGAACCCAGGAATGTGTCAATAAAGTTTCCCCTTCCTGGGACAATGAATTCACGGTGTTCTTATTTCAATTTCCAGGAGTGTAGTTAGGTATTGATAATTTCTGACTAGTTTCACTGCATACTTCTTCCTCGAAGACACTGGAAAATATTATGTACCCACAGACAATAACTTCTCCCCAAGGTGGATTTCCAACGATTATTCTGTTTCAAATGCCATTTTTCGGATCACAAATCAGATTACCTAAAATTTAATTAACAAACTTTTGCCATGTGGGGACGTCTGTGACTTATCAAGAGTATTTGTCTAAGCATTTCACAGTATGCCTTTAGTTTACACATCTTGGCGAATACTGATTTCCATTATGTATAATTTAAACCTGCAACTTAATATTAGAACGTTCTCGGAAAGTCTTGGAATTCCCGAGACCGATATTTTGCCAGTATCGTGAGTGACAATAGGTATAAATCGTCGAGATTTTCGATTCATTTAGACCTACACTCTAACAGTTGTAAAGCTCTAACCAGTAAATATTGGACGTGTGTCCAATGTTTTAACGCCTCTGTACGAACAAGCCTCGGAAGACCCAAAGGTACCGACCGACCGCCGTGTCATCCTTAGCCGAAAGGCGTCACCGGATGCGAATACGGAGGTACATGTGGTGGGTACAGCGCTCTCAAGCCCGATGTCAGATTTTGTGACCAGAGCCGCTACTCATCAATCAAGTAGCTCCTCAACTGGCCTCAGAAGGGCTGAGAGCACCCCGATTGGCAACAGCGCTTGGCAGTCCCGGACGGTTATCCATCCAGGTGATAGTCAAATCCGACAACGCTTAACATCGATGATCTGACAGGAACCAATGTCACCACAGTGACATGGCAGTTGGCCCAATGTTTCAACGGATATTTTATTCGAATCAGTCTATACTATCACCTCCTAAAACACACTACTGGCCATTAAAATTGCTACACCAAGAAGAAATGCAGATGATAAACGGGTATTCATTGGACTAATATATTATACTAGAACTGACTTCTGATTACATTTTCACGCAATTTGGGCGCATAGATCCTGAGAAATCAGTACCCAGAACAACCTCCTCTGGCCGTAATAATGGCCATGATACGCCTGGGCACTGAGAAAAACGGAGCTTGGATGGCGTGTACAGGTACAGCTGCCCATGCAGCTTCAACACGATACCACAGTTCATCAAGAGTAGTGACTGGCGTATTTTGACGAGCCAGTTGCTCGGCCACCATTGACCAGACGTTTTCCATTGCTGAGCGATCTGGAGAATGTGCTGGCCAGGGCAGCAGTCTAACGTTTTCTGTATCCTGAAAGTCCCGTACAGGAAGTGCAACATGCGGTCGTGCATTGTCCTGCTGAAATGTAAGGTTTCGGAGGGATCGAATGAAGGGTAGAGCCACGGGTAGTAACACATCTGAAATGTAATGTCCACTGTTCAAAGTGTCGTCAATGCGAACAAGAAGTGACGGAGACGTGTAACCAATGGCACCCCATACCATCACGCCGGGTGTTATGCCAGTATGGCGATGACGAATACACGCTTCCAATGTGCGTTCACCGCGATGTCGCCAAACACGGATGCGACCATCATGATGCTGTAAACGGAACCTAGATTCATCTGAAAAAATAACGTTTTGCCATTCGTGCACACAGGTTCGTCGTTGAGTACACCATCGTAGGCGCTCCTGTCTGTGATGGAGTGTCAAGGGTAACCGCAGTCACGGTCTCCGAGCTGATAAACCATGCTGCTGCAAACGTCGTCGAACTGTTCGTACAGATGGTTGTTGTCTTGTAAATGTCCCCATCTGTTGACTCAGGGATCGAGACGTGGCTGCACGATCATTTACAGCCATGCGGATAAGATGCCTGTCATCTCGACTGCTAGTGATACGAGGCCGTTGGGATCCAGCACGGCGTTCCGTATTACCCTCCTGAACCTACCGATTCCACATTCTGCTAACAGTCATTGGATCTCGACCAACGCGAGTAGCAATGTCGCGATACGATAAACCGCAATCGCGATAGGCTACAATCCGACCTCTATCAAAGTCGGAAACGTGATGGTACCCATTTCTTCTCCTTACACGAGGCATCACAACAACGTTTCACCAGGCAACGCCGGTCAACTGCTGTTTGCGTATGAGGAATCGGTTGGAAACTTTCCTCATGTCAGCAAGTTGTAGGTGTCGCCACCGGCGCCAACCTTGTGTGAATGCTCTGAAAAGCAAATCATTTGAATATTACAGCATCATCTTCCTGTGGGTTGAATTTCGCGTCTGTACCACGTCATCTTCGTGGTGTAGCAATTTTAATGGCTGGTAGTGTATTTACTGTCCCTCCTCAAACACCCATAATGACAAACAAATGTTGACCTTGGTCTTCGGGTCTCAATAACTCCTCACGGGATATGGACCAACGATCAGAACGACGACTGAAATCCTCTGGTGCTGCCGGAGTCGATAGCTCTCGAGGCGCGCAGGCTGCACGCAGAAAGTCATGCATTAGCAATGAGCCTTTCTGATGGGTTCCGAAATTAATGGCAGGCCTATCGGAAACAAGAGGCCTGCTGAAGGGGGAAATGGTGCCGAGCAAGTTGGCGCGCGTGTTTGCAAGGCGGCGGCGGCAGCCGCGCTATCGATTGCACATTTGTCTCGCGGCGTCCGCCTATGGTGCGCGCGGCGCCAGCGCGGCGCCACCAACAGATGTTTGCGTTTCAATAAAGCGGCCGGCGGGCCGCGGGCGCGCGCGCTCCACCCACCACACAGGGGCGCGCGCCCCGGACCGTGCCGGCTGATTCAGCGCCTGCTCCGAGCACACACTGAATAGCTGTGCTAGCTGAAATTCACAAGGAACGGTGCCAGGAATGAAGCAAGAAGGACGTATTGCGTGTTTAGTGGACATTTTGTGTGTCCCTTTCACCGATCTACCGTACGAGTATATTACTAAACGAGTATCCGGAACCTGGAACGGCCGGCCGTGGTGGCCGAGCGGTTCTAGGCGCTACAGTCAGGAACCGCGCGGCCGCTGCGGTCGCAGGTTCGAATCCTGCCTCGGACATGGATGTGTGTGATGACCTTACATTAGTTACGTTTAAGTAGTTCTAAGCTCTAGGGGACTGATGACCTCAGAAGTAAAGTCGCATAGTGCTCAGAGCCATTTGAACCTTTTTTTTTTTTTTTAACATGGAACCCTGTAGTAGTTACAGGTTGCAGATATAACAGCTTACTTTGAATATTTCACCTAATTACGGACCACATTTAAAAATTTGAAATGCTATAATAATCTACTCATTAAGAGGTACAATCTTATGCTAAAAGTTTTACATAATAAGGCATTTATTACTGTTAGAAACACTGTATTTGTCGTAAGGAAGCGTAATTGACGATGCGCAAATACCTGTGACTTCTTCATCCAGTATTTGACAATGAAAGTAATTAGCGACTATAAACAAACCGTACGCTTAATGTCAAGTCCTTAAGAAACTTTTTCTCCCTGACGCCCCCAAAAAAATGATGGAAGTAAAAAAGTGTGGTGTCACCACCAGACACCACACTTGCTACGTGGTAGCCTTTAAATCGGCCGCGGTCCGTTAGTATACGTCAGACCCGCGTGTCGCCACTATCTGCGATTGCAGACCGAGCGCCGCGACACGGCAGGTCTAGTCTAGAGAGACTCCCTAGCACTCGCCCCAGTTGTACAGCCGACTTTGCTAGCGATGGTTCACTGTATACATACGCTCTCATTTTCTGAGACGACAGTTTAGCATAGCCTTCAGCTACTTCATTTGCTACGACCTAGCAAGGCGCCCTATTCAGTTACTATAAGATCTATCTTCAAGAATGTATTATGAACAGATAATATTGTGAATCATGTACCGTCAAGAGCGACGTTCATCATTAATGGATTAAAGTTACGTATCAAACTAATTACGTCCGCTCTCTGAATTCTCATTTCTTGTCATGTTCCAGACCTCACGTCAGTATAGGTCTTCCCTCTACACGCCACTCTGCGTGAGCTAAAACGCGTGCATTTCGGCCTCCACTCGTAACACGGTGTTGGCTCTTCAGCTAACACAAAAAAAGTTAAAAAGTTTATCGCTTATTACATTTTCGCTGTTGCAGTACAACTTCAGCATCAGACATCACGTTTTAATTTACTACTTCTGTACCATAAACTTTATTCACGGTATGGTTTGCAGGCAGTATGCAGTATCCACATATACTACCGAATGTACCTCAAAAATTATGTCATTGTACAACACATAGTTCAGTAGGTACGATGCCATAGATATTTAGATGCCTTTACAACTAGCTTCAGCTTAAAATATCAAACAGACTACCCAGACTACATTCATCCCCTGTATCAAAATGAGGGAAGGTACCGACCTAAGCATAATTTCAAATGTCTTATAACTTTCTCTCGCTCATATGCTTACTTCCAAATACTTGACACATTAACTCATTTGTAAAGTAGTCTCAAGTTTGAAGCTATTTTGTACGTGAAATATCTTTTCTTCAAATTACGGGATATTACTGGTCTCTGTAAAAAACGTGTTTCAATAAAAGTGTCTTCTACGCCAATAAAGGTAGATCTACTAAGTTTTGTTTCTTAAAAGAACCATCCGTCCGGTTACACAAGTATGTATCTTTTACAAACATGCACATACAACCTTGCGGCACTTTTCTCATTTACGTTTAGGATCAAAGTTATTCATTCTCCTTTGACAAGCTTTCAATAATGTACGCTGCACCGGTCACTGGAGGAGCAACCAGGCCGTATTCATAATCGCCCCATAATTTTTGAGGCATAGCTGGGACAATCGCAATCAATGCTGTTGTTGTGGCGCGTAGCATATCACCCACAGTTGTAGAAAGGGAACACACGTACACCAAGTCTACCGAAAATTTCCTTTCAAAGTAATCACATAAATTGAAAGATGCGTACCTAGCGACTGGAAAAAAACTCAGTTCATTCCCCTTACCAAGAACGATCGCAGGACAAATGTACGAGGTCGTGTTGAAAAGTAATGGCTCCGAATTTTTATGTGAAAACGTTCTAAGCATTTAAAAAATAAATGATGTCATCTCCTCGAATGAAGCACTCGAATAACGAATTGACACACTTTATGGCTAAAGTATACCAGTACCGATACATCTGAATGTCTATGAAGTGCGTATGGGACCTGAAGACGGCATACTGATATGCCGAAAGTGTTAATAATAAAATAACTTCTCGAATAATGTTACTTAAAATCCCTGCGAGACATAAAGTTCAAGCTAGCGCTGGCTTGCTGGCTTTCACTTTTTATCTAGACTTGGTGGAATGAAGAAGGCGGAGTGATTTGCGGCCTTAGTAGTTGGTAGCGGCGATGAAACTTGTTTTTGTTCGAAAAACTTGACATTTTCTGTTTAACTTGTGAGATTTTTGTGGATATAATTACTGTGAGTCATACGTTAAAACCATCAGCGTACTACCTTCGCAACGAGGTCATAATAATAATTTTAATACCGTGTGGGGGAAATAAACCACGCAAAATTTTTCACGTATCTTAAGAGAGGCAACCCAACATTGCCTCGGTGTGGATGATGCAAGCTGAGTTCCCAGCTTAAGCCACATCTAATACACTGCCATACACCAACGCTGGAACACTCGCAAGACATGACTGTATATTACTGTAACTTCGTACAAGTACATATCATCAGTGGCTATGTAGATGATTAAAGCTACGAAGGTGAGTCAAATGAAAACTTAAATTTGTAATAACAAATCGAAATTTCGCGCCGTTATCCTGTAAGTTAGTAAGCGTGCTACAAACAGCGTGCAGAATGGCCTGTAGGTGACAGGATAGTGCAGATGCACACATACCGTCGCAGTATCAGTGTAAAGATGGCCGCCCCACTTGCGACTTGCACCAGCGAAAAACAACGTTCTGTTATTCGGTTTTTGCGTAGTGAAGGTGTGACACCTATTGAAATTCCTCGACGAATGAAGGTTCAGTACGGTGATGCATGTTTGTCACAGCAGCAAGTCTACGAATGCAGTAGGAAGTTGCAAATGGTGTGACTTCAGTGGAAGATGCTTCTCGTCCAGGTCAGGCACAACGAGTTGAATATTGCAGCAGTTGAATCCATAGTGAAGGAAAACCGCCAAGTGACACTGAATGACATTGCAGCATGTTTACAGATTAGTCATGTGGCAGCACACCACATTGTGCATGATGCGCTCCAGTTTCACAAAGTGTCTGCAAGGTGGGTGCCACAGCAGCTGACTCCTGAAATGAGAGAACGACGTGTTGATGCTTGTGAAGAACTTCTTCGGCGCTTTGAACGAGAAGGTGATGGCTTCCTTGCAAGAATCGTTACTGGCCACGAAACCTGGGTTCACTTCCACCAAAAGGAAACGAAGAGAGCGAGCAAGGAACGGCGCCAATCGTCATCACCACAACCAAAGAAGATTCGAACAGAACCATCAGCAGGGAAGGTTATGCTGACTCTCTTTTGGGACGAAACAGGCGTCATTTCGGAGGATTATATGGACAGTCATCAGTGAATCATACACAGATCTTCTAAAAAAATCATCTGCGGCCTGCAATCAAATCAAAGCGACGTGGATTGCTGCCAGCAGCCGTCCTTTTGCAATATGACAATGCAAGGCCTCACACTGCCCGTACAACAATTGCAACAACCACAAACCTGCATTTTGAGTGTCTTCCTCATCCACCATACTCACCAGACCTTGCCCCAAGTGATTTCCGCATGTCTGGACCACTCAAAGACGCAATGGCAGGAAAGAAGTTCCGTTCTGATGAAGAGGTACGCCACGCGGTGCGTGAGTGGTTGCGCGGACTACCAAAAGAATTTTTTTGTAAAGGAATTTATGCACTTTGTAAGCGCTGGAGGACTTGCTTTGAGCGTGGGGGAGATTATGTTGAAAAGTGATACAGCTTTCTACCACTTCTGCAAAGTAAATAATATTTTAAAAAATATTTAAGGTTTTCATTTCACTCACCCTCGTACAAAGAACTGTCACAATAGAATGGACACCCAAGGGCACTAGTGTTCTGTTTAGTGTCGTTACTACGCCTCGTAGGGTATGTAAGGGGATAAACAGCGTCACATGTTGAGTAATCACTGTAAAGGACATGTAGATGCCGAGTACGAGCGTGAGACAGCTTTATCAGCTTCTGGCAGAGTCTGAAAGAGGCGTCATCGTGGGTCTCCATCCTGCCGGCTGATCAAATCGTGAAATAACCAAATTTGTGAGGAATTTACACGTGACAGTGGCCTGATGTTGGACTGCATGGGAACGTAACAACCGGCACACTCGTGGTAGAGAATCCGGTCCACCACGTCTGTCCACCACAAGGTAGGATCGCAATATTGTCCACCAGACACACTGTAAGTTCTTCACATCGTCTCCCGCCATCCGAGAACACGTAATGGACTCCCCTCAATATTCTGTGTCGCCCAGCACCATTGTTCGGAGACTAGCAGCGCTCGGACTAGCGAAGTACCATCCGGTGCGTAGGGTGCCGTTAACGCCACAACACAAACGGCTGGGTTTAGAGTGGAGCAACGACCGAGAAGTAAGTACTGCTGATGAATGGCATCGCATCGTGTTCAATGATGAATAGCAGTTCTGCACTGCCACTAATGACCCCGTCTTAGAGTATGACGGTGACACGAGCAGAAGTTGGATTCTTCCAATCTTTTGGATAAACATAGCGGAGTTACTCTCCACTACTCCTGCGCTATGATTGGAAAGGCTACAGGCGACTAAGCGTTTACGCCCTGACAGCAATACCTCTAACTTATACGCCTTCCACTTGTCTACTTGGCCCAAACGTCTGCTAAATTGATTTTGCCCTTTGTCAGTGGTTGTTGCTAGCCTGCATTGGAGGTCATCACTTTTATCAGAATCTAAATAAAATTTGAATGCTAAAATAATGTAATGAAATGGTGACCCTTTCATAATTGTAGTCACTTACTGATGGGTGACAGTAAATCAACACAAGATTAATCTTTGATAAGAAATTAAGGCATGAGTTTATTGATCACAAAATTAAGACAAGCTACACAACTTAAGCGAGATGACAAATAATCATGAACTTTTGGCAGTACAAATAGAGGCAACAAACAGTTAATGCTCCACTGGGTGGCAATTGGTTGTAAAGAATAACATTTCTCTACTGAAGAGCCCAAGATACTGGTACACCTGCCTAATATCCTGTAGGGCCCCTGCGAGCACACAGAAGTGTGGCAACACGATATGGCATGGACTCAACTAACGTCTGAAGTAGTGCTGGAAGGAACTGACACGGTGAATCCTGCAGAGGTGTCCATGAATCCCCATGAGTACGAGAGGGTAGCGATCTCTTCTGAACAGCACGTTGTAAGGCATCCTAGAAGCGTTCAATAATGTTCATGTCTGGGGAGTTTGGTGGCCAGCGGAAGTATTTAGAATCAGGAGTGTGTTGCTGGAGCCACTCTGTAGCAATTCTGGACGTATGAGGAGTCGCACTGTCCTGCTGGACTGCACAATGGACATGAAGGGATGCAGGTGATCATACAGGATCCTTACGTACGTTTCACGTGTCAGAGTCGTATCGAGATGTATCGGGGATCCTTTATCGCTCCAGCTGCACACGCCCCTCATCATTGCAGAACCCTGCTGTCTTGCGGGGTCTATGGATTCATGAGGTTGTCTCCATACCCGTGCACTTCCATCCGATCGATACAATTTCAAACGATACTCGTCCGACCAGGCAACATGATTCCAGTCATCAACTGTCCAGTCTCGGTTTTGCGGGCCCAGGCGAGGCGTAAAACTTTATGTCGCGCAAAGGTACACGAGTGGACCTTCGGCTCCAATATCCCATATCGATGATGTTTCGTTGAACGGTTCGAACGCTGACACTTGTTGATGGCAGAGCATTCAAATCGGCAGAAGTTTGCGGAAGGATTGCACTTCTGCCACGCTGAACGATTCTCTTCAGTCACTCGTCAGATCTTTTTCCGGCCGCAGCGATGTCGCAGATTTGCTGTTTTACCGGAGTCCTGACATTCACGGTACACTCGTGAAATGATCGTACGAGTAAATCCCCACTTCATCGCTACCTCGGAGAGGTTGTGTCCCATCGTTCGTGCGCTGACTATAACACGACGTTCAAACTCACTTAAATCTTAATAACCTGCCATTGTAGCAGCGGAAACCGATCTAACAACTGCTCCAGATACTTGTTTTATATAGGTGTTGCCACCCGCAGCGCCATATTCTGCCTGTTTATATACTCTGTGTTTCAATATGCACGTTGATACCAGTTTCTTTGGCGCTTCAGTGTATTTACTCTAGCTCAAAACGTGGATAGCGTTGTCTGAAATTATCTAATGCTGAATAGACGTTGACGAATTTATTCTATACAGGAGTTATACTACGTTGGTGCAATTGAGAACAGTTGGTGTGATTGTGATTCTGTTGGCCCTAACAAGCTGTAGCAGCAATATTATTCACCTTTCTCGATGTGTAGTGCTGTCCCAGATGACAGTCGTGAGGTAAGCGTCTGTAGAGTAGCGATATGCGGCGCGTTTATCTCGCTATCGTGGGCACGAAATATGCAAAGTTGCAGGCTGGCGATCTTTCAGACGGATCGCAATTACTTTTTAATGCAGCCCTGAGTTCTCGGTAGATTCCACCGTGTGACACTCCCGTTTTCCAGCCATCCAATCTGATTCATTCATACGGCAGTGCGCGATAGGAGATCAAGCGTCAGGACGGCAGACCTGACACCAACTAAGACTGCCCTCGGCACAGCGTGTTGCCCGAGGTGACTGAGGCGTATACTGTCGGTTGATAATTTCCTGTCCTCTCGCAAAAGTCATGTCTATGGTGTAGTAACAACATTAAACTGTAGCCCTGAATAAGAACAACAGTGAGAGAGTGACTTGTCCTCTCTCAACTGCTGACGTCATTGTGTGGACACACCGGTTCTCGTCAGATCACTGAATCAACGCCGGTCGTGGACGGTGCATGGGTGGGTGACCGCCCTGGTACATCACGCGCTGATGGCAATTTCACATGTGGTGGAAAGACATAAGTTGACTTTGTTCCAGTATCGTGGATTACATTCCAAATCTGTCTACAGAGTCTCAGAGCTATGACATGTGATACTGTTGATGGTGATATGTCCATCATCTGGGGACATTAAGATCAGCGGCCCCATTCGTAGTATTCGAGAGGAGCAGGCTGTGTACCCCCCCCCCCTTCTCTCATTTTCAAACAATACAAACATGATAAACACACACACACACACACACACACACACACACACACACACACAAACACACACACATTACAGTCATCTACACGCATCAGATATCATACTACACGAAGGAAAGGTGCCAGTGTGTAACGAAGGATAGGAAAAACTTTTAAAATTAAGCGGCTGAACCCGACCCTTAGGATCTACCAGCCAATCATGCCAAAGGACTTTACCTTTACTTCTCATGCGACAGGATGCAGTTCATCCACACCAAGCACGTGACTCCATGAACTTCCTGCATGAAGTTGAGGTACTTTCGTGGCCTCCAAGATCTCAGAACTGTCCCTGATAGAACTTATGCGGGACCAGCTCGGACCCCAGCTCCAAAGAGATCAAGGGCTAGTTACAACAGATGCGGACCAGGTTGCCTCGGGAGAGGGTACAATGTCTTTACGAAACCCTTCCCAACCTAAGCAGTGCATCTATCTGGGCCGCAGGCAGTGCAACTTCATATTGGTAAGTAGACCCCTACTACTAAATTTTTTGTAAATTTGACTCTATTTTGAAATCACTTACCCTACCAGTCCACAAAGTTTCATTTCGTTTCCTTCTCCAGGTCTGGATGCTTCACTTTTTTTGTCAAGCAGTGTACTTTCCAGGTCAGTTTTAGTTTGGCCACCTTGTATGGGTCACATTTTTCTGGCAACTTCCTCTTGTTGCGTGTCGGCCCTCACGTTCAGGGACCAACCTAGATACAAACATATGTACTACGACCCGTCCCACAGAAGCCACGAGTTGCAGCCAAGTCTTCATAATATCCAGAGACAAATGACCCCAGTATGCCAACATCGATAGATAATCTTTGACAGCTGCGCATGGGGCCTAAAGATGGCATGCTGAATTGTGTAAACTGATAGTGAAAATAAAGTAAAGTAACTTCTCAAATTGCATTTCTGTTTAGCGAATTCCCTTGTTAAATAAAGGCGTTTCGTTTCCCTTTACAGAGCAATATGAGAACTCCGACAGTTCTTATCAGACACAACGTCAGCAAAGGCCAACGCAAAGTAGATGACACTACACTGCGCTATACAACACTGATCACTTAAACAAAAGCTGAGAACATCCATAGTGTCTCATTGTGTGCAGTTTACGTTTTATGTTCCACATAACAATTTATCAAGAACTATAAGAGATTGCTATGATCAAACGGAACGAGTAATACAATGCGCCTTTCCGGTTCAATTAATTCTGTAAATACCGCGCCAGGAACGACAGTCACACCAGCATCTGGGCCGCCCATCGGCTTGACAAATGTTTGTTACCGTGGAAAATAAATGAACCGCAAAGTGGCGACGTGGGTAGGCCGAGACAAAGCCCGCAATAGTTTGATTTAGCCACGCTTAATTTTATGACTGGCAGACTTAGGTAATTACTTGGAATCCCTCCGCCGACGTTCCGGGTGAAATATTGCCAGCGGAGAACAATGGCGGATGGAAGCGGCAGATGAATGTGGCGTTCAGCGCGACGCGGAAAAATTGCCTCGGCCGGAGAAATGGCGAGAGGTACTTTCATTAGGCCAGCCGCGGCCGCAGCTGATGAATGTAGCGCAACAAGTCGCCAAACTCATTCTTCCCGAGCTCATCCTTTACCCTACCCCCTGTGTGCCTCGATAGCTCAATATCTAAACAGGCCTCCGTCTTCCATTCGCGCCACGACACGTGATATAACTCAAAAGTGTTTAGAGTTCTAAAGAGATAATCCGACAATAGAAGATGGTTCATATTTTTGCCTGTAGGTAATTCTTGGGGATAGGTTGAATCATTAATTATGAACAATAAGTTAAAACGTTCCAGTTCCAGTCAGGTAACAGATCCTAGAAAGTTGAAGACGAGAAATGTAGAAGGACTGCCTTTTGCAGTTCAACGTGTCTGCTTGATCACAAATACACGTGCGCATAAACATAACGAAAATTCTGCAATTGTTTAATCACATTAACGTGTGGTTGATACTAAGTATATCGTTGTAGTCGTCTTCAGCCCGAATACTGGTTTTATGTACTGCTCCTCATACTCACTGGACGCTTATGCCTTTGAACTACAAAACGTATTCAGTCCTCATCCTCCCTGTACCATTTTCACCTCTCCATTACCTGACTGAATATCACTTCATGTCTTAGGTTGTATGTTATCACTCAATCATTTTTTTAGTTTGGTAATAATATGAATTTCTTTCTTCCCGATTCAGTTCAGTAACTCAATAGTTATTCAAGCTACATGGCTAATTTAGTAATCTTCTGTATCACTACATCACAAAATCTTCTCTGCTTTTCTCGTCTGAACTGTTCATTGTGCACGTTTCACTTCCTTATAAAGATACACTCCAGATCAATACTATCAGATACGCCTACCTAACACATTTATATTCGGTGTTAACAAACTAATCTTTTCCCGTAAAGGTTTTTCTTGGAATTGCAAGGCTGCATTTTCCGTCCTCTCTGCTTCGACCATCATCATTTACTTTGTTGTCCAAATGTAAAATTTCATCTAGTACTCTAGCGTCTCATTTCTTAATCTAATTCCCTCGGCGTCGTCTGATTCAATTCGATTACATTCCATTACTCTTGATTTAGTTTTGTTAATGTTCATTTTGCAACCCTTTATACCCACTCATTTCAACTGCACCACCAAGTCCTTTGGCGTCTCTGACATAATTACAGTTTATTCGTAAACCTCAAGTTTCTTGTTTCTTCTCCCTGAGCTCTCTATCCAATTTTTTTCTCATTTTCTTCCACAGATTTCCCACACTTCAGATTGAACAACATCTCAGATAAAGAAATGATTATTAGAAAGATGCAGCAGAATAGCTACTTATAGTAACGACAGACTGTTTCGTCATTTATCGCCATTATCAAATACTTGCGAATAAAATATTGGTAAGAACATATATAAATGCGAATGTCGTTTATATTAAAGTGACTATATTGTACCCACGTCTAGACTGATGTGACGTCCATATTACGTCGTTATGGAACAGCCACTGCCACTATTTTGATAAAATGGTAAATGACGTAAATATATTGAAAATAATTCGTTAATTATGGTTTTACAGTTCTACTCTTACGATGTGACTTGTTTACAAAGATTAGACAGGTGAACATCGATATTATTTTAGTAACTAAATTTTGTGACGTTATCTTTGGTTGTTACTTTTTTTATTTTCGATTTATCCATTTTCTTTTTCTAAAAGTTAACGAAAGTATTTAAGGTAGTGTTTATGTCTAAATGCTATATGCTTGTTTAATATTTCTTGCGGTTGTTGTATGTATATAGATCTCCAATTCTTCAGGAATGTCCATTGCAATAGTTTTTGGCGTTCTGTGCCGAATGTGGAGTGCCGGCCATGTGGCCGTGCGGTTCTAAGCGCTTCAGTTTGGAACCGCGTGACCGCTACCGTCGCAGGTTAGAATCCTGCCTCGGGCATGGATGTGTGTGATGTCCTTAGGTTAGTTAGGTTTAAGTAGTTCTAAGTTCTAGGTGACTGATGACCTGAGTAGTTGAGTCCCATAGTGCTCAGAGCCATTTTGAACCGAATGTGGAGTGTATTTTCGGTTGTATCAGCAGAGTAGTTTTGATTTTTCATAAGTAGAAAGAAGCTCGACAAATTATTCTCGCTGTCTCTAATTTTTTCCTTATATCTGTCATAGTTTACAAATCTATCTCAACTACTAGTTCCGTTTCATCTTCTTCGACTCTAGAAAAAGTAGATAACATTTCGCTCCCTGTTTTTTATCCCTGCTAATTTTAGTATCCATGAATGCTATAAACTTCTACTATTTTTACTGCAGTACAACTGCAACTCTACAAGTACTGAATCTGTGAATAAATTAGGTTTTGTAGCTGATCTTTTAAGCCTCTTTAGAGCTAAGGTAGCACCAAAGCGAAAGACTGGGTATAAACACTGCAGAGCGAGTGGAAGCGATTTACCAGACATGAAAGTACAGACGCTCATGCATGGCAGAAGTGTCAGTGTTGACAGGAGGGGGTGAACTGGGAGCGAACCGGCAACCGCCTCCCCGGTCTGTGGTTCCCTCCCTCCCTCCCCCAGCTCTCCGCGGCGCGACTGTGGGCAGACACTCCTCCGTCTGTGTCACCGCCAGAGCCGGTACTGTCTCTTGTCGCGAAGCTCATCGCAAGCGTTAATTACTTAATTTAGCGAACCCTTTGTGTCCCTCGGCAAGCCACGTTCTGCTAATTATAGGTGCAATTCTACTGCTATCACAAATACGGCGCAGTTTTGAATTATCATTTCACGCCGCGCGGCGAAATTACCTTTGCCTTGGATGTTTGTCGGCAAATGAATTGACGTTAGCACCAGCCCTCCTCTTATCTGTATCCATATTAAAATTTCACAGAGCCCTGGGTATTCCAGCGACACCGCAGCACAAAATCTTTTCGACAAAAGCGCTTGTGATACACTACAACAGACGCTTTTTTCCTCACTCCTTTCCGTTTGTGCCTACTTAGGATCATTTTGACTTTTTATACGGATCTTCTGTTTCTTCTTAGCCAGAAAAACATTCAGTTTCTGGTTGTGGGCAGGCTTCCCCTCCTCTGTCCACTTCGATCTGCTGGTTCCTGTGCTCTTTTTGTTCTTGAGGGACAATAAGAAAGCCTACTGTACAGTGGTCTGTCAGAATTTGGAGCGGTCCTGTATGGTTTGTAGTGGAATTTTAAGTTGCTCCGGGTCTGATTTTCCTGCGCTGATCCATCTGCTCTTGGAGGTTTTCCCTATATCACTTGTGCAGGGGTTCATGCGGCTCAAATTTCCTCAGCAGGCTAGTCGACTTTTCCTCATAGACGTGATAATGTCTTCTTGGACTTGGTACAGCTCGTTGTTGTGTCTGATGCTGTAGTTGCAATCCTCTTACTGTTTCAATCGTACTCCTCATGATTTTCCCTTCCATCAGTTATTTATCGCATTAGGAAATAAAATGGTGATACATTCAAAGCTATTGAAGCTGCTCGAAAATAATATTATTTATTATTATTATTATTATTATTATTATTATTATTATTATTATTATTATTCCGCGCTATTCACCTCCGTACATTCTTTGGAATTCTGGAGGTTGTAGAGCAAAACTACAGAGAGCGAAATGTTATCTACAACTTGAACAGAAACCAAGCTGCAGTTGTAAAGTGTCCGAGGATATGAAAGGGAAACAGTAGTTGAGAAAGGAGTTAGACAGGATGGTAACCTATCCCCGACGTTATTCATTCTGTACAATGAGCATGCATAAAAAGAAGACAGTGAGAAATTTCTAAGGGGAATTACAGTTTAGCGGGAAAATTTTTTTAAAAAAGTAAAAAAAGGGTAATGGAATCAAATCTGGTGACACTAAGGTAATTAGATTAGAAAATCAGGCACTAAAATTAGTACGTGTTTTGCTATTTGTGCGGCACTAACCGACGATTGCTTAAATAGAGAAGATAGTAAAATCAGACTACCAATAGAATCAAATAGTTTCTGGAAAATATTCTTAACATTTATATAAATTAATCTGATAGGCAGTCTTTTCTGTAGGTATTTGTCTGAACTGTAGCCTTGTAAGAAAGAGAAACGCGGACGAGAAATAGTTCAGATAGGAAGAAAATAAAAGCTTTAGAAATGTGCTGCTACAGAAGAACACAGGCGGTGAGTTGAGTAAGTGGCATAAGTAATGATGAAGAGGTACTGAATAGAAATAAAGGGAATTTTATGTCATTACTTTACTAAGAGAAAGGATCGTTTGACAGGACATATCCAGAACCAACGACGGTGTAGCGTTGGATACAATGAGAAGGTTCAAATACGAATATGTAGGCTGCTGGAGTACTTACGCAAAGATGAAGAGGCTTGTACAGGATAGACCAGCCCGAAGAACTGCATCAAACCAATGTTTGCACTTACGATCACAACAAAACATTATCACTATAGCTTGTCTTTAAAGGTGAGCAGCCTGAATACACAATGATTGTCGAACTAGCGGTGGAGTTGTTTGAGTTTGACAGTCTACGACTTTAATTCGTGGAAATGCACGATGGGAAGGTTGCGAAGTGAAACATCAGTTTCTGTGTCCTCGGCTCCATGCCGCGCCTTAAGTAGCATCTACTGTAGTTTCGTACATCGTTAGATGCATACTGAGTTAAATTTCTTCGTTTATACGACAGAACCTCTGTGGATGTTTTTACGTGATTTCCTCACTGGATTAAGAAGTTTCTATTAACATTGATGAAACCCCTAATAACACATCTTTCAAAACTGCGTTTTACAAGTTCTATAATTTTCCATTTTTTGGTGGAAATATTAACTGGAACTGTGGAACTTACGAACCAATATAGAGCGTTTTTTAAAAAAAAAATCATCCGATGTTAGAAGACGACATCTTCTACGTAAATGGAGATACAAACATGGCGTTAAATTTAACTCTCACACCAAATTTAGAATTTTATTTTAATGCCAGTTGTAACACGTCGGTTCATGAGGTTACATGGATTCCACATCATCCCCGAATTTGTACAAATCGTCCCTGAAAAGCATTTTCATAAACGAACATCGCACACGTTACTACCATTAGAAGCCATGTTTTTGGTAGATACCACAGTTTACATGCACATATCCTTACTAAGGTGCCTTTCGTGAGAATCTGAAAGTAGAGACTGAGTTGTCATTTCTTGGTTTATCTTGGAACCATCAACAATCACAAATAAAGCGCGTCACGTATCTTGTTTTGAATGCAATAGATCTGCTTCTCATTGACTGTTCTTTAGTGTTGTTTACAGCTACATCTTCAATCTTTTGTGTATATTCGGAACAATAGAGACGCTGTTACGCTTCCTTAGACACACACCTGATCTTATTTTCGTTCCTGTAGAGCATTCGGTATCCAGTATAACAAGCTGTGTTTTAATAAAACATTCATCGAGCCAGTCACATGCAGGGTGTAAACGGTATAAACTGCCAAATTTACACAGACGGTACATCTCGGTGTGCTTCACAAAATAGTCAAGTGAAATATCGTTGTATCATATTCTTTATTTTTATATTCCTAAAAGACAGATATTTGTAGCAATTATAGTAGACAACTGACGGTGCACGATCTTGCTTATGTATTACCGACATCGACGCGGCCGTCAGAGAAAAATTCAAATGGCTCTGAGCACTATGGGACTTAAAATCTGAGGTCATCAGTCACCTAGAACTTAGAACTACTTAAACCTAACTAACCTAAGGACATCACACACACCCATGCCCGAGGCAGGATTCGAACCTGCGACCGTAGTGGTAGCGCGGTTCCAGACTGTAGCGCCTATAACCGCTCGGCCACCCCGGCCGGCTTTCTAGGACAACCGTATTACCAGAATTATTAAATCAATTTCTAGATTTCTACTAATAGGATTTTTTTTTTTTTGGCAGCTGATACCGTTTACACCCAGTATATTCAAAGATAGTGTGACGTGGTTTCCGTTCATTGGAATGTTTTATTGTTCTAACAAGTCATAACTATATTTGTTCATTCAGGTTTGTATTTAATTCTTTGTGCTATCTTTACAGCATGAAATAAAATAGCAATTTAATTTTATAATTTTTTTTTTAGAAGTTGGTATGTTTCCCTAGCAAGCGAGGTGACTCAGGCAGAATTTTGGAAGGTCCGCCAGAGGATCTGTTCTTTAGCCGGCTCTTTAGCGACATCGTGTTTACACACGTCCGTCGTTGGCGCCCCGGAAAAGCGGTAGACGTCTAAAGCAAATTTCCGGGACTCGTCGATTTCTCGCCAAAGCCTATAACAACCCAATTTCCGACGAAAATTGTTTTTTTTTTACCAATAATTAATTTCCTTTCTAAGCAGTAGGGTTTACCTTGCAGAACTGCCTTAGTAAAGCACAAAGGACGCAGTAAACATGAACGCACACGACCTGTATTCCTCTAGTACATTTTTTTGCATTGAGTTTATTTATTTCGTCACCAAACCTACAGCTCCTTAACATCTACTTCATGATCACCAGTTTTGATGTTAAGTTTCTCGCTGTTCTCATTTCTGGTGCTTCTCATCACTTTCGGCTTTCTACGATTTACTCTCAGTCTGTATTCTGTACTCATTAGAATGTTCATTCCATTCGACATATCCTGTAATTCTTCTTCGCTTTCACAGAGGACAGCAGTGCCATCAGCGTACACCACCTACTGCACTCCAAATCGACCTGTGTGCTTTTTTTAGGGATAAACAATATTTTTTCCGGCGAGTGTAAGTGAAATGCCCAAAACATCCTTAGCCAGGCACAACTAAAAGACAAAAATTGCGAGAGACTACACTCCAAGAAAAGTCAGGAAACTTGTTTCTTCCTTCTGGATACATCACATGTAATGACCAAGACAAAAGAAAGTCTGTGCTAATGCAGCAAAGTGGCGAGAGATGTTCCTCGTATAATGCCATCTGAATTATGAGGCAGAGGGTTGTTACAGGTGTACGTATACATGGTACTCATGGAACTATACAAGTAAATATTGGAGAGAAATATTTTAATGATTTATTCCGATGTGATATTCGTATAAATTAATTTTTTGCTAGTCAAAAAATGTGCTACAAGCTTGAGCGTCTACCGTCCTGGGGAATGAAGACGCGCGCACTTCTGCGCAAGCGCGCCCGTGTCGCCGCTATACTTTCAGCATTAGTTCGCCGCGCCGCAATCCCGACATTCTTAATCGACAAAAGCGTTCACGCCTGCACGCTCAGCCGAGTTCAAAGAAGCGACAGCGTGAATAATCGCGTTTCGAAGCGTGTGACATCGTCAGCAGAACGCAGCCGCCGTTCGCGCCGCTGCTCTGGGCAGACGCGCAGCTGCCAGCTCGGAGCGCGGGCTCCACTAATGCTAATCCGGCACTGCCTATTCGCCTCACGCGCCGTACTCCCAACACGCCGCGTCTAATCGACTTAGAAATCGCGATGTGCCGTTGTGTTGCTTTATTCATACCGTCTGCTACCAATACCACTGATCCTGGAGGTCAATGTGCCATCAAAAAGAACAACTTCGGCTTTTTTTGCGATTACTCTGCAGTCTACGCTTTTAAGTTCAAAGGAAATATTTTTTAATCTTACAAAACAACTTTCAGTAACTTTTTATCATCATTTTCTGGCATTGTGGTTGCCCCTTGGTATCGTTAAAAACACAATGTAAGAATAAAATGCTGCTATTTGAGCATTATCAGATACTGTGACTATGTATCCCCTACTGTTACATTTTTCAGTAACGAAATGCAGTTAGTAAATCTGTACAAATGAAAAACTGTGCTCTGCACAAAAAATGCAAGAAGGGTGCATTGCATTACTTCTTTTTTATTTTCAATATACAGGGTGTCCCAGCTATCTTGTCCACCCAAAATATCTCTGGAACAATAACAGCTATTGGAAAACGACTTTCACCGGTATCAATGTAGGGCTGGGGCCCATGAATGTACATATTTGGAAACATTCTAAAACGAAAGCATTTTAACACAAACTTATGTTTTTTTTTAAATGGACCTCCTATATTTTTTCTTCAGCAATCCATAGCATGACAAAGCACGTCTGAGGCTCAGGCGTGAACCCCATGCTGCCCGTAATCGCGATGTGATTGACATGCGTAATCACGCTTCCGTACTTATCAAGAGGTCCGAAACGAATAATACAGTCTGCTGCCATCCTGCATTAACGTCGTACATTCCAGCAGGTATTTATCCCATAGGCTAGGGGTGAGGCGGTTCTGTAACATATCTGTGTACCGCAACGTTAGTCACAAAGTTAACTTCGCTCATCGTTAATCCGTTACTAAAAAGGTAATGCCGTTCAACGTTACAACTTTACTTTACTGTAGATCTAGCGCAAGTGACAGTTAATCATTCACTCGTAATAGTAAAATTCATGTTGATGGTTTTAGTGAAACGAGCAAGTGGACTAAAAGTTTTACCGTTGTTTAGGTAAAAATGTTTTGATTTGGGAAGTTCAGGTAGGACATAGAAGATGAATGTAAACATGTTTAACCAATTAGTTTTATCATCACATAATTATCAATGTTATGTTTATCTAATGTGTTAAATGACAAATTGTTGCAAACAAATGTTTCTTAACATCACTGGGTAAAATGGTCCTTTGTAGAAACTTCCACTGTGATACCAGCACTACATACTAAACATAGCGTTCACATCTCATGCTCAAAGTGATGCCCATTGGCTTGCATACATAGGGTCACTCTGCGGATGAAGGATGCCCTACTTTGTGCTACTGTTTCCTCTTTGATGGCTGTACAAGCATCAATAATGCGTTGCTTCATGTCCTCTGGTGTTGTTGGTTCATGTTGGTAAACAGCATCCTTCACTGCTCCCCAAAGAAAATAATCCAGCGGTGTAAGGTCCGGAGATCGGGCAGGCCACCTAACTGGGCCACCTCGTCCAATCCACCTACCAGAGAACTTACGGTTCAGAAGTCTTCGTGCTCTTAGGCGTTATGTGCAGGGCATCCGTCATGCTGATACCACATGACCATTCTCCGGTTCAGAGGTACGGTGTCCAAGAGAACAGGAAGATTGTGTCGTATAAATCTGGAGTATTGTCAGCCATTTTGGATGCCATATATAAAGAAAGGTCCGATAATGGTATCTCCAATAATCCCACACCAAACATTAACTTTCCACGGACGTTGATGCTCTACCTGACGGTGCCATTTTGGATTGTCTGCGGACCAATAATGCATATTCCTCATATTGACAATTCCTTTGTTGGAGTATGATGCCTCGTCGGTAAAGAGAACATCTGCAAAAAAATTTGGATTAGTCAGAAGTTTTTGCTGAGCCCACCGACAAAATGTTGCCCTATTGCGGAAGTCATTTCCATGAAGATCCTGGTGTAAAAGAACATGGTAAGGATGAAATTTATGACGTTTAAGAATACGCTGTGCACTTGATTTCGACACACCAACTTTACGTTCGATTTGACGTGTGCTGATTTGAGGATTCACAGCTATGGTAGCGGGCACAGCAACTTCAGCACGTTCATCTGTGCGTGTTCTAGGACGATGTCGAGGTGTGGGATTTAAGCTTCCCGTTTCACGTAGACGAGATGTGAGACGACCAAACATCCGCCGCGAAGGCGACGGCTTTTCAGGAAATCGTCTTCTGTACAGTCGCTCTGCCTGAACAGCATTTCGTCCACCTACAACAGGGTACAGTACAGGTATGTAGAGTAGGGTAGAAAACAGACATATAAACTTAATAATCATAATGTTCGCTAACAGTACTATCAACGAACAAGCAATCTCATAACGTATTTCCCGTCAACGTACATTCTCCATAGATCAGCAGCATTTCTATTATATCTTCATGTGTGTACATTATACTGTACAGTATAAGTTCCACAACACAACGTTTATTCACAATGTGTACTACCTCCGTGCCGTCACTAGATTACTCTGATGCACGACTACACTGTCAAGTGGTGTACTGCACGCCAAAGCAACAACAAATGGGATGCTCGGAGTACAGGAGTTTGCATGGGTTGCAAATCATAAACAAGGCTAAGTAATGGGAACTACGTTGGACACTTGACTAGGTAGAGCCAGGCCCTGCGCGACAGGCACAATGGGTCATATAACGCATTAGATAAACCTTATTTTGGGTGTGCAGGATAAATAAGACAACCTGACGTGTATACATCGATCGGTACTGGTTCATATTGTGTACGTAGATACGTAAAAGGTGCAAGAGGGAAACCATTATGTGCTTATGAGAGTTGATGGCAGCAGACCGTATTATTCGTTTCGGACCTCTTGATAAGTATGGAGGTGTGATTACGCATGTCAATCACATCGCGATTACGGGCAGCATGGAGTTCACGCCTGAGCCTCAGGACGTGCGCAAGCAGCGCATGTCGGGTGTTTCAAGCGTCAACTTCGCGTCTCAATATCTCGGGATGTAATGGGAATATTGCGATGCAATCAACGCCATTGTGTATGTGCTTAGTCACGCTATGGATTGCCGAAGAAAAAATATAGGAGGTCCATTTAAAAAAACGTAAGTTTGTGTTAAAGAACACATATGCTTTCGTTTTAGAGTGTTTCCAAATATGTACATTCATGGGCCCCAGCCCTACACTGATACCGGTGAAAGTCGTTTTCCAATAGCCGTTATTGTTCCAGAGATATTTTGGGTGGACAAGATAGCTGGGACACCATATATATATATATATATATATATATATATATATATATATAAGCTTTCGAATTGTGGTGCTACAGAAGAATGCTGAAGATTCGATGGGTAGATCACGTAACTAATGAGGAGGTTTTCAATAGAATTGGGGAGAAAAGAACTTTGTGGCACGATTTGACTAGAAGAAGGGATCAGTTGGTAGGACATGTTCTGAGGCATCAAGGGATCACCAATTTAGTATTGGAGGGAAGCATGGAGGGTAAAAATCGAAGAGCGAGACCAAGAGATGAATACACTAAGCAGATTCAGAAGGAAATGCGTTGCAGCAGGTAGAGGGTGATGAAGAACCTTGCACAGGATAGAGTAGCATGGAGAGCTGCAGCAAACCAGTCTCTGGACTGAAGATCACAACAACAACAACAAAAACAACAAAGTGGAGTAAATCCGACCTAGAAATTTCTTGTGACTATAAAACGCTTATCCGAGATCAGATCTTAACGTTATATACGTTAAATTTCCAAAAATGGTGGGGTAAATGCGACCCGCTATTTGTTTGGCAGATTGTGCACAAAAATAATTCTAAATGAATTGTTTTTTTGGGAAATAATTACAAGCAAATATGTTTTTTACATAAATGAACAAAATGTATTCAAACAAATAACAACGTTTAGAGTACTAAATGTACTGAAAGTTAAATGAATGTAAATTTCAATTGAAAAAATATGATTTCATTGCACGGCGGTGCAACAGCAATGTCGATCTCGGAATGTTAAAATCACGAGCGACAGCTCGTAAAGACATTCCCACTTGCATTGCAGCAACTACTCGGCGAATATCATTTCGATTGCGTTTTGTCGTTTTTCGTTTGTAAATTCGCACCATTTTCCTAAAAGTAAACAAAAATTCACTTTGTTTACATACATCAAAATGGTTCAAATGGCTCTGAGCATTATGGGACATCAGTCCCCTAGAACTTAGAACTACTTAAACCTAACTAACCTAAGGACATCACACACATCCATGCCCGAAGCAGGATTCAAACCTGCGACCGTAGCGGTCGCGCGGTTCCAGACTGTAGCGCCTAGAAACGCTCGGTCACCCCGGCCGGTGCTGTTTACATAAATAAATAATTCCATACACATAAACAATAAAAAACATGCGGTCGGATTTACCCCACCATTTAGCGGTCGGATTTACCCCACCATGCCATGTTTCATTTAATACACATAGCAACAATTTACACGGCATTTCCAACAAAAACGATACATACACTGAATAGGTCATTAAATGCATTACAAAAATCACTTACCGTTTTTTGCGATCGTTTTATTTAATAAGGTAAATCTAGTGATGTAATGTGCACAGAAATTAAATTGAAACAATCGAAAACACACTTGTTGTCTTCTGAGTGTCTAAATGTCAAATTCGGCAAAGCTGTCAAGGTGGCATTTTCGTTATTGCGAATGCTCTATATGGTAACACTAATGCGAAATCGCTCCGCTTTGCCGTTTCTCACAAATAGAGGGCGGCTGGGTTTACACACCCGGTCGGATTTACCCCACCTTACCCTATTTATTTATAATGCATGTAACGATATGTGGGGATATGACCTGATTACATAGCCATTTCTCACAAACAGAGGGCGATTGGGTTTGCACACCCGGTCGGATTTACCCCACCTTACCCTATTTATTTATTTGTTGATAATGCATGTAACGATATGTGGGGATATGACCTGATTACATAGCATGAACTGTAGATGGAAGGTGGCAATCTTTGATTGATTTGTAGGATACTGAAGGAATTCAAAGTCTGCAGATAACATTGTTTACAAACGTTCGTGCGGCCCATTCCATAATACCGTTCAAGCCTGCTGGACCCGTGCCAAATAAGACTAGCAGAGGCTCTTCAACGTGTAGAAAGAAGGGCAATACGAATGGTCATAGATTTGTTCGAACCATGGGAGATCGACACGAAAACGCTGAAGAACTTGTATGTGTATACATTCATACATGTAATAGGGTGATTCTTGTTAACATTTTAAAAAGCCCGAAGCACCTTAGGCGGCGCTCAGACAAGTAATTTGTTATAAGACACATGGGGCCGCAAATGACGGGAAATATCCCAAAACTGGATGAAAAATGTTGAACGTGTGACGTAAGCAGATGATAATACCTCGCCACATGAGCAACCGCTGGGCTTGTCGACCCTAGCCTCGCTGGCGGGGGGGGGGGGGCAGTGTTGCAGTTCGTTCAGCTAGGCTACTCTTGCAAAGTGGTCTGATGTAAACGTAGAAGCAAGCAAAAATTGTTCTCATTTCGTGTTTCTTTCCTTTTGTCCCTTCTTTTGTTTATGGACTTATTTAGTAAGGAAAACGTAGATCATTTACTGGTAGTGACGCAATTCAGAAGCTTATACTCATTTACTTGTGACGCAATACGCTAGGTATCTGTTTTACTGGACTTTGCAATAAGCCAGTGGAGGCCACGAAACCGGTAAAAAAAAAGTAAATCGTATGTCAATGTCAACACATAGTTGTCCAACGCAATGTAAAGAAGTACTGCCTGCTACACGGAAGATTCAAACCCTTATTCTGGAGTGCTAAATTCTCTCACGTGGGCTCAGAACCACACCGACGTGAATACTAGACTTAGATTGGGATGATCAGGAGCGACAAACCGATAGTGATGTACGTAATTTTGTGACGTCACATGTTGAGCACTTGTCATCCACTTTTGGGGTATTTACCGACGTGTGCGGCCCATGTGTCTCATACTAAATTACTTGCCACAAAGACGTGAAAATTACTTCGGTGTTTTTTAAATGTTAACAAGAATCTCCCTATATGCATACACATGTATACATATACATTTACATCTACACTGTTTTTACGGGTACAAATTCAGATATTTATGTATTTGGTGCCTTAATAGGTACACACATCAGTGTGTTTTCTGTTTTTTTTCTCTGCGTCGAAGAGCCTTTCCACAAGCTCGTCACAAACTTTACGACCTGCTGTCTTCTGCATGGCCGTAATGCACCACTAAATAGACTGTGCCCGTCTGTATAGACTAACCGTTTTGCGTCCATGCGCCCACAACAGCCGACCTGTTGCCTAAGGGAAAATAAGTACTAATAGCTTGCTCTTGCTACATGTATTTGTAAGTACTACCCAACCTAAAAGAATGCGATTTGTAATAGCTACCGTTATTAGTATGGAAATGACGTAAATACTGACGTAATGTTCTCCAGTACAACGTTCTCAGTCAATAGAAATATCTGCACTTATACCCATTACACCCTGCATAAATTCATGCACAAACAGACCAGTATTCAGTGCTAACCGATCAGTCATTGCGTTGGTCATGAACAACGGTTGCAGCAGGTCTTTGGTTACAGTTACATACTCGTGTACTCGCTGATACAGACCGCTAGTACCCGATAGCAGGCTCTAGTGACGAGATTTTTGATTAAACGAGCAGCGGTGGAGAATGGCGAGTGGAGTCACCAAGCGTACGGAGACGGCGAGTTCGGAGATGACGTCATAAAACCCACTGTGAATGTGAAGCGACTGTACTACTATAGTTCGATCCATGAACGATGGAGATTCGCGCAGGTCGAGAAACGGACGGAGATTGCATTGTTGCCGGGTCCAAGCGACAGTTGCGGTACGCGCATACACGTGCTCCGTGCTTAATACGATTGTGTATCCTGCAAATTATGTCCCTCACTTACTAGTGTGGAATTTGTCGCTTACAACAACCATCAGCCATAACAAATCGCCACAAATGGAATAAAAATTTTCCAGATAGTTCGCTACAATCACGTTTAATGCTCGCATTGGGTACGACATTCACAGCAGAGAGTACATAAATTTACTGAACCTTCAATGGCTGCCGGAGAATACGTGACAAATGTAAACGATAAAGCCATACCTTAATAACGGAAATTTTTCTCCCTCTGGAATGACATGGCAGGTCAACGCCCCGCGAGAACGGCGGGCTGTGGATGGGATCACAGAAAATATTTATTTGCAAAGCCGCAAGCAGCAGCCGACGCGATGGCAGCAGAAGCGCTCCGCACCCAGGGGACTGTCCGCGGGCGACACGTTTGCTCAGAGCGGCCGCCGGCAGCGGGCTGGCGTCGAGTTGGCCAACACAAACAGCCGCGCGACAGAATGGATGCCAGTGTCAATACGGGCCGCGCCGCAAACACGACAGTTCCTACAAACTTAAATTAACGCCGGTCCCGCGCCGCGGCCGACGCGCCCCGCCGCTCTGGCTCACACAGATCGAACGGCCGCAAAGCAGTCGCCGCCTAGCGCCGATCGCTCGCCACCCATAACACTAACACTGGCTTCTAAAATATTTATGCAACTGACATTAATTTCTTTAATCTTGCTCATGTCGTGCTTCAACAGTTGATCGATAAGAGTCATAAGAGAAAACCATAAAATCTCTAATTTTACACTACTGGCTATTAAAATTGCTACACCAAGAATATGACGTGCTACAGATGCGAAATTTAACTAACAGGAAGAAGATGCTGTGATATGCACATGATAAGCTTATCAGAGCATTCACACAAGGTTGGGGCCGGTGGCGACACCTACAACGCCCTGACATGAGGAAAGTTTCCAACCGATTTCTCATACACAGACAGCAGTTGACCGGCGTTGACTGGTGAAACGTTGCTGTCATGCCCGTGTAAGGAGGAGAAATGCGTACCATCACGTTTCCGACTTTGATAAGGGTCGGATTGTAGCCTATCGCGAATGCGGTTTATCGTATCGCGACATTGCTGCTCGCGTATGTCGAGATCCAATGACTGTTAGCAGAATATAGAATCGGGGGGGGGGGGGGGGGGGAGTTCATGAGGGTAATACGGAACGCCGTGCTGGATCCCAACGGCCTCGTATCACTAGCAGTCGAGGTGACAGGCATCTTATCCGCATGGCTGTAACGGATCGTGCACCCACGTCTCTATCCCTTAGTCAACAGATGGTGACGTTTGCAAGACAATAACAACTAGTTCGACGACGTTTGCAAGAGCTTGGACTATCAGCTCGGAGACCATGGCTGCTGTTACCCTTGACGCTGCATCACAGACAGGAGCGCCTGCGATGGTGTACTCATCGACGAACCTGGGTGCACGAATGGCAAAACGTTATTTTTTCGGATGAATCCAGGATCTTTTTACAGCATCATGATAGTCGCATCCGTGTTTGGCGTCATCGCGGGAACGCACATTGCAAGCGTATATTCCTCATCGTCATACTGGCGTATCACCTGGTGTGATGGTATGAGATGTCATTGGTTCCACGTCTCGGTCACCTCTTCTTCGCATTGACGGCACTTTGAACAGTGGACGTTATATTTCAGATGTGTTACGATCCGTGGCTCTAACCTTCATTCGATCCCTGCGAAACCCTATATTTCTGCAAGATAATGCACGACCGCATGTCGCAGGTCCTGAACGGGCTTTTCTGAACACAGAAAATGTTCGACTGCTGCCCTGGCCAGCAAATTCTCCACATGTCTCACCAACTGAAAACGTCTGGTCAATGGTGGCCGAGCAACTGGCTCGTCACAATACGCCAGTCACTACTCGAACTGTGGTATCGTGTTGAAGCTGCATGGGAAGTTGTACCTGTACACGTCATCCAAGCTCTGTTTGACTCAATGCCCAGGCGTATCAAGACCGTTATTACGGCCAGAGGTGGTTGTTCTGGGTATAGATTTCTCAGGATCTATGCACCCAAATTGCGTGAAAATGTAATCACATGTCAGTTCTAGTATAATATATTTGTCCAATGAATACCCGTTTATCATCTGCATTTCTTCTTGGTATAGCAATTTTAATGGCCAGTAGTGTAGTTGTATTTATTAGTACTACTGCACGATGTTGCCATCCGACAACAAACCGTAAATTTGCGTATAATGTTAAACAAACCACTTACATATGCATGATGTTGCCGTCTCGCAACACATAGAGTCTGGTGGCTGCCTAGAGCTAGACTCTGTGTAGTGTCATTATTTTGGTAGATTCACTTAAAAATCGATCATTTTTACTGAAGTTCGAATGTACGTAAACACACCCGAAAGCAGCTGACACAGTGAATTGTTTCTGCTACTTAGATCACATCTAGTTGGATTTCAAGATATGTAAAATGACGCTTAATGACAGCACAGATATTGTTTCCATGTCTCTGTAACAGAACGAAAAATAATTAATGGCAGTAAAGTAAAATGTTGAATAATTCAAAATTTCTATGTTCAAGCTGTAGCACAGCATTTTGTGCGAAGGACCCTATCACTAGATATTTTTTTTACTAAAACTGGTTTCCTAAAAACAAGTCATACAATAGACGGTTAAGCCTCGACGGGTTTCATTCTTACGAACATCTCACGGTACCTGCAGTCGATAAGGCCAAAGTTAGGATAAAAGACACTAAAACATGCCTATACACTGACGAAAAAAACGGCAACACCAAAAACTAATTAATGTAGAGTAACGGAATTATGGAAATACACTTGTCTAGATGACATATTCAAGTGATCAACATTGTAAGATCGGAGGTTAAAATAAGCAAGAATTAATCAATTGCCAAAGTGAAATGTTAGTACATTAATAACCGGTGTAATGGCCAGAATGCTGAATGCAAACGTGCGTGCATTGTGGTGTACAGGTTCTGGATGTCATTTTCTAGGATGGAGTTCCATGCCCGTTGCACTAGCTCGGTCGTATAGGGGCGGTTAATGCCGGTTGTGGATGACACTTTAGCTGACGTCCGAGTTTGTCCCATTTCTGCTCGATTGGAGACAGACCTGGTGATCGAGCAGGCCAAGGCAACATATCCGCATTCTGAACAGCATGTTGGGTTACAACAGCGATCTGTGGGCTAGCGTTGTCCTGTTGGGCAACACCCCCTGGAATGCTGTCCATGAATGCCAGCAAAACGGATTGAATCACCAGAATAACGTATAAATTTGCAGTCAGGGTGATCGGGATAACCACGAGAGTGCTCCTCCTGTCATAAGAAATCGCATTCCAGACCATAACTCCAGGTGTCTAACTCGCACACAGATTGGTTTTCAGGCCCTCAACTTGCCTCCTTCTAACCAAAACACGACCACCAATGGCACCGAGGCAAAACCGGCTTTTGTCAGAAAACACAACATGTCTCCACTCTACAATCCCATGAGCTCTTGATTGACGCCACTGAAGTCAAAAGTGGTAGTGATTTGGCGTTAGTGGAATGCACACTAAAGGGCGTTGTCCTTGAAGTAATAGAGTCGTAACAGTTTGTTGTGTCGCATACTGCCAACTGCCACTCAAATTGCTCCTTCGATGCCGGAGCCATACTCTGAACATGATGGGCCTTCCTCTCAGCAGTGCCGTGTGACTATTCAGAGCCTAGTCTTCTTGCACTCGTACATTATCATGACCACTGCTGCCAGCAGCCATGTACAGTGGCTACATTCCTGGCAAGTCTTTCTGCAATACCGTAGAAGGAACATCCAGTGTCTCGTAGCCCTATTACATGACCTCGTTCAAAGTCTGTGAGGCACTGATCATGGTGTCCTTGTCGCCTTAAAGACATCCTTGACTAAGATCAACTCACCATGTAACAAACGCTTACGACTGTTACAGGGTGTATTTAAAACAAACTTGATATGCATCTGCATAGTGGCGCAACTAGCGTCACTCTTACGCTACAGGCGCGAAATCTAAATAGACATCATCTTTCAGATGTGGAAACACGTCTATCGATTTTCCTTTTTGTTGCACAAGTCCTTCTTGATGTTGCGATTTTTCCGCCAGTGTAATAGCTACTCACTCTGAACCCACTGTATCGCGCCATTTGCTCTTGCCTGATTACTTGTTGCTATTTTTATTTTCATAAATGACTCATTAGCATACTGATGATTCTTTTTTGGGTAACACGTGCCATTTTGCTCTTGCCTGATTACTTTTTGCTATTTTTATTTTCATAAATGACTCATTAGCATACTAATGATTCTTTTTTGGGTAACATGCATTTTGGATCCATTTTATGTACTGCTTTTATTCCAGTGATGAAGATTATACAAACAGACCGCTAAAGAATAAAGTTGAGTGTGCACAGTTTCAAACATTAAGCAGCTGTTGCAAGTTGCCTACGTTGTTACTGTGGTCTTCAAAAAAAATCTAATGGCTCTGAGAACTATGGGACTTAACTTCTGAGGTCATGGTCATCAGTCCCCTAGAACTTAGAACTACTTAAACCTAACTAACCTAAGGACATCACACACATCCATGCCCGAGGCAGGATTCGAACCTGCGACCGTAGCGGTCGCGTGGTTCCAGACTGTAGCGCCTAGAACCGCTCGGCCACTCCGGCCGGCTGTGGTCTTCAATCCAGAAATTGGTTTGATGCAGCTCTCCATGCTACTCTATCCTGTGCGAGCTTATTCATCTCCGACTAACTACTGCAACCTACATCCTTCTGAATCTGCTTAGTATATTCATCTCTTGGTCTCCCTCTACGCTTTTTAACCTCCATGCTTCCCTCCAGTATTAAATTGGTGATCCCTTGATGCGCCAGAACGTGTCCTACCGACCGATCCCTTCTTTTAGTCAGGTTGTGCCATAGATTCCTCTTCTCCAACAATTCTATTCAGTATCTCCTCATTAGTTACGTGATCTACCGATCTAATCTTCAGCATGCTTCTGTAGCACCACATTTCAAAAACTTCGATTCTCTTCTTGTCCAAACTAATTATCGTCGATGTTTCGCTTCCATGCAATACTACGCTCCATACAAATACTTTCAGAAAAGACTTCCTGACACTTAAATCCATACTTGATGTTAACAAATTTCTTCAGAAGCGCTTTTCTTTCCAGAGTCAGTCTACATTTTATATCCTCTCTGTTGAATGGTCAGCTCGCCAGAAGGGTTCGATTTCCGGACGGGTCGGAGATTTTCTCCGCTCAAGGGTTGCATGCTGTGTTGTCTTCATCATCATTTCATCCTCATTGACATGCATCAAATAAAAAGGCTTGCACCAGGCGACGGGATTACGCGACAGGAGGCAAAAGCCACACTGACGTTTAACTTTATTCATAGGTGTTAAAAATTCGTAATCACAAATTATCGAGACTATCCTTATGTAGTTGGGATAGGAGAAAATATTTCATACGTTTTAGTACGATTTAAAAATGTATATTCAAAACTCATTTTTATTAAAATAATTCTTTTTTGTCCTTTTTGGTGAAAATAGAAAGTGTTATAGCTTGCAACTCGAGTTCAACAGTCATAAAAAAGTCAAAATATTGTTGAGACGTTAATCATATGACGGGTATTAAAGGGACAATATTTAATTTCACTAGGATATTCTGATCATCATTTCATTCGTTGGTGCAACGAACAGCGTCCGAATGTCATATTGACGATTTTTTTTTTTTTTTCGTTATGCGTGAAAGAGATGGTGTGTCAGTTCACGAAAAGTGCTGGGTGTAGGCAGGTATGGAAGTAGACACCTTCCCATCAAATCCCAGACATGCTCTATGGGTAACTAACGAGTCACGGCAGTCAAGGATCCGCAGTGTGAACTGCAGTCTTTGGTGTTGCGTCATCGTGCTGGAATACGCCATTTGTTAACCTGGTCAGGAAGAAAAAGAAACAGGTTTACCATTCTTGGCCTTTACTGGCGAGCATATAGCCTTCCTTTAACAATTATTAACACAAGTTTTTGTATGTCGATCCTTGTGACTGGAGGTCTGAGGGACTTCGGTCGTTCACTTCGGTAATAAAATGGAACACCTACAGCCGTCCTAATGATGTCATTTAATATACGGCTATCAGTTTCGGTGCTTCAGGCCTTAGCTGACGCTGATACAAATGCTGGGTGATGGCGTTGAAACTGCATACTAATTACGGGAGGCGTCGATAAACATATGCAAATTTACTCTCCAAAATTGTGAATGGGGAAACATTACTCTTAAATGAAACAATGGTTATAATTACTTCGATTTATTTCAATAAAATGATTATTAAACAAGTGGCAATCTGTGGCAGCATTAATATGATAATATTATCGATAAATAAATGACAGCCTATGGCAACATTAAATCCTTAGCATAGAGAAAATAAGTGGTCAGGGGAAAGATGCTAATACTCACAGAAGAAAATTATTTTTAACGACCGAATGAATAGTGACGGTTCCAAAGCTTATGGAAAGAGAGAGTACTACGAGAGGGAATACGTCACATCTGTGGGTATATTTGAAAGCAAGCTATTCATTAAAAATGAAAATCTTCAGAATGAAGCTTAAAGTAATCGGAATAAAAAAGTGACTCTAATTTCCTTACACCTCATCTCGCAAATGCGGCATGACCTCATCATAACATAGCAGGTGGTGGGTGAAGGGGATGCAAAACCGATCACTGGTGGGACCAATGATCCACCCCAGTTTCTGCCCAAGTTAGACCGAAATGCTTCTAAGACACAATTTACCTGTTCAGGCAGCTCTGCAGTGAGTCGCAGCTTCGAAGTCCGGAAGCAGACACTCTGGATCATGATCTTGATCCGACTTATAATCAAATGTGAATTAAAAGAACACTTTTCACTGCCACATTTGTTGTCGCTCACTGAATTCTGATTGGCTCGGCTCCAGATCTTTCGAGTGGTAACTTATCTAACTGCTCCTTATAACACACTCGCCTCTTTCCTCCGACAGATTGACCAGTGACTTGGATCCTACGATACTCTTCCGAAAAAAGTCACATCCCTCTCCATGTCTCTTTCTCTGGCCAATAAGATGTTCTGTCTGTTCATTGTCCAGTATCTCTTTCTAACTTAAAATCTATTTAGGCCAGCCAGTAATGGTAGGTTTTACACCAAGTAAGCATTCAGTTTTGCAAGGTCGAAGCGTTCGGCAGCCCTCGCGTTTACAGTGGCCCAGGATCGATCGTCCCCTATCCATCAGTTAGATGTTTATCTTTCGTTTTCTGTGCTTTTCTGGAAACAGCTAGCTTTCTACATGTTGAGTACAATGGTTTCTGCCTGGTAAATTGGAGAGTCTACCCACTCCATTTGTTGGTCATAAAAGGTTTTTGCCAGGCGTTTTCTCCATGGGTCTTACATCTGTGAGTCTATACAGTAGCCTGAAATACCACTGTGGTTCTCCACAGGAAAAGCTGTGGGGCGGTGGCCAGTTATCCATGGCCTCCTCCTGCAGCTTCCAAGAATCTGGCGCTGATGGTGGCTCTCTTTTACACCTTCTAGTGGGTTCCCGTCCGTTCTAATCATCTAAGGTGTTTGTAACTGCTGTCAGTTTGTACATGTGGGCCAAACATGCAGGAATTTCAGAACCAGGTATACAGAACATCTCAGAGCAGTGAAAAGCAGTAGCTCACACTCAACACTTGTAGACCACCTAGTAGCACACAGTCACCATCCGACAAACACTGAAACTGACTTACACATCCTGAAAACTAGTAGCAGCTTACACAAAAAATTAACTATAGAAGAAAGCCATCACATCCAAAAATCAGTATCCCGAGGTAAGAAAGTACAAAATGAATACACGTCATTGTGCAATAAAACACTCTTCGCCACAATAGAAGAACTATACAAATAACACTCACACCAAAACTACGAATGAGAAAAAAAATCTCTCTCTCTCTCTCTCTCTCTCTCTCTCTCTCTCTCTCTCTCCTCCCTCCCTCCCTCCCTCTCTGTGTCTCTTCCCCAGTCCTGAAAACACACACACACACACACACACACACACACACACACACACACACACACACACACGCAAACCAAACACCATAAACGCCTCACCCAGCCAAACACGCCACGAAACAAATGAATATTACATAGCCACAACAACACGTAAAGACGGCGAAAACTCTGCCTATGTTTTGAAAAATCGGAGAAAGTGCAGCGTCAAGGGACCATAGGCCACGAAATGAGCCTGTCCACCTCACCAACAACATTTGAGAAAGCACTAAAACATCAAAGCCGTAAGTTACACACACAAAACGTGATATATACTCATTTCCGTTTGTAAATGCATAATAAATAGAAAAATAAAAATTACGTTTTGCTCTTTGCGGATGAGAAGTTGTAGATTGTGTGGCAGACTAGCTACCAACATAAACGTTCAATAAATGTATGTAAACTATTGCATACATCCGCTCTTTTGCCAATTAAGCTATAACTCGAACTTTAGACATAATGCTATAAACAACATACAGTGCATCAGGTCGTTAATACATATCTCAACTGTGAAGTATGAACAAATGATGTATAACATTTTACAACAATTATTCATTCACAAATGTAAATATTATGTACCAAAAAGTCATTACATGTTTATATCTAACAACAACTTTACAGTAAGAAAATAAAAAATAACCCACTGAAGATAGCACAAAAAGTGTTGAAACATGTCTGGACAAAACTAAACTGAGAAAGGTGCCTTGCATAAGGCGGAATACCTCGTCCTACTGCATTAGTTAATTACCATCAGTCACCAGTGCTGTAGCGTATGATTTTCATCAGTGTGAGTATTCCGGTCAAATACACTACTGGCCATTAAAATTGCTACACCCCGAAGATGATGTGCTACAGACGCGAAATTTAACCGACAGGAAGAAGAAGCTGTGATATGCAAATTATTAGCTTTTCAGAGCATTCACACAAGCTTGGCGCCGGTGGTGACATCTACAACGTGCTGACATGAGGAAAGATTCCAACCGATTTCTCATACCCAAACAGCAGTTGACCGGCGTTGCCTGGTGAAACGTTGTGATGCCTCGTGTAAGGAGGAGAAATGCGTACCATCACGTTTCCGACTTTCATAAAGGTCGGATTGTAGCCTATCGCTATTGCGGTTCATCGTATCGCGACATTTGACTCGCGTTAGTCGAGATCCAATGACTGTTAGCAGAATATGGAATCGGTAAGTTCAGGAGGATAATACGGAACGCCGTGCTGGATCCCAACGGCCTCGTATCACTAGCAGTCGAGATGGCAGGCATCTTATCCGCATGGCTGTAACGGATCGTGCAGCCACGCCTCGATCCCTGAGTCAACAGATGGGGACGTTTGCAAGACAACAACCGTCGGTACAAACAGTTCGATGACGTTTGCAGCAGCATGGACTATCAGCTCGGAGACCATGGCTGCGGTTACCCTTGACGCTGCATCACAGACAGGAGCACCTGCGATGGTGTACTCAACGACGAATCTGGGTGCACGAATGGCACAACGTCATTTTTTCGAATGAATCTAGGTTCTGTTTACAGAATCATGATGGTCGCATCCGTGTTTGGCGACATCGCGGTGAACGCGCATTGGAAGCGTGTATTCGTCATCGCCATACTGGCGCATCACCCGGCGTGATGGTATGGGGTGCCATTGGTTACACGTCTCTGTCACCTCTTGTTCGCATTGACGGCACTTTGAACAATGGATGTTACATTTCAGATATGTTACGACCTGTGGCTCTACCCTTCATTCGATCCCTGCGAAACCGTATATTTCAGCAGTATAATGTACGACCGCATGTTGCAGGTCCTGTACGGGCCTTTCTGGATAAAGAAAATGTTCGACTGCTGCCCTGGCCAGCACATTCTCCCGACCTCTCACCAACTGAAAACGTCTGGTTGCCGAGCAACTGGCTCGTCACAATACGTCAGTCACTATTCTTGATGAACTGTGGTATCGTGTTGAAGCTGCTTGGGCAGCTGTACCTGTACACGCCATCCAAGCTCTGTTTGACTCAATGCCCAGGCATATCAAGGCCGTTATTACGGCCAGAGGTGGTTGTTCTGGGTACTGATTTCTCGGGATCTATGCACCCGAACTGCGTGAATATGTGAATATGTAATTACATGGCAATTCTAGTATAATATATTTCTCCAATGAATACCCGTTTATCATCTGAATTTCTTCTTGGTGTAGCAATTTTAATGGCCAGTAGTGTAGTTGTTTCATTACTGATTTGTATATGTTGCGAGACTTGTTCCGAAAAAACTGTCCCGTAACGCAAGATATAGGTGAAAGTGCTGCTCCACTCTTCTCAGACTTCAGTGGGCACCTGTGTCGGAAGCGGCAGAGCTTACGGCCGCGCCTGAGGACTGGGGGCCAGGTGGCTGCCTCCAGCTCCCCGCGGCGCCCTAATGAAGCGAACACAGCCGAGTGGCGTTCGTTACCGCTAACAGCCCCCCACTGCCGCCGTTCCGTGGGCGCTCTGCAGCCTCTCCCGCGTCTGCTACTGCACTCCCTACCCCCTGCTCCCAACTGCTACGTCACAATAAACATAACCTCAAGATAATGAGCAAACCCACCACTTCCAGCATCTCCAAATCTTTCCATAGAACGGTCCATGTTACTAGATTCACCAGCGTTGTCATGCAACAAACAATTCCTCCAGCATTTTCAACTGAGAGCTCCTTGCTAGTAAAAAAAAAAAAAAAAAAGATCGGTTATATTGTGCAGAGGGAAGAGTAAGGAAAAGAAGATGTGATGAGAGATACGGTAATGAGAGAAGAATTTGACAGAGGGCGGAAAGATCTATATCGAAACAAGGCCCCTCAGGATTATTGAGAAAGCAAGCCATGACGAAAATATTCCATCGGGTGTGGAAGGTGAAATCTCAGACTTCAAGAAGAACAAGACCAGTAGTTTAGAAAGGTCTTATGGGCCAAATTGCTGAGGTCATCGGTCCCTAATCTTACGCTCTAAATTAAACTAACTTACGCTAAGGACGACACACACAGAGCCATGCCCGAGGGAGGATTCGAACCTCTGACAGGGGACGCTGCGCGGACCGTGACAAGAAGCCTTAGAGCGCTCGGCTACCCCGCAAGGCTCAAGGCCAGGGCTGACAGGTACGTATGTTATCAAAATCAGCTAAATAAGTCATCGTGGCAAAATACTGACACGAGTATATCAGCAGTAGCCACCCACCTGCATAAAACTAAGCACCATGTTAATAACATGAGTATCTACATAGTCTGCCTCTTATACCATTCGAAAGAAACAACACGTATCGCACACATTATTAGACAACAAATATTTTGCATCATGTTGTCATTTATACAATGAACGGGGCGCTTTACTGGTGCTCTGTAAATTACAATTAAATCTAATGCGATTTTAAGATTAGAATAGTCAAATGCAGTACTGACTACTGAATTTTCAACACCAGGAAGGAGAGAAAATAACAAACTTTCATTAACTGTGAGTGTACTGTATGGGACTAATAATAAGTATACAAATTTTAAGGTGATTTAGAAGTGTACCGGCTCTGAAATTTATTGTAATATACAAAGCTATCGACACCGGCGGCAACATCAGCATTATGCATAGTGGGTATTGTGTCGAACTGAGCTTCGATAGCATATGCTACAACTTCAATCCATGCTGTACCAACCCTTTGCCAACAGTACAATCTTCTATCTGATGACTGAAGCCGATCGAGTCTCTCGCCAAACCATGATAAGATGATTCCAATAAATGACAGATCTGGAGAATCAGCTGGTTATGGAACAGTCGAAAACGCTCTCTGTCGAAGTAGTTCAGAACAGCATGTGGTCTTGCGTTATCTTATTGAAAGATGACGTCACGGAAACTTCAAAGATAGGGTACAGCGTCAGAAATGTGATGCCTACTGTCCAAATTGCCAACATTGCGAACAAGACGCTATCGTTTTTTGAGTCCATTGATACCTCATACGATCACGCCAGGTGCTGCACGCATATGGTGCTGCCGAATGCAGTCTGGCAATATTTGTTCTCTCAATACCTTCCACACATGGTTACGTCCATTGTGACGCCGTACGCAGCACTGTGACTCGTGTGGAAAGACGAGGTGGCGCCAGTCCTCTGTCCAGCGTCGCCGTTCGGTGCAACACTGTCTACGAGCCTTTGGCTGTTGCTGTTATTTTTTAAAATTCGCCATCATGACGTTGCAGTTTTATTGGCTAGCACTGTAGATGACAGCGACCGCAAATGAGGAGCTGGGAGTGGTAAGGTGTCAGGCCACAAAAAGCGTAATACATCAGCCCGAAATAATAAATGGATTTTACCTGACAAATTCCACAAACTGTTGTAATGATTTTTCATCACATGTAATTTGACTATCTCAAATTATTGCTATTGTTAATGGCAGTCTAAGAAAATCATTTCTTATTTCAATTCCAATCAATATTAATCTGAGATTTCAAATCTAAACACTGCGTAGAACAGTCGTTCCCAACCTTTCTGAGACCATTGTCCCAGAACGAGAACGCATGCCATCCAGTACCATAAACATTAGATTGTAAAAAAATTCGCACTCTTCTTTCTGAAATGACAAATTATATATTATATATATTTATATTACATATTATCTGTATTATATATGACAAATTACATATTATAATATTTAGTTAACGTTCGAACAGCTGAAACTCGTGCGTTTCCCATGTTTTTGGCTAAACAAAAAATAAGTCAATGAGGTATTTGATTCTGTTTAGTTCTAACAACCCCTGTTTTTATATTTGGTTTCATGTCCGCTGTTGCCTTCACAAGCCACGTACGAAGTTGATTCAGGTCTTCAATTTTGTTGTTGTTGCTACTGTATTGCAAAACCTCCTTTCACACCCGCAGGACGTGGCGAATGCAATCGGAAATCGGTATTCTTTTACGTTCTAACAGTAATAATAGCTACTAACACCAGACATTCCGCTAAAACATTGCCAGTTATGTTGTATGAAATTCTGTTAACACTGGATTGCCTTTTCAGGTTCCAAGAAGTTGTACTTTGACTGAAATTTTATTGCTTGCAAATATTCCTTCATGCACTGAAACTGATCTTAGAACCCAGGCCAATTTTCCAAATCTGAAAAAATAGTTTCTATTAAAATTTATTACTAATGACAAATGGTTACTGTAATCGGATGGACAGCAAAAGCAGTAAATAAACGAGTGAAGCTGATCTTGAGAGCTGTTGGTAAAATAAATAAATTTTCAAAATGAAACTTTCGCTGCGTATGAAAATGAACGTTAACAAACAGTTCGTATTAAGAGTTTTGACTCACGACGGTGAGACGTGACGTCGGTAGTACAAGTTATTGAAAGAGCATTGATATTGCTAGGTGTGTGCCAAAAGATATCTTCAGGTTCTGTATCATACTTACACATCAGAACCTATTTAAAAAGTATGTTGTTAATATAATTCAACAGCATTTAAAGAATTTTTTAAAATTTTTAGGGATGGGCTTAAAGTACCCCCTCCCTCCCTTCGTAACGCATGTTATGGAAATTGTATTGGTGTTGCTAGGGTTAACAGCTGTAAACATAGCAGACCTCAAACCAATGTGAAATATTTTAAAAATAGTCTTAACCACAATAAAGTATTTGTTTGCAATGGTTAATGAATTCGGTCAGAATTTGACCATCTTCAGACCATTTGCCCTAGTTCCACGATGGTAGACGATGGCGGTGAAGGGAGCAGGTGTTACGTCTCCGCGAACTTCGACTTCTTAACAGCTTATCTAGCGGTCATCTCATTAAATAGCCGAAGATTAGGAACAAACAGTCGAACATGGAATTAGGTAGAGTACTAATCTCGTCCAAGGGAATATGTGTCAATGAAGGTAGCTTGATATTAAGTTGTGATAACTCAGGCTAGTTCTACAAAAGAGTGTGTAACGTAAATTTAAGCAACAACAGTCACGTGGATTGAACTAAACCTGCAGGAAGTAAAATTGAATTTAGACTAATTGTGAATGAAAGATAAATCATACAGAACGTGAACGTGCACACATAATATTCACAAATTACCAACGTATATCAAACACAACTGAGAAGAACTAGGAAAATCCACCAACAATAACTGCTGCATAAACCAATAATTCCTTTAGGTAAACCAGGAGCTAGCTCAAATCTATACACAGTAAAACATGTCTTTTAAAGAACCTACGGCACGGTGGACCGACTGGAAGTTTGGAATAACTTTTCTAACAGTCTGCGCACTGAGATGCTTATCAAATAAGTCCAAAAAGAACTGATAACTACGGCTTTCCAGTCCTACTTCCCCGTTGAACTCTGTAGACGTAAATAGCAGACACAGTTTCAATTTCATGTTCCACAAAATCGTAACGACATGCTTCTCGGGCATGTAAGGTGGTAGAATAAAGAATCACACATCCACTGGGAGTTATATTCATATTTGGCAAATGCTCGTATCATCCACGTGCCACATGACTGACGGTACTTGTCGTTGGATGACCATCATGCAGTTATCAGTGGTAAACAAGTACAAGGCTATCAAAGATAAGACCACACTGTAGCAAAGCGGCGTGGTACGAGGCGCCGCTATTAAGCATAGAACATTTGAACTGCAGTGGCACGAAAAAACGTAGCAAATTTTGTATTTAGTAGTCCGGCAGCCTCCGAGCAAAATGGACGAAAGTGACGTGGCTGTGAGAATAATTTCTTTCTTATGTGAGAAAGAAGACTATAGATTTATATACGTAAACTTTGGTGACAGTGGAAAGAATGGCGATGCGGGGATCCTTTGACGGTCAGATTTAGCAACAAATATGGAAATATTACCTTGCATGTATAAGGCCCCAAAGAATTACCAAGCACGAGAGTTCACCTCACGTGTTTATTGGAGACGAAGCTTTTCCAATAAATGCCTATTTGACGGAACTTATTCTGGCACACAATAAGAAAATATATAGTTACAGACATAACACAGCCCGAAGAGTTTCAGAAAATGTTGCTTTTCCTTGTGCAATTCATATAATGTTGATTTTGAAGGTCATATAATTTGGATATCCACTTAGACATACAATTAACTTTTCCTCGTCTGATGCCAATTTGATAAAAAAAACCTTTGGTTTCACACGTCATTAGAGCTACGATCTGAATGATGTGCAGTGTTGCGACACTTGCTGTACCCCACTAGCGATAACTGAACTCCGCGATGCTGCGTGGTGCGTCCTAGTTGGCCAGTAGGTGAACTTCGGTCCGCAGTGCTAGGCCGCGCGCTTCCACTACCAAGTACCGCGTTCTGTCTCATACGGTTTCTTACAAACAATATTTGCGATATTGTAGTACCTGTATTATTCCGAACTACATGCATGCGTGTCCGAAGGAACTTTGCATCCTAATTCTGAATAATACAGACACAGCAATATCGTATTTATACGCCGACACTGGGCCAGAAACTTTCAAGTAAAACGTTTCTCCAGACGAGAATATACATAATATATGTACGACTCAGGCTGTACACATATGGTTGACGGCATATGGAAGCTTGTGTCTGACCGCGGGTCGTGTTCGGATAGCCTAATGGTAAGGCGACAGCGATAAGCAGGAAATCCAGGTTATTGTCCCGGTCCGGCGCAAACTCTCACTGTCGTCATTCTGTTACACACGTGATGGTAGTCAGTATTCGCAACTACGAATACACTTAATGGAAAACAGTATTTTGTGGCGTCGTGACGTGCCGCTCTGCTGCAGTGCAGTTGCGTTCAGTGCGGTCTTAAGTCGGCGCAGTGAGGAGTGCATATGCTCCCTGGCGGGATGCGAAGGAGACGGTTTCTTAGCTACACAGGTAAAGAGATTATACTACAGTTTCGAGTTCATATCGAAGCAGCACATGGAACAGTAGATAGCAGCAGAATTAATGTTGAGCCGGCCGGAGTGATCGAGCGGTTCTAGGCGCTACAGTCTGCAACCGCGCGACTGCTACGGTCGCAGGTTCAAATCGTGCCTCGGGGATGGATGTATGTGAAGTCCTTACGTTAGTTAGGTATAAGTAGTTCTAAGTTCTAGGGGACTGATGACCTCAGAAGTTAAGTCCCATAGTTCTCAGAGCCAATTAATGTTGATGATATTAAGCACAGTTTTCAATAGTGTGATTATTGCCACAACATATTTCGGGGCAACATTACACCATTTTCAAGCGCTTAAAATTTTTTTATGCCTTTAGGCCTCGTCACAAATTAAAAACAAGTACCACACGTGCGTTGTCAACTCAAAGCATAAAACAAAAATACATCACAAGCTGGCACATCCACGGTTCCCGAGGTATAGTTTCAGTTTGCAATTGTACCTCGGGATGCACCGGCTTGTGATATTTCATGTTTTACGGTTTGAGTTGACAATGCACGTGCGGTGCTTGTTTTTAAGTTGTGACGAGGCCTAATGGCACAAAATAATTTTTAAGCGCTTCAAAATTTGATAACCTTGTCCCGGAACAAGTTGTGGCAATAATCGCACGATTAACAATTGTGCTGAACATCCTTAGTATTGCTTGAATAACAGTTGTATGATGGTTTCACATCATTAGCAACATGAATGACATGATGCGGTCTTTGATAACAGCCAAAGGCCCTGTCGCAGTGGTAACACCGGTCCCCGTCAGATCACCGAAGTTAAGCGCTGTTGGGCTGGGCTAGCACTTTGATGGGTTACCATCCGGTCTGCCGAGCGCTGTTGGTAAGTGGGATCCTCTCAGCCCTTGTGAGGCGAACTGAGCAGCTACTTCATTGAGAAATGACAAAATTGCCAGGATAGTGGTTTGCTGATCATATGCCTCTCCATATCCGCATCCAGCTATGCCTGTGGGCGGAGGATGACACCGCAGCCGGCCAGTACCATTGGGCCTATATTGCCTGTTCGTGCAGTGTTAAATTTTAGTCTTTGATAACGCGTTTTTATCGGGCGTTTTGTGTCCATAAAAAGTTTAAAGCAAACCCTATGTTTATTCATGCGTTTTCTAACAGTATTTAGAGTACACTACTGGCCATTAAAATTGCTACACCAAGAAGAAATGCAGAAGATAAACGGGTATTCATTGGACAAATATATTATACTAGAACTGACATGTCATTACATTTTCACGCAGTTTGGGTGCATAGATCCTGAGAAATCAGTACCCAGAACAACCACCTCTGGCCGTAATAACAGCCTTGATACGCCTGGGCATTGAGTCAAACAGAGCTTGGATGGCGTGTACAGGTACACAGCCCATGCACCTTCAACACGATAACACATTTCATCAAGAGTAGTGACTGGCGTATTATGACGAGCCAGTTGCTCGGCTACCATTGACCAGACGTTTTCAGTTGGTGAGAGATCTGGAGAATGTGCTGGCCAGGGCAGCAGTCGAACATTTTCTGTATCCAGAAAGGCCCGTACAGGACCTGCAACATGCGGTCTTGCATTATCCTGCTGAAATATACGGTTTCGCAGGGATGGACTGAAGGGTAGAGCCACGGGTCGTAACACATCTGAAATGTAACATCCACTGCTCAAAGTGCCGTCAATGCGAACAATAGGTGACCGAGACGTGTAACCAATGGCACCCCATATCATCACGCCAGGTGATACGCCAGTATGGCGATAACGAATTCCAATGTGCGTTCACCGCGATGTCGCCAAACACGGATGCGACCATCATGATGCTGTAAACAAAACCTGTATTCTTCCGAAAGAATGACGTTTTGCCATTCGTGCACCCAGGCTACAATCGACCTTTATCAAAGTCGGAAACGTGATGGTACTCATTTCTCCTCCTTACACGAGGCATCACAACAACGTTTCACCAGGCAACGCTGGCCAACTGCTGTTTGTGTATGAGAAATCGGTCGGAAACTTTCCACATGTCAGCACGTTGTAGGTGTCGCCACCGGCGCCAACCTTGTGTGAATGCTCTGAAAAGCTAATGATTTGCATATAACAGCACTTTCTTCTTCTTGTCGGTAAAATTTCTAGTCTGTAGCACGTCATCTTCGTGGTGTAGCAATTTTAATGGCCAGTAATGTAGATATGAAAGGTTTCCAGAGATTTCAATATCTCTATTACCAGTTTCATCCTAGTTCGCTTCAGCCAAGCAGGCGACTAGTACGTGAGGGAAAAACCTGCAGCTGAGCGGTGGAGCTCTCGGAAGAGTCGCGCCCGCTTTTACTTCCTTTTTCTGAGCGCGGCAGCTGTGTGCTCCGCCCACGGCCGAGGTGTGTGACGCCGCTGGCCGTGATTCCGGCAGCGACCGGCCGGAAGCCGCTGTTTGGCGACGCGGAGGCGGAGGTGTGCGGCAACAGGTGGCTGCGCCCAATACAGTCGCGGCTGCCGCTGTCTCTGCTCCCACGTCTGCTGCCAAGCCGCCGCTGTTTAAATCACCGTCTACCAGGTCTAGTCAAACGGCCCAAACACACCTCCATTTGTATGAAGATATTAACTGTTCTCAAAAGGACAGATACCATTGATGACCGTACAGCTTCTCTAGAATAAATGATAATTAATTGAACCCTCAGCTGCCGACAGGTGTTGTTGATATATCTCGATGAGGACAGCTGAAAATGTGTGCCGCGACTGGGACTCAAACCCGGGATCTCCATCTTTCATGGCAGACGCTCTATCCATCTGAGCCACAGAGGACACAGATGAATAGCGCGACTGCAGGGACTTATCTCTTGCACGCTTCCCGTGAGACCCACTTTCCCAACTGTCCACAACCTACATACGTGATGTACCTAATAGATATTTGTCCATCCACTCAGGATGGAGACTTGGCTTTTGCAAAAGAAGACCTTACTGCGCGCTACTGAGAAGAATGCTCGCGACAAAACTTGTCGCTATTAATATACGTCTTAAAAGCACACCTATCGTTAATCTAGCATACCAGATTATGTCTCAAGCTCTTATCTTTGATGTTAGAGGGAACAGTTTCATTCGAAGTGCTTTTATTCCTTCATGTTTACATTGGTCAGATTTACGTTACCGTTTAACGAACTTAATATTTTTGCAAAGACTGTCTACTAATAACTACTGCATGTTTTACACCGAGCGACCGCTACGGTCGCAAGTTCGAATCCTGCCTCGGGCATGGATGTGTGTGATGTCCTTAGGTTAGTTAGGTTTAAGTAGTTCTAAGTTTTAGGGGACTGATGAACTCAGCAGTTAAGTCCCATAGTGCTCAGAGTCATTTGTACCATGTTTCACATATTCTCTTTGCACATCGCTTCGTGAGATTCAGTCTGTCATTTTGTGCCACTCGTTCACGTTTTTTGCCTATGACACGTTAGAGAAAGATGTGTTGACTATATTCAAAAGGATCACTACACTGAGGTGACAAAAGTCATGGGAAAACTCCTGACACCGTATCTGATCTTCTTCGGCATGCACTAAACAGGTCCTTGGAGGTTCCCTGCCTAAATATTGCACCGTGATGCGAAAGTCTTGCCGGTGCAGGATTTTGTGCACCAACTGGCATCTTGGTTATAAACGTGCGATGGGATTCATGGCGAAAGATCTCGGTGGCCAAATCAAATGGTTCAAATGGCTCTGAGCACTAAAGGACATAACATCTGAGGTCATCAGTCCCCTAGAACTTAGAACTACTTAAACCTAACTAACCTAAAGATATCACACACATCCATGCCCGAGGCAGTATTCGAACCTGCGACCACAGCAGTCACGCGGTTCCGGACTAAAGTGCCGAGAATCGTTCGGCCACAAATGCCGGCTGTGGCCAAATCATTCGCTCGAACTATTGAGGATGTTCTTCAAACCAATAGCGAACAATTGTGGCCCGGTGACATGGCGCATTGTCACCCACAAAAATTCCAACTTTCTTTGGGTACAGAAAGTCCATGGAAGGCTGCAAATGGTCTCCAGGTAGCCGAACATAATCACTTCCAGTCAGTGATCGGTTCAGCTGGACCAGATGATCCAGCCCATTACATGTAAACACAATCCACACCATTATGGAGCCATCACCAGCTTGCACAGTGTCTTGTTGACAATTTGGGCCAATGGCTTCGTGGGGCGTGCACCACAAACGAACCGTACTATCAGCTCTTGCCAACTGAAATTGGGACTCATCCGACCAGGCCATTGGGACTCATCTGACCAGGCCACGATTTTCCAGTCGTCTATCGTCCAACCAATACGGCAACGAGCCCAAGAGAGGTGCTGGAGGAGATGTGCTTTTAGCACAGGCACTTGCATTGGTCATTTGCTGCCGTAGCTAATTAACGCCAAATTTCGCAACACTCTTCTAATGCATATGTTCGTCGTACGTCCCACATTGATTTCTGCGGTTATTTAACGCACTGTTGCTTGTCTGTTACCACTGACAATCCTACGCAAACGCGACTGCTCTCGGTCTTTAAGTGAAGGTTGTCGACCACTGCGTTGTCTGTGGTGAGACATAATGCCTAAAATTTGGTATTCTCGGCAGATTTTTAACACTGCAATTGAGTTCTCTAACGATTTATGAATGTCCTATGCGTCTAGTTCCATCTACAATTCCATGTTCAAAGTCTGTTAATTCCCGTCGTGTTGCCATGATCACGTCGGAAACCTTTTGAAACGTCCCCTTAGAACAATTGTACAAGACTGTGCTTAACCTGGCACACAATAATTTTTAGCGCAACGCAATCTGACTTTCAATAACCCCTACAAAACAATGGCCCTGACTAACTTTAACCTATACCTTTTACAAATCACTTACCCCACAAAAATCTTCGCTGCTCGAACTACTGCAATACAGCGAGTGCCACTACTGCCAGCTAAATAAAAGATTCAAACTACTGGAGGCACTAACTACTGATAGGGATAGTTAGCAAATGAAAGATATTATTAGAGAACAAACAATGTATTTACCTTAATATTCATAATTGACATCCAGTCTTACAGATTATCAAAACTCGGCCATCTCTCTCCCCACGTCCACCACTGCTGGCGGCTCACCTCCAACTGCGCAACGCTACGCGCTGTTAACATCCAGCTATAGCAGTTCATGACAACAATGGCAGACAACAATGCAAACTAGCCACAGACTGCACACAGCACAGCCAGTGATTTTCATACAGAGCGCTTCGTGGCATTACCCATATAAAAATCTAAACAGCCTACTTACATAGCCCCCATGCTCCCCACAAAAAATTTTACAAAATATTTTTGGGCAGTGGCCAATAAAGATTTGATAAAATTTTTCATAATTACAATAACAAAGATATCAAATGCACACACTTATTGATACAATGTTGGTCAACAGCTAAAATTTTTTCACAGTCAATAAAGACAGTCCTGATCATTCATCATAAGAGTAAACCTGCAGTTTGTTTGCTCAAAGTCTGAGCAGTAAAATACAATGCACACAGAAGTAGTGGATTTCGATGCAGTCTTGAAGAAGTAGTATTGTCCTTCCAACGGTAAGACAGTGCTGACTCTTGACATGCTGACAGGTAATGGGCCACAACAGAGCAAACCCACAGCAGAGTCAGTCGACGTTTCGAAGAATATTGGTAGGTAGGTCATCACAGAGTAGACCCACTGTAGTCCTGGTAGAGATTGTGGTATTTGTGGGCCACCAGAGGTGCAGACCCACTGTAGTCCTTGTAGAAATTGTGGACAGGCCCACTGTAGTCCTTGTAGAGATGGCCAGCAGCCATCTGTTGCGACTGTGCAGGTGCACAATCACCATCGAAGAGTCTTGCAGAGAAGATAGCAAGTCCATATACCCCCACTTGTGCACTCACAAAGTTTGTGGAATTGTCCTTAGAACCAGCAATGCTGTTATCCAGTCCCTTGCTGAATTATCAACACACGTGCAAACACTATCAGTCCCTACTTCTCACATATTGTCCATATACTATGACCAACAGATATGTGTGCAGTGAGATGGAACTTACAAGTTACTTAATTTGATGAACTGCTGTCAATTACAATTTTATAACATAAGAATACAATGACAAAGGTACAAAATACATAATTAAAAACATAACAATACAGATAACATTTGTAGTACAGGCTTTACAAAAGAATAGAAATAAACATATACATCAGTGTTACAGAAATTATGACATGAGTACAAAAATAAAAGATCAGAATCACTTTTAGAACGTCAACTTCACACATGAGCATTAAAACAACACAGAATAAATAATGTCTAAGCATCTTTACAAAGAAAATAACAGAGTATTAGAAAAATTCTACAACATAGCTCTCATCAGCACATAAACACATCAACACATAAAGACAGGAAAACCACAAATACACAAGGGTACACAAACATATAGTGGGATAACACAAAAGGAAAGGACAGGGTTTGTTTTACTGCAGTATTTTGCATGGAGATCTCCCTTCGTTCATCATTATTTTCATGAACAATGGTTTGCAGCTCTTTTATGGCTGCTTCGTGATTCTGTAATGCATTTTCATGCCGCGAAAAAATAGGCTGAAAATGCTCACAAATTTGTGTTTTTACGTCATTACAGACTTTTTGACATTTCGATTCAATGTTATGTAATTCAGTAGTTAAATCTTCACGTGTTTGTTCAAGTGTGGTGTCTAACTTCCGAAGATTTTGTTCCATTGTGTCTAACTTTTGCTGTGTTTGTCTCTGGTGTTGTTCCATTGTGTCTAACTTTTGAAGATTTTGTTCCACTGTGTCTAATTTTTTAAGATTTTGTTCCATTGTGTCTAACTTTTGAAGATTTTGTCCCATCTGTCTCTGATTTTGTTCCATTTGTTGCATTAATTGCAATAATAATGTATTAGTGTCTGGAATCTGTTTCTCTATGCTTTTTAGCAGTGCATTTTGACCGGCAACATTCACATTTTGACAAGCAGAAAATGTGTCTTGACTCATTTGAGAAAAAGGTGAGGACCCAAAACCTGAATCTACAGTATTTGCAAAATTGTGTCCTATCATTTCGGATTCCTGAGGCGAGCTGTTGCCGACCGATCGATCGATAATGCTTCCCTGTTCACTACCTGTTTGACTGTCTACGCCATTGTTTGACGCCCGCTCCATTTCCCTATGCACAGTTACCAAATTACTACTTTGAACATTAGTTAACTCATTACACAGTGGCGCTAACACATTGCTTTCGTCTTCACTGTCGTTTCTTAGTTTACTTTGGAGCCGAGTGTTACGTTTTTCACACGCCATTATTGAGAGAATATTTCACACGATAACACACGAAAACACAATTTGAAGAGCAAAAATAAGAGAACACATTAACATAGCACTGAAAATAATATGTAGTTAATTACAAGCGCAGCTGCGAAATACTTGTTGCAAATCTACATGCATGCCACAACTGTTTTACATTACAACAATGAAAGACTGCAACTACAAAGGAGATTCTCTCTACAATTACGCGCTAGCAATAAACAAAAGCTACACTAAATACACAAACTACAAGAAAAAATCAGAAGATTCCAGTGAGGTATCCTAGGCTAAGGGTCGACATATGAAACGTCCCCTTAGAACAATTGTACAAGACTGTGCTTAACCTGGCACACAATAATTTTTAGCGCAACGCAATCTGACTTTCAATAACCCCTACAAAACAATGGCCCTGACTAACTTTAACCTATACCTTTTACAAATCACTTACCCCACAAAAATCTTCGCTGCTCGAACTACTGCAATACAGCGAGTGCCACTACTGCCAGCTAAATAAAAGATTCAAACTACTGGAGGCACTAACTACTGATAGGGATAGTTAGCAAATGAAAGATATTATTAGAGAACAAACAATGTATTTACCTTAATATTCATAATTGACATCCAGTCTTACAGATTATCAAAACTCGGCCATCTCTCTCCCCACGTCCACCACTGCTGGCGGCTCACCTCCAACTGCGCAACGCTACGCGCTGTTAACATCCAGCTATAGCAGTTCATGACAACAATGGCAGACAACAATGCAAACTAGCCACAGACTGCACACAGCACAGCCAGTGATTTTCATACAGAGCGCTTCGTGGCATTACCCATATAAAAATCTAAACAGCCTACTTACACTTTTCACATGAATCATCTGAGTACCAGTGATGTAGTGCCCTTGTATACGTTGTGTAGCGATACCACCGTCATCTGTATATGTGCACATCGCTGTCCCATGAATTTTGTCATTTAAGTGTATATCTATGAACTGTTTGGAGATTTAAACCCCTAACTGCTGTGTCTATACAAATGCGCCAGTACACGTCAAGCTATCTCGTAACGCGTCATTCTTTCATCACTGTTTTTTGAAACACATTACTCGAGAGTAAAATGTTACCACTTATTTTGACGCAGTGGATTGTCTGTTAGCGCGAATCTTTTCGACAGACATCTAAAATGAGTTGTTCACCACTCGAAACTAGCTAAGCGTTTGCAAATAAATAACAATAAAGCACAATGATTGTTTGTGGAAATAATATTATTATATAAAACTATTAATACACATGTTCTCCTCAAGCAATTGTCACGTTCAAAATAGCTTGCGGAGCAATTTTTCTGGTTTTGTAAGATTTTGCTGAGGAATAGGAAAAATTTAACGCTGATTTTTCACTTTAAACTGCGCTACACCACAGCGTGATAGCGTACCTGACTGACACAGCAGTGCTAAGAATTTTTTCTAGATGGGAATAATGGAAACGAGGTGCACTCAACCTCCTGCGGCCGACTCAAAGGATTCTTGAAGGAGATGTAGCGGCTCATGTTTAGAAAAACTAACTTTAAGTACTGAAAGAGTGGTGTGGTATCCACATTGCTTTCCATGCAAAAATATTACTGAGTATAGAATGCACTTCGGAACGCAGAAACACGGCAATATGCGAAGTAGCGCATCACGGGGTAGCCTACATCGTAGGTGATTCCAAGACCTATTCCGTTTGATGCGGTGTTCGTGAATTCTACGCATCGTTTCCTCCGAAACCGTTGTCACTATTTAAGATTAATGTACAGGTTGCGTATGATTCGTTTTATTTCTAGTTTTACCCATTAGAAGCTTCGCTCAGTATCATCGTTAACACAAATTTTATTATATTTTACAGTAAAGATCGAGAATTTATTTGGTTCAAGCAAATAATGCTCCACAATGACTAAATGAGAGAAAGAAAGATTAATAGTTAGACTTTTTTCTCTCAGCTGGTCTATTGAAGGTTGATGACACTGTTTCTTCCATTAACATTATGTTTCCTGAAAAACTTTCCTTTATTGTATCAACGCGATTGACCGCGAGCAACCGAATATGCCACTTGCACGTGCTACCAAGTAAACGAATGAGAAAGAGTTTAAAACTGCTTCCAGAATTTCAGACAACATTGTGAGTATCGGACATGTAAGGAATTCGTGTGCATTCAGACACAGGTAGAACGTTGGCACATTTTTAAAAATGGTTTACTAGACAGCAGCAGTAACAAAAACAGAAACGCTGTGCAATAGACAAACTGGTGTGGTTGTAGGGCATTCATACAACAATGAGCAGCGTTTACACTAGCGCCAAGCTCAATTAGTAAATCTTAGCGTTTATCCGCCCAAAATCAAAATCATCCCCGGGATCCAAATGGCGTCTTACTGTTGACCTGCTTCAACCCCGTCACGTCGAACTCTCGTGGCAGGCTCCGCCGTGCAGCCAGAAGATATACCTAAGCTCTTAAGATAAAATTTATTTCCTCTTGATCCTACTTTAGATACCAGAGATAGAGGCTCAGATGCTATTCTTGTGAATGGAACTATATGCCAACTTTAGCGTAACAGAAGATGCTTAGGATACTATTTCAAATAAGTTGTGCATCCTCGCGTTTAACTGAAGAGTCTTTGTGGAAACAAATATACAGTCGATAGGCTATATACATCGACGGCGCGAGAGCCTCGTTTCGCATTGTATAAACAGAAGTAGCCGATTCCGGGAGCCTTGCCTTTCAATTTTAGTACAAATTTCACATATATTTTGCGATACGTTTCACCGTTAACGTTAACAAACTCTATATCAATCTGCTTGTCTTTTCCAAAACTGTTAAAGAGTTTATCATTCCATTTAAAAGAATAAAATATACTTGTTTCATTATCTCGGTTGACTCAAGAGTATTAAACAGAACATGCTCAAAATTATGTGCCTCGCTCCCTACCGTTATTTGAGATAAACTTCGTTACGATGTATTCAACGAAAAGAGGTGTCAAATCTTATGCGACTCACTCTGTATCTATGTAAGGGACAGTCAAATGAAAGTACTGAAGATGGAGAAAAGTTAAAAAGAAACTCTTTACTCTTTCAAAAGTAAAAGCAAAGTAAAGGGAAAAATGTTTGCGGTTGTCTATGGAACCATGATTGCACCCAAGCGGACACCTCTTCGTCCGAGGTAAATCAACAGCCACCTAAATGTTCAGGGCTCGAAAAATACGGAAATCACACCAGTGGGTCCACATGTTGTGAAACTTGTTTCCACGATACTGCATCGTTTCGCTGGGAAGCCTTTACACATCCTCCATATAGTCCCGATCTCTCCCCTTGCGATTACTGTATTTTGGAGCCCTGAAGAAAGACATTCGTGGCTGTCGATTTGCTTCGGACGAAGAGGCGTACGGCTGGGGACAGTCATGGTTCAGTCGGCAACCGCGAACATTCTTCCGTGAGGGCATTGACCGTCTTGTTTCGTAGTGCTAACAGTCATGACGATTCATTTTGAATTAACAAACAATGTAATTACATTTTTCCATCTCCCTCATTGTCATGCTTTATGTATTCTCTGTAATTATAAGTGAAACTCCCAGTATAATTGAGAGTGTGTTAATGTGTATTTCTTTTGTTGAAGATTCATGTTTGCATAAGTTTCAGCATTCTCTTGATGTGTGTTTATTTTATTAGTGATTATGTTGTACACCTGCCAGTTTCTGGATTTTCCTTAACGTTTTCTCACGTGGTTCGAACGCGTCAGCATGCTGGTGATCCTGCTGAACTGCGTCACGCTGGGCATGTACAGGCCGTGCATCGACGACCCCTGCACTACCAACCGCTGCAAGATACTGCAGGTATGTATAACTCCACTTTCATCTAGTACTCATAAAACGCAATTCGTGGCACCTCTGACTTTTTGTTCACAAACTAATCACACTAAAAATGTGAAACAACTGTCACTTCTCGACGTAACACCCCTTCAGCCATACAATTTTTTCAAAACGTCGACGCCATCATCCCGCAGCCACTGCAAGAGCTTTAGGTGTCTGGGTTGACCAATGGAAAATCGCTGATGCACTAGCGGCTCAGCTAGTGCATGAGTGACCGCGAAGATTGCTTTTCATCGTCGGAAACAGCCAAAAGTGAGTAACAGGCATCAGAAATCACTTCAGAGTTGTTGTCGCGAAGAAACTGCAGCATCACGTTCGATCGATGCACTGGTGCGTTGTCTTGATGAAAGTGCGCACCTACAGCCTTTTCTAGCCGTTTTTTCGTGCAGTGCTGGAAGGAACTTGTTCTTCAGAACATCGTGGTGGGATCCACTTGTCACCGTACTGCCCTTTGGAACACAATGATCAAGGATTGCACCGCAGCAGGCCAGAACATGTACACCGCCATTTATTCAACACTGGCGCTAACCCGAAAACTTTTGGTGGCGGTGAGTGCTTGTGCCTCCACCTAGCTAACTCTTCAGAAGTGAAAAATGGCATCCATGTCTCATCCGTTGTCACAGTTCCACAGTCTCTCTCATGCCGTCATCACGCGTCAGCATTACCTGGGAACGAGCCACGCACGCATACTTGTGGTCGTCCGTCAGCATTCGTGGCACCCATCTGGAGGACACTTTTCGTATTACCAGGTCTTCATGCAGGATTGTGTACACAGATCCCACGGAAAAGCCAACTTCGGTGGCGGGGTATTTCATACTCTTTCGGCGAACATCTAAAACAACTTGTAAGTAGGCTGTTTAGGTTTTCTTATTGGTAACGCTCTATGAAAATCACTGGCTGTGCTGTGAGCAGTCTGTGGCTAGTTTGCATTGTTGTCTGCCATTGTAGTGTTGGGCAGCTGGATGTTAACAGCGCGTAGTGTTGCGCAGTTGGAGGCGAGCCGCCAGCAGTGGTGGATGTGGGGAAGTGAGATGGCCGATTTTTCAGAATGGATAATCTGGAGGTGTGTCCATCAGAAACAGTACATTTGTAAGAATGGATGTCATGAAATGCTATATATATTATGACTATTAAGGTAAATACATTGTTTGTTCTCTATCAAAATCTTTCATTTGCTATCTATGCCTATCAGTAGTTAGTGCCTTCAGTAGTTTGAATCTTTTATTTAGCTGGCAGTAGTGGCGCTCGCTGTATTGCAGTAGTTCGAGTAACGAAGATTTTTGGTGAGGTAAGTGATTTGTGAAAGGTATAGGTTAATGTTAGTCAGGGCCATTCTTTTGTAGGGATTTTTGAAAGTCAGATTGCGTTGCGCTAAAAAAATATTGTGTGTCGGTTTAAGCACTGTCATGTATAATTGTTCTAAGGGGACGTTTCAAACTTCCCGATCTGGCTCGATCATGTCGCCATACCAGCTGCTGCGAAACTGAGATTGTCGTCGTTTGTTGTCACACTACGTTCTGCCTTCTTTGAACAGTCATACCCACGAACGCACATTTGACACATCGGTGAGACCATTCTCACATACCTCACTCAGCTGGCAACAAAATTCAGTCAGTGTCACATCACGCAAACGGAGAAAACGAATGACTGCACTCTGTTTTGTAATGAAAACGTTGCCATTTTAAGTGTCGAAAACAGCCGTCACTCGCTGCTGTCCCTAGAATTGAGTGTGCCTTTCAGTCCTGGCACGTCTGCCACGCATTTACAATGAGTGCACGCGTATTTTAAAACAAACCGCATTTTTCTATCTGCTTCGAGTCCTGAGGAAAACATTGGAGGTGTTATAACTTGAATATACCTCGTGTTTCCCGACAACATGAGAACGTAGGGAGATGCTGAGCTACGTTCAGAAATCAAGAATCCGAGAAATCGGGACTTGTTAAATACAGCCTCACAAATAACAAGAGAACAATATTTAATGAAACTAATATCTTGTCGTGCGTTTCTTCATGCCGGCGTTATGTTATTACAGAAACAGTAGCAATTAGAATGTGCAAAAGCAACTTCAAATGGAACAGTGGCTGTAATCTTAGTGGAGTGTGGAAGCGAGCTGTCGACGCTAAAGCGGCACATGGAAATGTGCTGAATTGCTTACATTCCTACGAGACTTTTGAGAACACCAGTGCAAACATGGGTGCATATTCTGTCAGTATGACGTAATGGTGATATTCACCGACCTGTCACAAGCCCTCTATAAGCTAAGAATAGTCACCACAGCAGCAGTCAAGACAGACAGTCGCTCCTGATGATGACGATGGCAAGTAAAACGAAAATTTTTTACACCGGACATTGTGAGGCGTGGGTGAGCTGTTTCGTATAACTCTAAGATGCTGTAAGCCCGATCTCCGGTGACCTACAAGGAATTGGCGCTCCTCATAAGATCATACAAATTTGAGAAAAAACAATGTCACGCAATGGAAACATTTTCTCAAAGGAAAACTACTAGGGGTGGCCTAATTAGGCATGGAAGTACAGGTACCACACCACACATGATCAAAGCAATTCAGAGCAGGCTGCCAGATTTGTTACCGTCAGGTTTTAATAACATGCAAGTATTACGGAGATGATTCGGGAACTCAAATGGGAATCTTTGGAGGGAAGGCGACGTTCTTTCCGAGAAACGCTATAGAGAAACTTTAAAGAACCGGTATTTGAAGCAGAGTGCCGAATGATTCTACTGCTTCAAACATTGATTGCGCCTAAAGACCACGAAGATAAGATACGAGAAATTAGGGCTGATTCGGAGGCACATAGACAACAGTTTTTCTCTCGCTCTATTTGCGAAAGAACAGGAAAGGAAATGACAAGTAGTTGTACAGGATATCCTCCGCCAAGCACCGTACGGTGGCTTGCGGAGTATCGATGTAAATGTAGACTTATATATTAAGAAGGGACTCATCTAATTGCAAAAGAAGTCAGTACTCACTGTCACAGTTGGGTTTATTACAATAAGACATCAAATAAATGATTAAGCATGTAAACATTTAATGAGTGGATAAAAAAATTGTGATTATGAAATACAGCTTTGGGACAGGCGGGTGGACACATGAAAGAATAAAATGAAACTATGCAACAGATGTGACTGCGAAAATGATTAGTGGTTTAAACAAATAACCCAGAAAAATAAGTGCGAACACCATTAGAATCGTCAAAGTGCATAATGGAAGCAACTAAAACTGATGTAAAACGAAACTTCATGGCAGATTAAAACTGTGTGTCGGACCGAGACTCGAAATTGGGACCTTTTGCCCTTTCGGGAGAAATGCTCTACCAACTGAGCTACCCAAGCACGAATCACGACCCGTCCTCACAGCTTCAATTCTGCGAGTACCTCATCTCCTACCTTCCAAACTTCACAGAAGCTCTTCTGCGAACAGTGCAGAAATAACAATCCTGGAAGAAAGGATATTGCGGAGACATGACTTAGCCACAGCCTGGGGGATGTTTCCAGAATGAGATTTTCACTCTGCAGCGGAGTGTGCGCTGATATGAAGTTTAGAAGGTAGGAGACGAGGTACTGGCAGAAATGAAGCTGTGAGGAAGGCTCGTGAGTCGTGCTTGGGTAGCTCAGTTGGTAGAGCACTTACTGGCGAAAGTCAAAGGTCTCGATTTCGAGTCCCGGTCCGGCACACAATTTTAATCTGCCAGGAAGTTTCATATCAGCACAAACTCCGCTGCAGAGTGAAAATCTCATTCTGGAAATCTGATGTAGATCAGCCAGCCTTGAGTCTGCCTCAGTTTACTGACTGCATTGCTGGCTCATTTCTGTCTCTCTAATACAGTGTGAATGTGGAAGACGGCAGGAATAACGGCTGGAAATTTTGAGTCTAACTCGACCTCCATACTCAGTTCTAATATGGGGACGTGCTTCTGTGTGACCTTCAGCAGCAAGAGTCTACTCTTCAGTGCCCCAGCAGCATGTATGTACACAATGATGTCTTGGCAGCAAGCATATTCTGACCTAATTACTTGAAACCTGGCTGGATCTGCCAATATAGGAATCTCACCGCCAATTACAGCAGGCCTTGCGAGTTCTAATCAGTAATAATAACATAACTAAGCTTAACAATGTCCTACTCTTTCGGATTTTCTCGTGGTTAACCAGTGATAGTCTGATTTGAAGAGGGAGGCAGAAAAGCTCTCCCACTCCATGACAAGTCTCAGCCCCAGCCAACCAAAAGTCTTACAAGAGGACACCTGCAGGTTACTGTGAGCTAATTGCACTCTGTATTACTACGATTTTAAACGGATGTTCTTTCATGTTGTGGTCCACGCTCTCCTGTCCTGAGGGCTACACTTGGCTTTTAAATTTTATCTATCCTAAAAGGATTTCTCCTAGCATTTCAAACAAAGTAATTTTACAATTTACAGGCTTGTCCCCGAAGTTCTTGCTGTGCATAAATGGAAAACAGCTAATTCTTTGACATCTAATAGCTTGGGAGGGCTGCTTTCAGCTCCAAACACTTTTTTGACTGGTCAGTGTCCAGAGCCATATAGGAAGAGCTCCCAAGGCTACAGAAAATGGCAAGTTCCCCTCACCATAGTAAATGGAAAGTAGAAGAATAAATAAGGAGCTGTGCAATCATTGGTAGTAGTGAATATTGTCTGCAGTAATGATGCGGCATTAAGGATCAAATATATTGATTATCTGGATGTGCATATTACATTGTAAAATATGTTATGTGACAGTTTGGGAATAAATTGGTACGTAACACTGTCATCATGAGAAACTTTGATCTCATATCAGTTTGTAATAATACTTCTCTCACTTTCAGAAAGAAATGCATTGTTAATACACACGTAAATCATGGGTTCTTAATCCGCTTATTAGACTCTGTGAAAGACATTACAACACTTGCCAATATAAGCAGATAAGAATTATTATTCATGCATCCTCTTTTCGTAAAACTGCTGACCTCACCTTTGTCATTTTTGAGTAATAGGGTCCCCAGGAGGACTCTGAGGACAATGTGATGATACAAAGCCTTAAATCAAATTTCAGTTGCTGAACAATCATCATTAATCAGCGCATTAGATGTTTCCGCCAGTGTGTATTTAACAAATGATGGAACATCCTCGAATAAACACCTTGTTTCCAAAGAATGTTTTATGACTTACTTTACTGCACTAGAATATCACTATAAATATTTCATATTGCCAGTATGTTAATGAACGTAGCACTGAGGTGTTGATCTGGCGCTGTATCGAACTCAAAAGACTTCCAATGAAGGGAAATTTTATGTGCCACAGGTAAACTCAGTACGCCATTATTTGCTGTTGTAGTGGTTGCTGTGGCCTTTAGTCCACATACTTGTTTGCTGCACCTCTGCATGCTAGCCGGTCTGGTGCAAGTACCATCATTTCTGTGTACTTATTGCAGCCAACGTCGATTTGAACCTGCTTAGCATATTCAAGCCTTTGTCTTACCCCACAGTTTTTACCAAACCCCCACTTCCCTCCATTACCGAATTAACTAATCCTTGATGCCTCTGGAAGGGTCCTACAGAACTGCACCATAAGCAGCTTTACCCTTTGACTTAATTCAGTATATCTTCATTGGTTACCAAATCCACACATTTTGTCTTCAACATTCTTCAATGACATCACATTACAAAATTTCATCTCTTCTTGTCCGTGCTGTTGAGACAAATGTTTTCAGAAAAGTCTTCCTACTAACTATGACATCATATTACAAAAATTCATCTTTTCTTGTCCGTGCAGTTGAGACAAATGCTTTCAGAAAAGTATTCCTACTATCTCTTAAATTGCTGCTTCATTTCTTGATTTTATACACTTTTCAGTAACGCCATCATCAGTTATTTTGCTACCTAACTAGAAAACTTGTTTACTACCTCTGGTGCCTCATTTGGTAATATAATTTCCTCTGTATCACCTGACTGAGTTCGACTACAGTCCACTGCCCTTTTTTTTAAATAGTATAGTGAGCGAGAAACTGGGTGTGGTAAAGTGCCAGGTCACAAAAACCTAGCATTTAGATCAGAAAAAAAAATATTTTTAAAAGGGTACTCCACTTAATTGTTGTGGGTTCCTTTAGCAATAATAAACCCAAACTAATGCAAACAAATGAACACTTCAATTTTAGAATCAGAAATTGAACAGGTTAACTTGGGATATAAAGGCATTGAGTTCCACTTCACTCTGGTGAACCTACTTCAACACAGATTAAATAAATAGTATGCACTAAAACAGAGAGAAATACATTTCAATTAACAAATGACAACAAATCCAACATTAATCAACATTATTTTATGAGGTAGAACAGTAAGTGATCCACTAAAATACTGTGAAATAAATGGGTAACGATAAAATATGTACAAATAAAATTTAAGAACATCATCCAGTTGGCTTCAACAACAGGTAGTAGAATCAACCCTGAGAACCAGATCCAGCACAAATACACCGATATACTGCAAACCTGGCTCAGAGATGATAGACTAGAATACCTGTAACGTGGCTAGACAGAAACCTTTACCAACGTTCAAAAACTGATTTTAAACTGAAATTACTGAGACCTCTTTTTTTGTGCCATCAATCTTCTGAGTGGTTTGATGTATGCCGCCACAACTTCCTCTCCTGCACTAACTTCTTCATCTCAGAGTTGCAGTTACACATTTCTTAGATGTATTAACATCTTTGTCTTCGTCTACAGTTTTTACCTTCTATACCACGTAGGTTACTTCCTTGTGCCTTAATACGTGTCTTATCACCCCGTCCCTTCTTATTGTCAGTGTTTTCCATATGTGGCTTCCCCCAGCATTTTGCATTCATTTTCCTCAACCCTTGACGGTTCGCTATTTCCTGACGGAATGCCGTTATTTTAATCACTTACGTTCTAATTTACATTTGCCGTCTGATTTACTGGCTGCTTTAGCGAATGGCACTCGGGCTGTCGACCGCGGTTTACTTTTTATCCGTCGTAGCAATACGGCGAAGGACATTTAATCTTAAGTTCAGGACCTCCGTTGTCTCTATGCCGTATTTTATGGACCTTTCCCTAACTCTCGGTTTTTAGGTGTCTTTCCTTCCGTCGATTGGCCTTAACCCGCAGTCGATTTTAATTCGTTTTTCGTCTTCGTGTTCTACGGTTCTGACATGGGCGCATATGGCCTTAGTATTTTTTGTGCCCTAAAACAAAGCAAAATAAAACAATTCCTTATCTTATAGCCGGCAGGTGTGGCCGAGCGGTTCTAGGAGCTTCAGTCTGGAACCGCGCGACCGCTACGGTAGCAGGTTCGAATCCTGCCTCGGGCATCGATGTGTGTAATGTCCTAAGGTTAGTTAGGTTTAAATAGTTCTAAGTTCTAAGGGACTGATGACCTCAGATGTTGAGTCCCATAGAGCTCAGAGCCATTTGAACCGTTTTTGAACCTTATCTTATAAATCCACTTGATTTTCTACATCCTTCTGTAACACTACATCTCAAACGCTTTTTTTTTTCTCTTCTGTTCCAGTTTTCCTACTGACCATGATTCACTACCATACAATGCTGTGCTCTAAATGAACTTTCTCGGAAATTTCTTCCTCAAATTAAGGCTCACGTTAGATAGCAGCAAATGTGCCTAGGCTAGGGATGCCCTCTTTGCTAGTCTGCTTTATAAGTCCTCTTTGCTTGTCCGTCATGGGTTATTTTGCTGCCTAAATAGCAGAATTCATTAACTTTATCTAATTCATGATCCCCAATACTGATGTAAAATACCTCGCTGTTCTCAGTTCTGCTACTTCTCAATGGTTCCGTCTTTCTTCGATTTACTCTCAGTCCATATTCTGTACACATTATACCATTCCATTCAACAGATCCTGTAACTCCTCTTCGCATTCACCGAGAATAGCAATTGCTTTCTTGTCTTTCTCTGCGCCTTGTCCCGCGCCAACGCGGGGTCGGCGTTGTTATTACCGATTTGGCAGTGTTAGTTGCAGAGGGTACCCGGATGCCCTTCCTGCCACTACCCCGAACCTCCCGTGACGTAAGTGGTGTACCCCAGCTGTCTGCGTCTAGTGTAAGCCATGAAATAGTTCAAATAGTTCAAATTTGTGTGTCGTGTAACTGAGGCGGAACGTGTAGACCAGCCCGGTATTCACCTAGCGGGATGTGGAAAACAGCCTGAAAACCACAGCCAGGCTGGCCAGCATATCGGCCCTCGTCGTTAATCCGCTGGGCGGATTCGATCCGGGGCCGGCGCGCCTACCCGAATCCAGGAAGCAGCGCAATAGCGCTCTTCACCGAGAATAGCAATGTCATCAGCGAATCTTGTCATTGATGTCCTTTTCGGTTTGATATGTAGTCAAACTCTTGAAGTTTTCCTTTATTTCTGTCATTGCCTCTTCGATGTATAGTTTGAACAGTAGGGGTGAAACACTGCATCAGTTTCTTACGCATTTTTTTAATCCGAGGTCTTACTTCCTTGTCTTTCAGTCTTATTATTCCCTCTTGGATCTTGTACAAATTATATATTAATCGTCTATCCCTATAACTTATTCCTATTTTTCTCAGAATGTGGAACATCTCGCACCATTTTACACTGTATAACGCTTTTTCTAGTTCGACAAATGTTATGAGCGTGTCTTGATTTTTCTTTTTTTTTTTTTTTCAACCTTGCTTCCATTATTAAACGCAACGCACGTACAGTCTCTCTGGTGCTTTTACTTTCGCTAAAGCCGAGGTGATCGTCATCTAACTATTCCTCCATTTATCATTCTTGTCAACAGCATAGATGCATGAGCTGTTCAACTGATTGTGCGACAGTTTTCGCACTTATCTCCAGTGTCATCTTCGGTATTGTGTGGATCATATTTTCCGGAAGTATGGTGGTATGTCGCCCGTCTCTTAGATTCTGCACACCAACTTGAATAAACATTTTGTTGCCACTTACCCCAGTGATTTTAGAAATTCAGATGGATTGTTACCTGCCCCTTATTTTATCTAGTATTCCAGAGTTTTTTTTTTAAATTATGACTCTGATACTGGAATCCCTACGTCATCCCTACAGACACCAATTTCTTCTTATAACACGACATCAGACAAGTCCTCCTCCTCATCGAGGCCTTCAATGTACTCTTTCCACCGATCTACCCTATCTTCCGCGTTTAACAGTGGAATTCCCGTTGCATTCTTCATGTTACCACCCTTGCTTTTGATTTCAGTTAAAGCTGTTTTGACTTTCCTAGTAGCCGAAACAATCCTCTCCATTTGTTTTCCGTTGTCTTCACATCTGCTCTGCATTTGATGTTTATTTCTTTCTTAATTTATTTACTCTGCTATATTTCTGTCCTTGCGTGAACTTTTATTTTTACTTTCTTCTTTCATCGATCAACTGATGTAGTTCACCAGTTACCCAGACTTTCTTCGCAGTTATCTTCCCTGTACCTATGTTTGTCTCTCCAACATTCGAGATTGCACTTATTAGAGATGTCCACTATTTTCTACTGAGCTGCCTACTCTGGTGTTTCTTATCGCAGTATCCGCATCCTTAGCGAAATGCAAACGCGTCTCATCACTCTTCAGTACTTCAGTATTCCACTTTCTTCCACAATGATATTGTCGGACAATTCTCTTAAATTTCATTCTGCTCTTTGTCATTACTAAATTGTTATCCGAGTCCATATCCGCACCTAGGTACGATTACAATCCAATATCTGATTTTGGAACTTCTGTCTGACCAAATTGTAATCCATGTGAAACTTTTCCGTGTCTCTCCGTCTTCTACAAGTATACCTTCTCCTCTTATGCTTGCCATCTTTGTCCTCTCTCATTCATATTGCCAAGCTCATATTCTCCAACAACCTTTTATTCTTTCCCATACAACAGCGACCCAATCCCCTTGACTACCTCCCTTTATGTGTTGAATTAGCCGTTCACTGTTGTTGTTGTTGTTGTTGTTGTTGTGGTCTTCAGTCCTGTTGTTGTGGTCTTCAGTCCTGAGACTGGTTTGATGCAGATCTCCATGCTACTCTATCCTATGCAAGTTTCTTCATCGCCCAGAACCTACTGCAACCTACATCCTTCTGAATCTGCTTAGTGTATTCGTCTCTTGGTCTCCCTCTTCGATTTTTACCCTCCACACTGCCCTCCAATACTAAATTGGTGATCCCTCGATGTCTCAGAACATATCCTACCAACCGATTCCTTCTTCTAGTCAAATTGTACCACAAGCTCCTCTTCTCCCCAATTCTATTCAATACCTCCTCATTAGTTATGTGATCTACCCATCTCATCTTGAGCATTCTTCTGTAGCACCACATTTCGAAAGCTTCTAGCCTCTTCTTGTATAAACTATTTATCGCCCATGTTTCACTTCTTTACATGGCTACACTCCATACAAATAATTTTAGAAACGACTTCCAGCCATTAAAATCTATACTCGATGTTAACAAATTTTTCTTCTTCAGAAACGCTTTCCTTGCCATTGCCAGTCTACATTTTATATCCTCACTACTTCGACCATCATCAGTTATTTTGCTCACCAAATAGCAAAACTCCTTTACTACTTTAAGTGTCTCATTTCCTAATCTACTTCCCTCAGCATCACCCGTCTTAATTCGACTACATTCCATTATCCTCGTTTTGCTTTTGTTGATGTTCATCTTATATCCTCCTTTCAAGACACTGTCCATTCCATTCAACAGCTCTTCCTAGTCCTTTGCTGTCTCTCACACAATTACAATGTCATCGGCGAACCTCAAAGGTTTTATTTCTTCTCCATGGATTTTAATACCTACTCCGAATTTTTCTTTTGTTTCCTTTACTGCTTGCTCAATATACAGATTGAATAACATCGGGGAGAGGCTACAACCCTGTCTCACTCCCTTCCCAACCACTGCTTCCCTTTCATGCCCCTCGACTCTTATAACTGCCATCTGGTTTCTGTACAAATTGTAAATAGTCTTTCGCTCCCTGTATTTTACCCCTGCCACTTTTAGAATGTGAAAGAGAGTATTCCAGTCAACATTGTCAAAAGCTTTCTCTAAGTCTATAAATGCTAGAAACATAGGTTTGCCTTTCCTTAATCTGGTTTCTAAGATAAGTCGTAGGGTCAGTATTGCCTCACGTGTTCCTATATTTCTACGGAATCCAAACTGATCTTCCCCGAGGTCGGCTTCTACTAGTTTTTCCATTCGTCTGTAAAGAATTCGCGTTAGTATTTTTCAGCTGTGACTTATTAAACTGATAGTTCGGTAATTTTCACATCTGTCAACACCTGCTTTCTTTGGGATTGGAATTATTATATTCTTCTTGAAGTCTGAGGGTATTTCGCCTGTCTCATACATCTTGCTCACCAGACGGTAGAGATTTGTCAGGACTGGCTCTCCCAAGGCCGTCAGTAATTCTAATGGAATGTTGCCTACTCCCGGGGCCTTGTTTCGACTCAGGTCTTTCAGTACTTTGTCAAACTCTTCACGCAGTATCATATCTCCCATTTCATCTTCATCTACATCCTCTACCATTTCCATAATATTGTCCTCAAGTACATCGCCCTTGTATAGACCCTCTATATATTCCTTCCACCTTGGTGCTTTCCCTTCTTTGCTTAGAACTGGGTTTCCATATGAGCTCTTGATATTCATACAAGTGGTTCTCTTTTCTCCAAAGGTCTCTTTAATTTTCCTGTAGGCAGTATCTATCTTACCCCTTGTGAGATAAGCCTCTTCGTCCTTACATTTGTCCTCTAGCCATCCCTGATTAGCCATTTTGTACTTCCTGTCGATCTCATTTTTGAGACGTTTGTATTCCTTTTAGCCTGCTTCATTTACTGCATTTTTATATTTTTTCCTTTCATCAATCAATATTTCTTCTGTTACCCAAGGATGTCTACTAGCCCTCGTCTTTTTACCTACTTGATCCTCTGCTGTCTTCACTACTCCATCCCTGAAAGCTACCCATTCTTCTTCTACTGTACTTCTTTCCCCCATTCCTGTCAATTGTTCCCTTATGCTCTCCCTGAAACTCTGTACAGCCTCTGGTTTAGTCAGTTTATCCAGGTCCCATCTACTTAAATTCCCACCTTTTTTTGCAGTTCCTTTAGTTTTAATCTACAGTTCATAACCAATAGATTGTGGTCTGAGTCCACATCTGCCCCTGAAAATATTTTACGATTTAAAATCTGGTTCCTAAATCTCTGTCTTACCATTATATAATCTATCTGAAACCTGTCAGTATCTCCAGGCTTCTTCCATGTATACAACCTTCTTTTATGATTCTTGAACTAAGTGTTAGTTATGATTAAGTTGTGCTCTGTGCTTCCTCTTTCATTTCTTACCCCCTATCCATATTTACCTACTACGTTCTCTTCTCTCCCTTTTCCTACTACCGAATTCCAGTAACCCATGACTATTAAATTTTCGTCTCCCTTCACTATCTGAATAATTTATTTTATTTCATCATACATTTCTTCAATTCATCATCATCTGCAGAGCTAGTTGGCATATAAACTTGTACTACTGCAGTAGGCATGTGCTTCGTATCTATCTTGGCCACAGTAATGCGTTCACTATGCTGTTTGTAGTAGCTTACCCGCATTCCTATTTTTTTATTCATTATTAAACCTACTCCTGCATAATCCCTATTTGATTTTGTATTTATCACCCTGTATTCGCCTGACCAGAAGTATTGTTCCTCCTGGCACTGAACGTCACTAATTCCCACTATATCTAACTTTAACCTACCCATTTCCCTTTTTAAATTTTCTAACCTAATCGCCCGATTAAGGAATCTGACATTCCACGCTCCGATCCGAAGAATGCCAGTTTTCTTTCTCCTGATAACGACGTCCTCTTGAGTAGTCCCCGCCCGGAGATCCGAATGGGGGACTATTTTACCTCCGGAATATTTTACCCAAGAGGACGCCATCATCATTAACCATACAGTAAAGCTGCATGCCCTCGGGAAAAATTACGGCTGTAGTTTCCCCTTGCTTTCAACCGTTCACAGCACCAGCACAACAAGGCCGTTTTGGTTAGTGTTACAAGGCCATATCAGTCAATCATCCAGACTGTTGCCCCTGAAACTACTGAAAAGGCTGCTGCCCCTCTTCACGAACCACACGTTTGTCAGGCCTCTCAACAGATATCCCTCCGTTGTGGTTGCACCTACTGTACGGCTATCTGTATCGCTGGGGCACGCAAGCCTCCCCACCAACGGCAAGGTCCATGGTTCATGGCGGAGGCCGTTAACTATCATCGTATATTATATATATTATCTGTATCTCTTGCTTGAGACGTTGACATCTATACCTTGCTATTCATAACTCCTGTTATGCTATATTTGTTTCTGTTGATGTCACTACGTTTTTCTCATCAGAAATCCTTTTTCTCAAGGTCACCTACCCTTTGGCAGTCGCCTCCCAGATACCCGAATGGGGGTTCATCCGGAATCTTTTATCAACGGAGTGATCATCTTGATACTTTTTCAGTTACGTGCCACATGTTCTGTGAATACACATTATGTGCCTTTATGCAGTCGTCTCCTCACCGTGCTTTTGTTCACTACCAGGTCTCCGTAGACATGCTGCAAGCGCCTATGAATATCTGAGATGCACTGGTTTTCCGTCAAAAGAAACTCAATGACAGCTCCGTGCTTGGAACGCACTTCCGTTACAGACGCCATTTTGAAGGCTACGTATGTCGCCATCTATTGAAATTTCATGAAGCTAAAGTGGGAATATTCCACACTGACCCACAACAAATTATTTTTTCACCTGAAACTGGACCAGAAAAAAAGTGTTGCATTACTTACTGAGCGCCCCTCGGACAAACTGTGAATGTACGTTTGAAGTTTCTCAGTCTAACTCCTGATATCTCGCACGGGTAACACTTCCTCGCTTGATTCGAATTTTCTCTGGAACCGAAACTGATCTTCCCCCACTTCGACTTACCAGTCGTTCCTTTCTTTAGAATTGGTTCTCGATATTGTATTATAGAAAAGAAGAGCAACATTTTTCCAGGAGGTGGGGTATATTTGACAGTACAAAACTGGATGAGCCGGGGTTTTTCGAAGTTTAAAGCTAGCCTATTTGTGCAAACCAGAAAGTAACTCTCTCGAAAACGTCGTTTACTATTTCTTCTGTTGATGGGTCTTTGTTCGGCTTTGCAACAGTGCTTGTATCAACTGCACACATTTTGCCTCTTAAGCAAACAAATTGGTAGATCTTTGGCATGAAAACGATGAACGTTCCAATTAGTTAATTTTGTATTCCTTCCTAAGTCACTGATTAACATTTTCTAACATTCTCGTTTCAAAATTGTCTGTGGATGGCTCACGCGGACAGTCAGCAGCTCGTACCGCTATTGGACCACAGCTACAATTAATAGGATTCGATGCAGACGCGTACTTAGCGAGGCTATATGCTCGAATATCCAGCCCATTACGTCGCCTCCAGCAGAATGGCGGCAGCTGTTGACACACAGATACCGTCGCATGTTGACACTACTTGTCGCATTTGGAACGGCTTACTGTTCCCGTTGCATTATCGCACGTGGCTGTAATTAATGAACTTACTGACTCGAATTCAGAGCTTCGGAGTGGATATGGGAAATTTGGACGCCGTTACTGGAGATCTCCTAACGCTGTCGGCGATGTATAATAAACCCCACGAAAGTAGTTTCTAGCGTAAAAATATCTAAGTTTGGAAAACGTAGTAAGCTTTAGTCTAAGTAGAACAATTTCCAAATGTAAAGTTTTGTATTGAAAGGTAACTACAGTGTTATTTAGACGCAGTTCATTCGTAATAAAACAAGCTAATCCTATCTGTATGGAGCCAGCTAACACAATATTAGCTTTATTAAGACAACAGGTATGGGAAGAGGAGGTTGGCAAAGCTTATAGGTGACAGCATAGGTGGGGTTGGTGGGATCACTCATGGGAAAATTCCTACAGTAGTGGGTGTTAGAGCTGCACCTTTTTTAGATTGAAGTCAGCTGATAGGTATTCCTCCTTAAGGGAAGTCTCTCTAACAAGGGAATCACTTTTGACAAAGCTTAGGTATCCGAGTAATGAGGGAATTAGTATATTTCATCAAAATATACAAGGTATTAGAGATAAAGTTAGTGAACTGTTTATAGATGTTGACTCTGAAATTATTGGTATATCTGAACACTTCTTAAATAAAGAGATAATTCAGAGGCTTCCTTTACCAGGATACAGGTTGGCTGGCAGCTTTTCGAGGAGCTCTTTGCGGTGTGGGGGAGTAGCCATGTATGTGAAAAACGGCATCCCATTTGAGTCAATTGATGTTTCAAAGTACTGCACTGAAAAGGTGTTTGAATGTTGTGCAGGTGTGGTTAAATTTAACGGAGCTAAACTTCTAACTGTTGTTATTTATAGATCCCCAGACTCCGATTTCGCAACATTTTTGCTAAAGCTAGAGGAGGTTCTTGGTTCACTTTATAGGAAATATAAAAAGTTAGTTGTATGTGGTGACTTCAATTTTAATTGTATAAGTGATTGTGCAAGGAAGCGGATGCTGGTAGACCTCTTTAATTCATATAATCTTATGCAAACCGTATTCTTTCCAACGAGAGTGCAAGGGAACAGTAGGACAACCATAGACAACATTTTTATTCATTCCTCATTACTAGAAGGGCATTCTGTTAGCAAAAAGGTGAATGGCCTTTCAGATCATGATGCACAAATTTTAACTTTAAAAGATTTTTGTGCTGCAACACGTGTTAAATATAGTCATCAGCTGTTCAGGAAAGCTGATCCAGTTGCTGTAGAGACCTTTGTAAACCTTATAAAGGAACAAGAGTGGCAAGATGTTTATAGCGCTGATACAGTAGACGAAAAATATAATGCTTTTCTCAAGACTTTTCTCATGCTCTTTGAAAGTTGCTTTCCGTTAGAACGTTTAAAACAGGGTACTAGCACAAACAGGCAGCCTGGGTGGCTGACTAGAGGGATAAGAATATCTTGTAGAACAAAGTGGCAGTTATATCAATACGTTAGAAACAGTCAAAATCTAAATGCAGCAGCCCATTACAAACAGTATTGTAAGGTGCTTAAAAATGTTATTAGGAAGGCAAAAAGTATGTGGTATGCAGATAGAATAGCTAAGTCTCAGGATAAAATTAAAACCATATGGTCAGTCGTAAAGGAAGTTGCTGGTCTGCAGAGACAGGTCGAGGATATAGAATCAGTGCGTAGTGGAAATGTCCGTGTTACTGATAAGTCTCATATATGTACAGTATTTAATAATCACTTTCTGAATATAGCAGGTGAACTAAATGGAAACCTAGTCCCAACAGGGAATCATATAGCGCTCTTAGAAAAAAGTGTTCCGAGAATGTTACCTGAAATGCTCCTCCATGATACTGACAAGAGGGAGATTGAGTTAATAATTAAATCACTAAAGACCAAGAATTCTCATGGATATGACGGGGTATCTAGCAGAATACTGAAGTATTGTTCTATGTATGTTAGCTCAGTTCTTAGCCATATCTGTAACTTTTCCTTTAGGAGTGGTCGGTTTCCTGGCCGATTAAAGTACTCGGTAGTGAAGCCACTTTATAAAAAGGGAGACATTGATAATGTTGACAATTTTAGACCTATTTCTAAGCCATCGGTGTTTGCTAAAGTTATCGAGAAGGTTGTATATACAAGGTTATGGAGCATTTAAATTTACATAATTTGCTGTCAAATGTTCAGTTTGGTTTTAGAAATGGTTTAACAACTGAAAATGCTATATTCTCTTTTCTCTGTGAGGTTTTGGACGGATTAAATAGAAGGTTCCGAACGCTAGGTGTTTTCTTTGATTTAACGAAGGCTTTTGACTGTGTTGACCACAAAATATTACTGCAGAAGTTGGACCATTATGGAGTAAAGGGAGTAGCTTACAATTGGTTCGCCTCTTACTTTAAGAACAGAAAGCAGAGGGTAATTCTCCGCAATATTGAGAGTGGTAGTGATGTTCAGTCCCAATGGGGCACTGTTAAGTGGGGCGTTTCCCAAGGGTCGGTGCTGGGGCCACTGCTGTTTCTTATTTATATAAATGATATGCCTTGTAGTATTACAGGTGATTCAAAAACATTTCTGTTTGCTGATGACACCAGCTTGATAGTGAAGGATCTTGTGTGTAATATTGAAACAGTAACAAATAATGTAGTTCATGAAATAAGTTCGTGGCTTGTGGAAAGTAATTTGATGCTAAATCACAGTAAGACTCAGTTTTTACAGTTTCTAACTCACAATTCAACAAGAACCGATATTTTGATCAGACAGAATAGGCATATTATAAGCGAGACGGAACAGTTCAAATTCCTAGGCGTTCGGATAGATAGTAAGCTGTTGTGGAAAGCCCATGTCCAGGATCTTGTTCAGAAGCTAAATGCTGCTTTATTTACCATTAGAACAGTATCTGAAATAAGTGACACTTCAACACGAAAAGTAGTCTACTTCGCATATTTTCATACGCTTATGTCGTATGGTATTATTTTTTGGGGTAATTCTTCTGATTCAAAAAGGGTATTTTTGGCTCAAAAACGAGCTGTTCGAGCTATATGTGGTGTAAGTTCGAGAACCTCTTGTCGACCCCTATTCAAAAATCTGGGAATTCTGACATTGCCCTCACAGTATATATTTTCTTTAATGTCGTTTGTTGTTAGCAATATTAGCCTATTCCCAAGAGTTAGCATCTTTTACTCAGTTAATACTAGGCAGAAATCAAATCTGCATGTAGAATGCACTTCCTTGACTCTTGTGCAGAAAGGAGTGCAGCATTCTGCTGCATCCGTTTTCAATAAGCTACCACAAGAACTCAAAAATCTTAGCAGTAGCCCAAACTCTTTTAAGTCTAAACTGAAGAGTTTTCTCATGGCTCACTCCTTCTATTCTGTCGAGGAGCTCCTGGAAGAGCTAAAAAATTAAGCAAATTCCAGTGTTACATTGTTGATTTTCTTCATTTAAACTTACGACTTGTCACCTGAATATGTTTTTTTATATTTCATTTTATCTGTTTCTAATATCGTGTTATAATTTCATGTATTGACTCGTTCCATGACCTTGGAGACTTCTCCTTAATTTGGTCCCACGGAACAATAAATAAATAAAAAATAAATAAATAAAACAAGTCCTGAATAGATTTATACATTGCTTCTTCGGTGTGTAGTCTGAATAGTACGGGAAAAAGATTGCATCCCTCTCTGACTCCTTTCCTAATATTCAAATGTTCAAATGTGTGTGAGTTCCTAAGGGACCAAACTGCATAGGTCATCGGTCCCTAGACTTACACACTACTTAAACTAACTTCTGCTAAGAACAACACACACACACCCGTGCCCGACGGATGACTCGAACCTCCGGCGGAAGGGGCGCGCAGTCCATGACTTGGCGCCTCAAACCACACGGCCACTACGCACGGCCTTTGCTAATCCTATCGCCTCGTTCTTGCTCTTCCATTCTTATCAATGACTCTTGTTTCTTGTACATAACTACCTGTTCACGACAGTGCACGTTACCAGTATGTTCCAAAAAGCCGCGCAAAACTGTGATTTTTCAGAGGTCATGCCTCAGGTTTTATTAATCAAGTGGTTTGGATAGACCTAGGCCTGCCGACCATTTGTATACCTATTGGAAGAACGGACGTACTGTAGCTATCCTACAACACAGGTTTAAAATTTAAACATTACACATTTCTTCCATGCCAGACCAACTGAGCAAATTAGTCGTCTAGGATGGACCTTAGGCGGCCATAAAAGCACGATTTGTTCATGGGAAGTTCTTAAGAACATCCCGGAAAACTGATTTTTGAGCAAGAAAAGTACTATTTGTGGTGATGGGCACTTCTATAATTGCAGTTTATGGCATACCTTCTAAATTTTTGCAATATCTTTCTAAGATGATGGTCTCGGGGAACCCTGAATTTTTTTTCTATATCATTATCCATTACGGAGATACAGAGGTTCAAATTTACAGTACTTACGCTCGTGCAAGATGCTCGTAACACTCGGTATGAAGCCTAGTTCTAACTGACGTATTGAACGCATGATAAGAGTTCTAGGGTCATCGCAAGGATTTTGAGACCACTAATCTATGTTTTAATCAGCATTTTTTTTCACCAATAATACATTATGACACGCTGTCTCTGCGTAATGGTAGATTCACGCATATAAAAGAACCAGCCCACAATGGTACATCAGCGACAAAAAGTGGGCTAAAAAGTGTCTTAACATACCTGAAAAAGACTTAAAATGACCGCCAAAAATTATGTTAAACTGAAAAGACTGTTAAGTAAAATGTTTCTAATGTCACTACTACTCTTTTAAGATACTAATCCTAAGCCGGGTTTGTCGATAAATTGCGACCGATGAGCAAAGTATCCACGAAAAATCTAAAGCAAACGATTTTTTGTTAACCTTATACTATGCTTACAGAGTTGCTGTTTATATGTGTCACAGCATAAAAATAGGTTAAGTATACGAATAAACTGTCAAAACATTTTTGACCTACAGAATTCGCTTTGTATAAACAGCACACCCTATCGTGGCACGGAAAAGAAGGGAGCTAGCTGAAAAATGCCCCGAAAGGCGAATACGTTCCTCTTCTAAAAACCGTGACAGAAAAGTGGGACACTGCCAGCGTCAATTCTCATTCTGCCTACCTAACAAAAAATTTTGGCATGCGAAAACATTAGTGCTTTTTTGTGCTGACAGTAGAAGAGAGGCAGTGATGGTGGAAGAGAGAGAAAAAATGCCAGTGGGAGAGTAAGAGAGAGGGACAGTGATGATTGGAGAGAAAAAGTGGTAGTGAAAGAGAAAGAGTGACGGATGAAGACAATATCAGTGGAAACCAAAGAGAGAGAAGACATTGAAGGTAAGTGAGAGACAGTGGCAGTAAAAGAGAGAGATGGATGGAGATAGAAGCAATGGGAGCAAAAGACAGATCAGACTGTGTAAATGAAAAATGCAGCTGATTAGAGACCATAGATAGGCTTTTGGGGTTTGGTACCTCCCAGAATGGCAAACTTTAACACTTAGGCGAAACGTAGGATGCATTTTGGGTAGAAATTTTAAACACATGGGTATAGGGGGAAAAAGACGTTGTACCATTCAGAATTTTTGAGTTGCAGACATATGGTGGAGACGGTGTCAGTGGGAAATAAAGACAAAAGTAGCTATATTTTATATAAACCGGAGAAAAACGAGACCGTGAGAGACGGATAATGGCAGTGAGAGGGTGAAGTCGAGTTCGAAAGCTTATCTAGAAGAGAGTTGGCTTAATGACTTTAAAATGTTCTGTATTAAAAGAGCGCGAACACCGTAGCAGGCCAAAATTTTTGGTGAGGAGGGTGGACTGAGCATTGAGGCAGGTGGTTCCCCACTTTTCTGTCAGGGTTTTTTAAAGAGGGACATATTTGCCCATTTTTTGCTGGTCGCATATTATTTGTCTTTTCCTACAGCTTACTCCGATTTTTCTCAGTATTTCGGACATCTTGCCACATTTTACATTATCGTACACTTTTTCGATAAATCCGATGAACACGTATTGATTTTTCTTAAGTATTGCTTCCAGTAACAAGTGCAACGTCAGTAGTGCCTCTCTGTGGTGGGATTACATTACCTAAATCCGGGCTCGTCATCAAATTGATCCGTAGTTTTCTTTCCCGTTCTTCTATATATTATTTTTATTATCAACTTGTATGTATGAGCGGTTTATACCATACACTTAAACCATTACTTTCTTGTGAAGGGGACATGACAACACTCAAGAAGGAATAATAATTCAAATATATCCAAATGGTGTGATTCAGTTTGGCGGCCCGATATAAATATAATATGACTGTAACGATATTACAAGCAAGTTGTATGTTTATAGACAGATAGTTTAACATATGAAAAATAGGAACTGTAACAGGATGTTAAAATCCGTTTAACTTTTTTTTGATGATTCGTTTTTGATAAAGTGTGAGAAAAAGTTACATTTATTTCCATCGTCTCTCAGAGCAAAGAGGAAAAATGTAATCCAGTTTTCGATTAAATGTGGATGTTTCCTACAGGAAGTGTCAAAATGGGTATTAATAGAGATATTCTACTATTAACAACCGATTTATACAAGTGAAACGCAGTTGCGAACCAAGAAATCAACACAGTCTGGCATTTTTATTAAATTCCTTCTTGGTACGACCTCTACATTTTTGTGACATATTACGAAGCTTAATAACTTTAAACAGTGCTAAATGACCATCTATACCTACATCTACATACGTACGCCTCAAGTCACCGTACCGTGCGTGGCGGAGGGAACCCTTTACCACGATGATTAGTCGTTTCTTTTCCTCTCCCACTCGCAGATAGAGAGAAGGAAAAACGACTGTCTGTATGCCTCCGTATGAGTCCTAATTTCTCGTATCTTGTCTTCGTGGTCCCTACGTGAAATGTAAGTTGGTGGCAGTAGGATCGTTCTGCAGTTCTTCAATTGCCGGTTCTCTTTCTCAGAGGTGTTCTTCGAAATGAATATCTTCTTCCCTTCAGGGATTTCCACTTGAGAGCCGCGCATGATTAGCCGAGCGGTCTGAGGCGCTGCTGGCATGGACTGTGCGGCTGATCCCGGCGGAGGTTCGAGTCCTCCCACGGGCATGGGTGTGTTTGTCCTTAGGATAATTTAGGTTAAGTAGTGTGTAAGCTTAGGGACTGATGACCTTAGCAGCTAAGTTCCATAAGATTTCACACTTCGCACCCCACTTGAGCTCCCGAAGCATATCCGTAACACTTGCATGCTGATCGAACCTACAGGTAACAAATCTAGCCAGCTCGCCACTGATTTGCTTCGATGTCTTCTTTCAGTCCAACCTGATGTGGATCCCAAAACTCGAACATTATTAAAGAATGGGGCGCGCTAGTGATCTATATGCGGTCCCCTTTACAGATGAACCACACTTTCCTGAAATTCTCCCAATAAACTGAAGTCGACCATTCCCCTTCCCTACCACAATCCTCACACGCCCGTTCCATTTCATAGCGCTTCGCATGGTTACGCCCAGATATTTAAACGACATGACTGTGTCAAGCAGGGCACTACTAATGCTGTATCCACACATGACGGGTTTGTTTTATCCACATTAACTTACATTTTTCTACATTAAGAACCAGCTGCCATTCATCACACCAACTAGAAATTTTGTCTACGCCATCTTGTATCAACCTAAAGTCACTTGTCTTCGACACCGTCCTGTAGAGAACAGCATTATCAGCAAACAACCGTGAACTGCTGCCCACCCAGTCTGCCAGCTCATTTGTGTACATAGGAAATAGCTACGGTCCTGTCACACTTCCCTTGGACACTGCTCCGATGAACAATCGTCGTAGAAGACAACGTACTGTGTTCTATTACTTGAGCAGTCTGGGAGTCTATTACCTATACACGTACTTTCCTTAACATCCTGCAGTGGGATACCGTGTCGAATGCTTTTCGGAAATCTAGAAATATGGACTCAGCCGGTTGCCCTTCATCCACAGTTCGTAGTATACCATGTGAGAAAAGAGCAGGCTGGGTTTCACAAGAGCGATGCTTTCTAAAGCCGTGCTGATTCGTGGACATGAGCTTTTCAGTCTCTGTTGAATGTATTATCTTCGAACTCATTCTCTAGAACTGTGCAGCAAATCGATGTTAAGGATATTTAACTGTAATTTTTCGGGTTCATTGCTTTACCCTTGTATATACAGAAGTCACCTGCGCTTTTTTTCCAGTTGCTTGCCACATTTCTTTGGTCGAGAGACTCACTACAAATGCAAACTAAGTAAGGGGCCTATGACGTAGAGTACTCCTTGTGAAACCGAACTGGGATTCCATCCGGGTATCGCGACTTACATGTTTTCAACTCTTTCAGTTGTTTCTCTACGCCATGAATGCTTATTACTATGTTATTCATACGGGACACTGTGTGATGCTCAAACGACGTTACGTTTTTTCGATTCTTCTGCGTCAACGACTTCTTAAATATGGAATTTAAAACTTGGGCCTTTCTTTTGCTCTCTTTTGCTGCCGAACCAGACGGCCAACGAGTAGCTGGATGGAAGCCTTAGACCCGCTTAGAGATTTTACATGGGACCCGAATTTTTCGGGTTCTCCGCCAGATCTTTAGTTAAGGTATCTCTACTAACCTTTGCTTGTAGTCATTTGCGCGTCCTCTTTGGAACCGAGAGTGCAGCAGCCTTTGGTTCCTCAGCATTTTCCGAATTTCCTTATTAAATCATGGAGGGTCCCTTGGGTCTCTAATCCACTTACTAGGCACGCACTTGTCCACACCACGATTTACAACCTGTTTAAACTTTGCCCATAATTCCTCTATTCCCATCATTCTGGAACTAAATGATTGCAGTTCTAAGTGACTGCTTTTTCTAGCAGAAACACATTCCTAACCCTCTTGACTGATTTATAAACTTTCGTAACCATAATAGATGTGACAAAATGATCACTAATCTCCGACTCTATAATGACGCCGTCGGGTCCCGCCTGTTTCTAGCTATAACGTCCAAGGTTACTTCCATTGCATATGGGCTGACAAACTAGCTGCTCAAGACAGCAAAGTACGAGAGTGGTTTGAAAAGTTCTCAGCACGAAATAGAATAAAACTACTTCCATCACTGAAACTTTTTTATTTTTCAATGTAGTCTCGTTGTAGATTATTGCACTTGGTCCAACGACGTTCCAGTGCCTTGATTCCATCTGCAAATAGCTGTCAATTCCGGCTATCAATTCTTCGTTTGAAGTGAATCTTCGTCCAACAAGAAAAATTTTCAGTTTTGGGCACGGTGCCATATGAGGCGAATAAGGTGGGCGTGGAAACAATTCATACCTTAGTTCGTAGCCCCGGCACCCATCTTGCAGATATTTTTTCATTTCTAATTCTTCAGTTAAAATGTGATATACACTTTCAGATGACATCTGGTAAACGTGAGCAATTACATGCACTTTCAAATGGCGATCCTCCATGACCATCTAGTGCGCTTTTGCAATGATTTCTGGAGTAGTGACACATCTTGGCCGACCACTGCGCGGATCATCATCTGAGGTCTCCCAACCAAATTTAAATTGATTTGTCCGGTTGGCAACAGTTGAATATGAAGGAGTAGGGTCCCCCGGTGTATTCTGGAAATCAGCATGAATGTCCTTTGCTTTCATAGCTTTCTTTACGAAGTGCTTAATCACTGCTCGAATCTCGATATTTTTCTTCTTCGCAAATCACTACGTGGGTACAACAACAACAGAGCCACGTCACCGCCACAAATTTCTTCCGAGAGCACTGACGTGGCACATGTTTAAAGGCAACAGTCCAATGAATATCACGTTAACAACTCGTAGCGCAAGCGCTGACCTCTCGTGGTGATTCCAAGAACTTTACAAACCATCCTCGTACTTGACAAGATTGTCTGTCTGTACATCCCGCAATGAATCCATACATGTCCCGGTCTATACTCGGTAGGTTAAAGTCACCTCGAACTAGTCTGATCTGGGTATTTATGCCCAACTGACCATAAACTTACTTTGAATGACATTAGAACTGTCACAGCGGAGTCACAGTGGTCGGTAAAAACATCTAACAATTACCTTGGTTTCACCTAGACCTGTAATGCGCGACCAGATAACTTCACTATCACACTTAATTTCAACCTCAATAGAGACAATATTTTTGTCGACTGCAATGAACACACCCCCTCCTAAAGCGTCTAATCTGTCTTTTCGACAAACATTCAATTACTCGCTAAATATCTCAGAGCTTTTTACTTCGGCTTTTAGCCATCTCTCAGTCCCAAGAATGATTTGAGGTTGAGAACTTTCCAAGACGACGGTAAATTCCGAAACTTTTTTGCGATTTTTAGAGTCGAATTGTCTTTATCTGAACATGGTCTGATTTCCCTATATGTGTATCGACCGGCCAGTGTTCATGAGAGTACCTCAAACTAGAGCCTAGCCTAAAAATCCCCCGTATGCACTCCACAAGTACTCTAGTATAGCCGGCCGCGGTGGACGAGCGGTTCTAGGCGCTTCAGTCCGGAACCGCGCGACTGCTACGGTCGCAGGTTCGAATCCTGCCTCGGGTATGGATGTGTGTGATGTCCTTAGGTTAGTTAGGTTTAAGTAGTTCTATGTGCTAGGGGACTGATGACCTCAGATGTTAAGTCCCATAGTGCTTAGAGCCATTTAGCCAACTCTAGTATACAAGTAGCTGCTTCCTTTGTGTAGTGCATCCCTGACCCATCAAGGGAGTCCCACAAATGCCCACCCGATAACGCAGATCCAGTAATCTGCAGCCAAGACCGTCACAGAGAAGTCGAAGCTATTGGCTGAGACCATCCACTCGGGTCCAAACCAGAGGACCCCGATCAACTCTGGAAACGATGCTGCAAATTGTGAGCTCCGCTCGCACCAAGTGTGCAAGGCCAGCAGTCTTCACCACCTGAAATTTTTCTTCCTAAGGGACTCAGCCTAACGCTGGAGCTCCCAATAACTAGCAAACATGGCAAACAAATTCGCACACTGGGAAGGGAGTTTTCCGAAGACAAAATAATTCACATTTTCAATCTCATAAATTATTATCACGGTATTTGTGTAGAATTTAGTACTCATTCATACATACCTTTCACAAACAGCATAATTGTGAATGTCATCCTTGACTGGTTATGCCTCAGAATATGATGACTCAGATAATTACGTCGTATGAGGAGGGATAGCTTGTGCACAATTACGAATTTGAGATCACAACCTCCGTAAACAGTTGATAACCAGAAGGCATCTGTGCGCGCCCTGTGGATCAGAATAATAATCGGTTCAAAATCGTATTATTCCTTCTGACAGCAATATTATATTCTCAAATGTCAACAGTATATAACAAAGGAAGAACAACAACATAGTAAGATTTCAAAATACACTCCTGGAAATGGAAAAAAGAACACATTGACACCGGTGTGTCAGACCCACCATACTTGCTCCGGACACTGCGAGAGGGCTGTACAAGCAATGATCACACGCACGGCACAGCGGACACACCAGGAACCGCGGTGTTGGCCGTCGAATGGCGCTAGCTGCGCAGCATTTGTGCACCGCCGCCGTCAGTGTCAGCCAGTTTGCCGTGGCATACGGAGCTCCATCGCAGTCTTCAACACTGGTAGCATGCCGCGACAGCGTGGACGTGAACCGTATGTGCAGTTGACGGACTTTGAGCGAGGGCGTATAGTGGGCATGCGGGAGGCCGGGTGGACGTACCGCCGAATTGCTCAACACGTGGGGCGTGAGGTCTCCACAGTACATCGATGTTGTCGCCAGTGGTCGGCGGAAGGTGCACGTGCCCGTCGACCTGGGACCGGACCGCAGCGACGCACGGATGCACGCCAAAACCGTAGGATCCTACGCAGTGCCGTAGGGGACCGCACCGCCACTTCCCAGCAAATTAGGGACACTGTTGCTCCTGGGGTATCGGCGAGGACCATTCGCAACCGTCTCCATGAAGCTGGGCTACGGTCCCGCACACCGTTAGGCCGTCTTCCGCTCACGCCCCAACATCGTGCAGCCCGCCTCCAGTGGTGTCGCGACAGGCGTGAATGGAGGGACGAATGGAGACGTGTCGTCTTCAGCGATGAGAGTCGCTTCTGCCTTGGTCGTATGTGTGTTTGGCGCCGTGCAGGTGAGCGCCACAATCAGGACTGCATACGACCGAGGCACACAGGGCCAACACCCGGCATCATGGTGTGGGGAGCGATCTCCTACACTGGCCGTACACCACTGGTGATCGTCGAGGGGACACTGAATAGTGCACGGTACATCCAAACCGTCATCGAACCCATCGTTCTACCATTCCTAGACCGGCAAGGGAACTTGCTGTTCCAACAGGACAATGCACATCCGCATGGATCCCGTGCCACCCAATGTGCTCTAGAAGGTGTAAGTCAACTACCCTGGCCAGCAAGATCTCCGGATCTGTCCCCCATTGAGCATGTTTGGGACTGGATGAAGCGTCATCTCACGCGGTCTGCACGTCCAGCACGAACGCTGGTCCAACTGAGGCGCCAGGTGGAAATGGCATGGCAAGCCGTTCCACAGGACTACATCCAGCATCTCTACGATCGTCTCCATGGGAGAATAGCAGCCTGCATTGCTGCGAAAGGTGGATATACACTGTACTAGTGCCGACATTGTGCATGCTCTGTTGCCTGTGTCTATGTGCCTGTGGTTCTGTCAGTGTGCTCATGTGATGTATCTGACCCCAGGAATGTGTCAATAAAGTTTCCCCTTCCTGGGACAATGAATTCACGGTGTTCTTATTTCAATTTCCAGGAGTGTATATGGAAAACAAGTAAACAGAACAGGAGCTAAAGGAGCAGACTTTCGTAGAACGATTTTATTGAAAAATCTTGAGATCTAACATAAACTGACAAGAAAGGGAGAATCATAATGGTCAGTAACAGACCGCTGATCCAAATCACAGGTAGAATACGGTAATGGAACCAGACACAATCATAAAATTAAAATTATATTAATAGTCCCACTTCATTAGTTCTCTTAACACAACGGAATAAAATGGTAAGTGCTTAAGACGCAATCACAAAATAATTTACCGGACCATCATATTTAAGCCGAATGACGGTCACAGAAGCGGTATAAAGAAATTGTTCTGAAAGTCGAACGAAGGTCATTAGCGAAAAATACATTATTTAATTCAATTTTTAGTCTGCATTCTAATGAAAACAGAAAGTACACAAATACGAAACCGATCGCTAATTTCGAAAAATTAACATCATTCGTTTTGTTTTCCTTTTACGCCATTTTCAGGTCTCAAATAACAACACATGGTTTCCTAAATCTGTTCATTCCTCATTACACATTAATTCTATTGGAGTGCGTTCCTAAACGATTGACGATGATGACAATGTTTCAGTTTTAGTATCGTTGCCCTCGATACTCTAATCACTACAGCAATTATTTTATACACACCCTGAGGACATAATTCACAAGGGCACAAGCTGGCCACCGTTTTAAAATACGATTAATTTTCGCAGAAGTATGGAGCATCAATTATCGTTCCACATCACAAAAGCTTTCATTAAACCTACAGTTTGTGTTATTTCAGCTCCACTGTTCCGGAAGCCTGCTCACGCTTTCACATCGGGGAATATTTTTCATTCTCTGTGACAGGCGACAGCAAAACCAACATAAGTTAAAATACCAGGCGTGCCGTTAATATAAAAATACGCGGCATTTCTCTTGTACGTTTGGATAACATTTCACTCCAGCTGTTCGCTGTATGTTCTGAATTCTTCACTCATATTTTTTTCTGTATAATCGAAAACTCCGAACGATTGTATATCAGTCAGGGAAGCAAAGTATAAATAACACTTCAGTTCACCTAACAGTTTGCCTACAAAGGAAAATTCAGGACGGAAATACATGATGCTGCTGCAGGAAAGAATAGGCTAGTTCTTAATTGAGCAAAAGAGGCTTTATTAATTAATTCTTTGCGCCAAGGGATTTTATTTGTCCAGATAAATTGGTCATCATTTATGAGTGACAATGTGAGCGGTTCGGAAGCGGCAATTCTGCAGGAATAAAAGATTGGCCTTGCCGAGGCAATTTTCCTTGAGCCGGAGTTAACTTCTTTTTCTACTATAATGCCTTTTGTTCTAAACGACCGACACTAAAAAAACCACTGCTCCGTCGGGATGTTTCAACTACTATATCCTCCAAGGCTAGCCGGCCGGAGTGGCCGAGCGGTTAAAGGCGCTACAGTCTGGAACCGCACGACCGCTACGATCGCAGGTTCGAATCCTGCCTCGGGCATGGATGTGTGTGATGTCCTTAGGTTAGTTAGGTTTAAGTAGTTCTAAGTTCTAGGGGACTTATGACCACAGCAGTTGAGTCCCATAGTGCTCAGAGCCATTTGAACCATTTTTCCTCCAAGGCTTAGCGCAATCGAATTACATTCTCTCGTAAATCGTGAAGTACTGAAGTTCAAAAATTTCCCTCAGTATTTTTCTGATCAGTTTATCGTAAATTCTAGGATTCTCACAGCAGAACCCACATGTGGCTAATTAAACGGAATGAGTAGTCTAAGCAGACATGAGTTGCACATCTAATACTGAAAAAATTTTATATCCAACTAACTGCCTTGACGGAAAAGAAAGGTTAAGCAGCGGGTTTAACATTCAGGATGAAAGGATATCAGTGATTTCAGGTGATATTGCTATCCAGTGAAAGTAAAAGAGAACTACAGGACCTATTGAACGGAATGATGTAATGAATGCATAAAGAAGGTCGAAAGTAATGAGGAGCAGCAGAAATAAAATTGTCTACAAATGTAATATCAAATTTGAGGACACATGGTCGAAATAATGAAAGAATTCTGCTACTTTGGAGGCAAAATATCTGAGGACAGACTAAGCAAGGGATATGTAAGAAGCACACTAGTACAGAACCCCCCCCCCCCCCCCCAAGTCCTCACCGACCTCCAGCAACTTTAATTTACGATATCGGGGTTGAAAAGTCATACCTCCTGAAGAGGCCCCTACACTACCCTGGAGCAATGTTGTCTGACCATGAACAGTACGCCATGTGGCGCATTAAAAAGTCCGGAATGTTCTAAAAAAAGAAAGAAGCTGTATCAGCAGGAAGGGGGTCGATATCAGTAACTTCAAAAGTTTGTTGTACAGAAATTGCTCTATTATTGGCTGGATATTCTTTTCTGTCTTCTCTAAAGCCAATTGTATAGTCATGATACTGTATTTCCACTCTTACGTCGTTCGAAACCCGATTCTGTGCACGAACTGTTGGTGTCCCGTCAATGTATTATATATTCCGGAACACCACGTCTCTGGGCTATTGTAGTAGCAGCACCAAACTCCAATGACTCCGTTTATCAATGCCAGTACAACATCTCAATCTCCTAGGTTGTGACTAAGCCATTTCTCCGAAATATCCTTTCATTTCCACTGCAGAGTGAAAATTCGTTCTGGACGCACTGTTACATGCTGTAGCTAAGCCACGTCTCTACATAATTTCTCCATGGGGTGCTAGATACGCAAGATGTACATGAGAACGCCTGTGAAGTCTGGGTGGTAGAAGAGATACCTGCGGAAATGGAGTTACGAGGGTGGATCGTGAGTCTTGTTTAGATAACACAGCCGGTAGAGTCCTTGCACGGAAAATGCAAAGTTCCCAGTTTAGAATCCCGACCTGGCACACACTTTTAATGTGACGTAAAATTTCACATCTGAGGACACTCCTCTGCAAAGCGAAAATTCGTTCTACAAAGTAATCACATTGTGTGCAAGAACCAATGGCAGGTCAATACGCAGAATATTGACGACTTCCTGTATCTGAATAATCTCAGGAGAGAATGAATGTTTTATTAATAATATAACTCAACGTAGGCAGGACGTCTGTGAGGCAAGCACGACGTCTAAAATGAAAATTCGACTCCCATTCGTGTTATCATAATACAGATTACAATGTAAGGGATGTTACAATAGCGGAAGAGTGACATTTCTGTCAGCCAATAGCAGCTAATGATCAGCCAGTTGCAAACATCCCATTACTGACGAAACAACAATTATCTGAAATTTAATGAAACTTCGGACGTGGATAAATGTGGATGCTCGCGCGCCTGTGGCCGATAAGGTTAACCGTGTATTTCCTGCAAACGTTTATTGCTGTATCAGCTGTAACCACTCGGCACCTGCTTGGATGTGCTGAGCTACTGCATTATGAAACCAGGCACTGGAGCGTGCCTCCACCAGAGGCCAGCGGGCATTTTCATCACAGCGGAGACCCTGCACGCTCCAGTAATTGGATCACGCCGTATCTTAATGAAATGTATTCCGGCCATAGCATTGATCGGGCGGCATCTTATCTCCCAGGTCACCGTCCTTAGCAACGTCACAGTACTTTGCGTGCGGCTCAGGTAATGGCCTACATCTGCAGCTATAAACAAAGTAGGCCAGGAATTTTTTAATTTACTGAGTGTTCTCTCGCAAAGGAAACTATTATAACATTGTATAAGCAATAGCTACATATACATACTAACTATGAAGAGTATCGTGGATGACAATGATTAATTTTCAGGGAAAAATGTTTGCAGCCTAATTTGATGTGCCTTACAGAATGGCGAGGTGTAATTTCACAGCAAACTACAACGTGAAGAATGGACAGTCAAGTGCACAAGAAAGAGGAGTGAGAAGGCAGGACTATATCTAAGATCTACGCAATGAAGAAGAGCGAGCGCAGGATGGGCTATTAGGAGGAAAAGGTGAAACAAATGAATGATGCAGCAATGTGGCCAGAGTTTGACAAAGGACTGAATTATTTCAGTATAAACATTTCAGCAGTAGTCAGTATATGTCAGAAGCTGCTGAAGTCAATGACAGATGCGACTCCCAGTAGTTAGTTGGATGTCCTGCCAAAACACTATGAAACTAGCGACTTGCCTCTCACATTACCAGATGAACGTTACCATAACATTAACTAAGAAGCTATCAATTCATAAACGCGACACTCTCGCTGCTAGACAGATAAATATGAAAAAATAAACAGAGAAAAATTGAATAAACCAAAATTCTAGACTTGAGAGGTGATCAAGGTATCAGAGAACAAATTTTAACATCGTATTTAAAAATGAAAGGAAGAAAACAGAAAAAAACATGAATTTTTCAATATCTTTTGGAGGCCTAGAGAAAGTCTTTGCCGATGTAAAATATTCAAAATAAAATACAGTGACAGATGAGTAATTACACATCTACAACAAGCGTTACTATCACATTAACCAAGAGCTAAATGTTGAACTATGTGAAATGCATCGGTGAATCAAACTGACCACAATAATGTACAAAAAAGGAGATTTTTTCATCCATAGTAGTTTTCGCAAATATTTCTGAAGAAAAAATGCAACCAGTCGCACTTTTTGAATGAATGAATTGTTTCAGCGTGGTTATTTGAGGTCCTTGGCACATCGTCGTATGCCAGCGAGGACTTCTCGTACAAATTTCATATTTTTGTCCCATGGTGCAACACAATTCGTAATTTTCTGGTTTACAACAGTTTTTACACTACATACAAGATATTTACATTATACAAAATTTTGTGAAATATTTCTGCATACCACTGCTATACTGCAGATCGCCAGTTCAATACTAAGCACTGGAAATTATTTATTATTTAAAATTTATCATGTTTGCAAGGTTCTCGAAAGTTCTTATGTTTGTAAGTTCCTATGTTCTAGAACATAAAAAACCTTGCAAATGGCTCTGAACATTATGGGACTTAACATCTGAGGTCATCAGTCCCCTAGAACTTAGAACTACTTAAACCTAACTAATCTAAGGACATCACACACATCCATGCCCAAAGCAGGATTCGAACCTGCGACCGTAGCCGTCGCACGGTTCGAGACTGAAGCGCCTAAAGGTTTAAAGAGCAGCTTTCTCTGTAAGGATGTTTAGTTCACTTCTGTTCTGGCTGTACATTGATGTTTGTTGTAAACCCGCTTCTAGTTCTAAGTTTTATACGTCAATGACGACCCTGATTTCGGATTTGGATTTGGTACCGGTTACGAGGTGACACTGCTTGGTAGAGACGCCGGTTACTCCAAAACACTAACATCTCCGAGATTCCAATCAGGCAAAGTAAAACCCATCTCCTACACGCACAGGAGCCGGAGTACAAGCACTACATCATTCCCACGGTCCGCATATTCAGAAGACCAATGCATTCTGAAACTTAACAACTGGAATAAATTCCAGGCCTATCTGAACAGAACGTGGGACAACAATCAGTAGTAATTCCGCTTAGTGGAATAAACAACGAACAGGATCCAATGTCATATGGAAACGATAGTGGGAAACGACATAGTCCGGAATGATTTGACCGTATGTTACAGTGTGAATTCTAACAATACAGAAGCTGAGAAAATCTTACAATTGATTAAAGGAGTTGCGGAAAACAAGTAAAAACCTCTTCTGGTAAGGATGTCACAAGAACCAAGGAATTCTTAAAGCGGTGCCCAGCTGATTGCTGAAATGAAGAGAAAAAGTTCACCCGAACGAGGTGAGACGTACTCCCAAATGTGATTCCCATGGCAATTGTGGAAGAGAACCATGGTCTCACCTGTCATACTCCGTCTTGTACGGGAAGAAATACAGCACTTTATGGCAGCCAGAAATGTCGGACCGAGTAATCAAGAAATAACAGCCATGAAAGTCGACACTAACGTTAGGAGGTAATATAGAATTTTGAAGAAGAGGCGTATCAATCTTTAGCACCAATCCACAGTCGAATGCACCAGGAAGAATGGACTCTGCCAACTCGGACTTCAGTCGTCAAACGACAAATCAGCACCCATCTGAGGGTACAGCTAATTTCTGCACCAAGCATATCGCCTGCAGAAGAACAGAAATTTGGATTGGTTGGTTGATTTGAGGGAGGGGACCAAACAGCGAGGTCATCTGTCCCACCGATATTTGAAGGAAAGAGGACAACACATCGGTATGTTAGCAATGCGGACACCCTGGATAGTAATATGCTACTGCAGAAATAGAAAATAGGTTTTTGCCGATGAGTACTCCACTAGGCGTCAACCGCCACAACATCCCTATTCACGCTAGGCATCTGCTTACGGTTACGCACTGAGGTGACAAGATTCATGGCATACCTCCTAATATCGCGTCGGACCTCCTTTTGCCCGGCATAGTACAGCTGCTCGTCTTGGCGCGAACTCCACAAGTCGTTGGAAGTGCCCTGCGTAAATAATGAGGCGGGATTTTGTGCACGAACCGATCTCTCGATTATGTCCCATAAATGTTCGATGGGATTCATTTCGGGCGATCTGGATGATCAAACCGTTCGCTCGAATTGTCCAGAATGTTCTTCACACCAGTGATGAACAACTGTGGCCCTGTGACAGGATAAATAGTCATCCATTAAAATTCCATTGTTGTTTGTGAACAAGATGTCCACTAACGGCTGCAAATTGTATCCAAGTAGCCGAACATAACCATTTCCTGTGAATGATGAACACAGCCTACTCCATTATGGAGTCTCTACCAGATTGCGCAGTGCCTTCTTGACAACTTGGGTCCATGGCTTCATGCCACACTCGAACCCTACCATCAGATCTTACCAACTGAAAACGGGACTCATCTGACCAGGCCGCGAATTTACAGTCGTCTAGGCTCCAAAGGATATGTTCATGAGCCCAGGAGAGGCGCTGCGGGCGATGTCGCGTCGGTCGTCGACTTCCATAGCCCATTAACGCCAAATTTCGCCGAACCGTCTTAACAGATACATTCGTCGTACCTTTACATTAATTTTTAAGGTTATTTCATGCAGCATTGCTTGTCTGTGCCGCGCGGGGTAGCCGCACGGTCTGAGGCGCCTTGTTGCGGTTCGCGCGATTCCCCTCCTTGGAGGTTTGTGTCCTCCCTTGGGCATCGGTGTGAGTGTTGTCCTTAGTGTAAGTTAGTTTAATTTAGTAGTGTGTAAGCCTAGGGACCGATGACCTTAGCAGTTTGGTCCCATAGAACTTACCAGAAATTTCCAATTTTGCTTGTCTGTCAGCACTGACAACTCCGTTGCTCTCGGCCGTTAAGTGAAGGCTGTCAGTCACTGAATTAGTCGTGGTGAGAGGGAATGTCTGAAATTTTATATTCTCAGTAGAGTCTTGACACTGTGGATCTCGAAATATTGTATTCCTTCCTGCTCCCTGTGTCTAGCTTCAATTACCATCCCACGTTCAGTCTGCTAATTCCGTCTGTTAATTCCCTTTGTGCGTCCATAATTACATCAGAAACGATTTCGCAGGTGTCATCTAAGGGCAAATGACAGCTCTGCCAATGGACTGCAGTCCGAAAGAGAGGAGGGGTTTGGCCATGGTCAAATACAATTGCAGATGATCGCTACATTTTGCAACAGGCAAGTAGGTAACTATTTATGGAAATGAGGCCGTTACAGATAAAAATCCTCCATGAACGACTATCAGCAATATGTATGGAAATCTCATTGGTGTCTTCATCGAAGGCTAACCACTCCAAGCGCCAATCGACTCAGGGGCAATCATGTCGAATGTTTACCGTCACCAGTTAAAGAAGTATTAATTCTGTGATACGAAAGCGATTGCGCCGAAAGTCGCAAGTGGGTAAAATGTCCAACCAACCGGAACTTTTATTTCAATCATAACTATCAATGACAGAACACAACTCTTTGCTGTTTTATCAGAATGTAGCCGTAATCTTCCTCTGGAATGGAATTTCTTGCAGTAACTGCAAGAAGTCATTAACTGTGGAATAACAGAGCTCCAGACTCACAAATCTATTTCAACAATTAAGCATAATAAAGATTGCTCAAGACGGTTGTCAGTAGTCCTCCTGTTATCTGCGAGACGAGTTCCACTCATTAATCTAGAGCCTCAGTTAAACTGCGAAGCTTTTCTCGATTGCAAAAGTTACTTTCGTTCAATAGCTCTGAGCACTATTGGACTTAACTTCTGAGCTCATCAGTCCCCTATAACTAATTAAACCTAACTAACCTAAGGACATCACACACATCCATGCCCGAGGCAGACTGTAGCGCCTAGAACCGCTCGGTCACTCCGGCAGGCAAGTTACTTTGGCTCAGAGAAGACATGTACATCATACGGTGACTGCCATAAACATTGTAGCTGGTCAAGAACTTAAGATTACTAACTGTCACGAGCAACCACAACTCATTCCTAAACGTACGTGTGTCGATACAGTTAAACTAGCCCAGGAGGCGCAGCTGAAAGCCATCGGCGAAGAATGACAGCTCGCTCATATTGCAGGCAAGGTAGAGGAGGAAGCTGCTATCGAACAGCACATAGGATCGGGCCTGAGGAACAGCGTTGGTGAGTGTTATTCTTTCTGCGACAATTGCCGGATGCTTTCAGATCTGGAGTGGAGGAAAGACAGATCAAAAGGCTTATGGTAAAACACCATATCAACAGTGGCAATCATTGACCAATCAGCCAGCGCTCGTATAAGGCGTTGCTGTCTGAACAACGGATAATCCGGAAGGAATTGCTGCAGGATGATATCATTTAACCTTGAGAGAGTCCTCAGTCCTCTCCTGTGATCTTTGTGAATAAGGATGGCACATGGCCTTCTGCATTGACTACCAGTGACTGGTGAAGAGCGTGAAAGAACATGTCTACCGATTGTTTTGCATTGATAATACCCTACACTACTTGAGAGGTGCAAAGAAATACAGTCAGCCTATTGACAAATCGAGGTTGACAATTTTGTCTGGGAAAAAATCCCAAAATCATGATGGGATTTTTTCCCAGACAGACTCCATAAGTTCTAAGTTATGCCGTGTGGACTATGTAATGCTTCAAGTACGTGATAGACAAGGTACTTCGACACCTTACGTGGACGATGTGATTTTACTCTCTGAATGACTTTTATTTTTTCGAAGACATTTTAAGGAAATTTGTTGAAAAATCAGCAATCGTTGCACAAAAGAAATTTTATTTCTTGCCAGTTTCGGGCACCTAGTGCCCTTCTTCACAAGATTCGAATTATCACAAATACGATAAAAGGACACTAAGCAGCAAGTGCAGACATTATCATTGTTTCCAGTATTTGTAATGTCCCTGCACTTGTCGCTTGGTGGCCTTATACCATACTTCTACATAAACAATGTTCTGTATATCTGCCTAGTTTTGATACTCGTTAATAATGCGATAATTCTAATCTGCTGAAGAAGGGCACCAGGTAAAAAATAAGTAAAGAAATAATACTTCTTTGTAGATCTGATAGCTGATTTCTTCAAAAACTCCATTTTTACAGAAAACGGGTGAAATAATAAATCTGAAACCTTGTTGGACTGTGTGCAGACTGCGAGTCTCCAGCTAAATCTGACAAAGTGCGTCTTCACGGCCCAAGAAACAAAAGTCTTGAGGCCCTAACTAATTGTGATGGTGCCCATCCTGAATCAGAGAATATAAGAGTACTCACATATTTTCCAACTCTGTGACACAGAAACGATGTGAGAAGTTACTGGCGATTCATAAACGACTTCTGTTCTATCGCATGTCCCTTGCAAGTACTACTGCAGGAAGACGCCAGATTTTCCTGGAACAAGGGGGTTGCTTGTTGTTAGGGATGTACAAGGTGCATTCACGTTCTAAGGCCTCCGATTTTTTTTTCTCCGGACTGGAAAGAGATAGAAACATGCGCATTGTTTTAAAATGAGGCCGCGTTCATTGTCAATACATCCCAGAGATGGCAGCACAGTACGGCAGATGGAATTTTACCTCCAGAGGCGAGAATGAGAATTGTTTTAAATACTTAAAATGGCGACGTTTTCCTTACTTGAACAGCGTGCAATCATTCGTTTTCTGAACATGCGTGGTGTGAAACCAATTGAAATTCATCGACAGTTGAAGGAGACATGTGATGATGGTGTTATGGATGTGTCGAAAGTGCGTCCGTGGGTGCGACAGTTTAATGAAGGCAAAAGATCGTGTGACAACAAACCGAAACAACCTCGGACTCGCACAAGCCGGTCTGACGACATGATCGAGAAAAAGTGGAGAGAATTGTTTTGGGGGATCGCCGAATGACTGTTGAACAGATCGCCTCCAGAGTTGGCATTTCTGTGGGTTCTGTGCACACAGTCCTGCATGACGACCTGAAAATGCGAAAAGTTTCATCCAGGTGGGTGCCACGAATGCTGACAGACGACCACATGGCTGCCCGTGTGGCATGTTGCCAAGCAATGTTGACGCGAAACGACAGCATGAATGGGACTTTATTTTCGTCGGTTGTGACAACGGATGAGACGTGGATGCCATTTTTCAATCCAGAAACAAAGCGCCAGTGAGCTCAATGAAAGCACACAGATTTACCGCCACCAAAAAAATTTCGGGTAACCGCCAGTGCTGAAAAAATGATGGTGTCCATGTTCTGGGACAGCGAGGGCGTAATCCTTACCCATTGCGTTCCAAAGGGCACTACGGTAACAGGTGCATCCTACGAAAATGTTTTTAAGAACAAATTCCTTCCTGCACTGCAACAAAAACGTCCGGGAAGGGCTGCGCGTGTGCTGTTTCATCAAGACAACGCAGCCGCACATCGAGCTAACGTTACGCAACAGTTTCTTCGTGATAACAACTTTGAAGTGATTCCTCATGCTCCCTACTCACCTGACCTGGCTCCTAGTGACTTTTCGCTTTTTCCAACAATGAAAGACACTCTCCGTGGCCGCACATTCACCAGCCGTGCTGCTATTGCCTCAGCGATTTTCCAGTGGTCAAAACAGACTCCTAAAGAAGCCTTCGCCGCTGCCATGGAATCATGGCGTCAGCGTTGTGAAAAATGTGTACGTCTGCTGGGCGATTACGTCGAGAAGTAACGCCAGTTTCATCGATTTCGGGTGAGTAGTTAATTAGAAAAAAAATCGGAGGCCTTAGAACTTGAATGCACCTCGTACTAACGTCTTCTTCAGTCCTAGCTCTGCATGACGAGCATTCCGAGAAAGAATTTCATACAGATGCTAGTAGTTTCGGGAAATATACAGTTATAGTACAAATTCACAAAGTTGCTAAAAAAGTGATATCTTGTGCTTCCACAGTACATCCCACACCCCAGTGTAACAGATCTACAATCTAGAAAGAGCGTCGTACAGTTGTTTTGGCCATCAGCAATTTCCACCTACATTTATTAGATAAAGGATTCACAACTGTGAAAGGCAACCAATCCCTATGCTGGCTGACCACCCTGTAGGAATCACTGGGTCGACTGAAGAGATTCGCACTGAGGCGTCGGAAATACGACGTCACAGAGTTGTCCCAAAATGGACAGAAAAACGAGGTCGCTGCCTCCTTTCAAAGAGGTTTCCCGTGGCAGAACACCGTACCTTGAACGAAATTTCAGTTATAGGTCGATTACATTATATTGCTACAGAATAGACGGAAGGTCAAGCATTGCTGAAAACCTTAGACGCCTTGAAGAATGAGTACCCGATCAAAGGAGAATTCGAATTAATAAACAGAGTGTTGTGTAGTTGTATAAGAAGAAATACGATACGATATGGCACAAATGATTGTTCATCATCAAAGCTCGTCTATGGTCAGCTATTCTGAAGTTCTTCCGTGATCCTTCAACATGTCGTCAGTTGTAATTCTAGAAGACTCTAGACAGAATCAGATGCAGGTATCACTGAACAGGTCTCTACCGATCCGTCATACATTGTGTGAGTCACTGCAAAGAATGCCAGTGAAGCATGTGGCGAAATTACGTCTGGAGCATCAGGTCCCAACTCCACATACAGCAGAACCGTTCCACCGTATCGGAATCGACCTCTTGTGGAAGATCACACAATCGACAAACAGGATTTTACGGACAATAATCTGCACTGAGTATTTTATCTACTTCGCCATTACCAAAGCTGTACCGGCCTGAATCTCTGGAATTTTCGATGTTCGTTGTAGAAGATCATTCTGATGCACGAAGCACCCCATGTGACGATCTCTGATCGTGCAAAAGTTTTCCA